>NW_028227289.1:827500-1152132 GCF_978045245.1 Mus caroli | reverse complement strand
GAGAAGGAGAGGGTGACAGAGAGAAGGAGGGAGGAGAGGTAGAGGGAGGAGAAGAAGAAGAAGAGAGGGAGAGGAAGAGGGAGGAAAGGAAAAGGGAGGAGAGGAGGAGGGGGAGAGGAGGAGAGGAGAGGGAGAGAGAGGAGAGAGGAAGAGAGGGAGAGAGGGAGAGAGGGAGAGAGGGAGAGAGGGGAGAGGGAGAGAAATAGAGGGCAAGGGACAGGCCCAGGTAGAGTCACAGGGACAGGAACAGGGAGAGGGAGGAGAAGTTGAAGGAGGAGAGACAGAGAGGAAGGATAGGGTAAGGGAGAGAGGGAGGAAAATAGGGGGAGAGAGAGATGGAAAAGAAGAGTGGGAGGGAGGGAGAGAGAGAGGGGGAGAAATGGAGATGGAGAAAGGAAGAGAGGAAGAGGGAGAGGAAGAGAGGGAGAGAGGGAGAAAGGGAGAAGGGAGAGAGGGAGAGGGTGACAGAGAGGGAAAGGGAGGAGAGGTAGGGGGAGGAGAGGGAGAGGGAGGAGAGTGAGGAGAGGGAGATGGAGGAGAGGGAGAGGGAGGAGAGGGAGAGTCAGAAGGAGTGGGAGAGGGACAGGGAGAAGGAGTAGAGGGAGAAAGAGGAGAGGGAGAGGGAGGATAGGGAGAGGGAGAGAGGGAGAGAGGGAGAGAGGGAGAGACTGAGAGATAGAGAGGGAGAGGGTGAGTGAGAAGCCCAGGTAGAGTCACAGGAACAGGAACAGGAAGAGGGAGGAGAGGGAGAAGGAAGAGAGACAGAGAGAGAGGATAGGGTGAGGGAGAGAGTGAGAAAGAAAGGGGGAGAGGAAGAGGAAAAAGAAGAGAGGGAGGGAGGGAGAGAGGGAGAGGTACAAGGAGAGAGGGAGAGAGGGAGGCAGTGAGAGGAAGAGGGAGATGGAAAGAAAGGGAGAAAGGGAGAGTAGAAAAGAGGGAGAGGGACAGGGAAAAGAACAGGGATATGGACAGGGAAAGGGACAGGAAGAGGGACAGGGAGAAGAGGAGAGGAAGAAGGATGAGAGACAGAGAGGGAAGATAGGGAGAGGGAGAGAGGGAGAAAGGGAGGGGGAGAGGGACAGGGAAAGGGACAGGGACAGGGAGAGGGCAAGGGAAATGGAGAGAAAGAGTGAGAGGAACAAGGAGAGGGAGAGGAGGAGGGAGAAGGGGAAGGCAGAGGGAGAGGGACAAGAACAGGAAGAGGTAGAGTTAGAGGAAAGTGAGAGGGAGAGGGAGAGGGAAATGGAGAAGGAGAGGGAGAGATTGAGAGAGAGGGAAATGGAGAGGGATAGGGAGAGAGAGAGGGATAGGGGGAGCAAGTGGGAAAGATGGAGGGATGGAGAGATGGAGAGAGGGAGAGGGGGAGAGAGGGAGAGAGTGTATAGGTGGGTGGGAGAGAAGGAGAGGGAATGGAAGAGACAGAGAAAAGGATAGAGTGAGAGGGGAAGACAACAAGAGAGGGAGAGAGGGAGGGAGAGGGGCTATAGGGAGAGGGTGAAGTGGGAGAGAAAGAGAGGGAGAGAGGGAGAGGGGATGAGAGGGAGAGAGGGAGAAAGGGAGAGAGTGTTAGAGGGAGAGGAAGAGAGTGAGAGGAAGAGAAGGAGAGTGATAGAGGGACAGGGACATGGAGACAGAGAGGGAGAGGGTGATGGAGAGGGAGAGGCAGAGGCAGAGGCAGAGGCAAAGGCAGAGGGAGGAGAGGCAGAAGGAGAAATGGAGAGGCAGAGGGAAAGAGAGAGGAAGATGGGCAGGAAGAGGGAGATGTAGAGGGAGAGGGAGATGAACAGGGACAGGGACAGGGACAGGGTCTGGGACAGGGACAGGGAGAGGGATAGGGACAAGGAGTGAGAGGAGAGGGAGAAGGAGAGGGAGAGGGAGGATAGGGGGAGAGAGGGAGAGAGGGAGAGAGGGAGAAAGCAGAAGGAGAGGAGATAGAGAGGGAGAGGTAGAGTGAGAGGGACAGGGACAGGGACAGGGAAAGGGTGAGAGAGAGGGAGAGGGATAGGTGACTTCTCCAGCAGGTCCAGTTATTCCTGGGTCTTGAGGGGACCTTCTCCTAATAACCAAATGGGGGGAACAGAGAGATGAGGGCCTTGTGTGAACAATGACAGGGAACCATTCTGGATTGCATCAAAGCCCCAAATGTATTAGCCAGGCTTAAATGTACAAGCAAAAGGGGAAGTGCCTTTCAGCAGGAGGAATGGGGCAGAGGAAATGCAGCTCAACAGAACAGATGGGGCAGTGGAAATTTTTCTTTTGGCGACTACACGGGGAAGAAGGAACTTGGTGGTATCAGAGTACATCTTGAGGTCAGGACGTCTGGGGCTGACTTAGGGCTGGATCAATCTCTGGTTATTCTTGGAGCAGTGTGTCAGGTGGCCTGCTTTTGACCCTCTTTTCCTCTTGGGGGGAGAGGTCCAATTCCGAGATCAGGACAATAGTATTGAATTAATAGCTCCCAACAGATAGGGAGTGGGAGGAGAGGGAGGAGGAGGAGAGAGAGGGAAGATAGTGAGAGGGAGAGAGGGAGACAGGAGGAAAGCAGAGGGAGAGGAGAGGGAGTGGGACAGGGACAGGGACAGGGAGAGGGAGAGGGAGGAGAGGGATAGGCAGGAGAGGGAGAGGGAGGAGAGGGAGAGAGCAAAGAAGGAGAGGGAGAGATGGAGAGAGAGGGATATATAGAGTGAGGGAGACAGAGAGGGAAGGAGAGAGGGAGAGGGTAAGGGAGAGGGACAGGTACAGGGACAGGGATAAAGACAGTGACAGGGATAGACACAGGGACAGAGACAGGGAAAGGACAGGGACAAGGACAGGGACAGAGAAAAAGACATTGACAGGGACAGGGAGAGAGAGAGAGGGAGAGAGGGAGAGTGGGAAAGGGGGAGAGGGGGAAAGAGGGAGAGGGAGATGGAGAGGGAGAGGGACAGGAATTGGGACAGCGACAGGAACAGGAACAGGGACAAGGAGAGGGAGGAGAGGGAGAAGGTGGAGAGAGAGTGGGAGGATAGGGAGAGGGAGAGAAGGAGGGAAGGCGGAAGGGAGAGACAGAGAGGGAGAGCAAAAGGGACAGGGACAGGGATAAAGACAGGAACTGGGAGAGGGACAGGGAAAGGAAGAGAGACGGACAGGGACAGGGAGAGGCAGAGGCTGAGGGAGAGGTAGAGAGGGAGAGGGGGAGAGAGGTGAAGAAGGGGAGAGGGGGAGAGAGTGGGAGAGGGTGAGGCAGAGAAGGGGACAGGAGTGCAAAAGGGGGAAGAGGAGGGAGAGGGAGAGGGACATGGACAGGGAAAGGGAGTGGGAGGAGAGGGAGAGGGAGGGGAAGGAGAGGGAGGAGATGGAGAGGAAGGAGTGGGAAAGGAAGAGAGGGACAGGGGAAGGAGTGACAGGGAGAGGGACAGTGACAGGGAGATGGACAGGGAGAGGGAAGAGAGGTAGGAAGAGAGGGAGAGGGAGGAAAGGGAGAGGGAGAGAGTAAAGAGGGAGAGGAAGAGGAGAGAGAGGGAGAGGGAGAGAAAATGGGAAAGATGAAGACAGAGGGATACATGGAGTGAGGGAGGGAGAGAGAGAGGGAGGGAGAGAGGGAGAGTGAGAGTGAGAGAGTGAGGGTGAGGTAGAGGGAGATGGGTAGGGAGAGGGAGAAAGTAGGGAAGGAGGGAGAGGGAGGAGAGGGAGAGAGTGAGAGGGAGGAAGTGAGGGAGAAGAGAGGGAGAGTAAAGAGGGAGAGTGAGAGGGAGGAGAGGAGAGGGAAAGAAGGAGAGAGAGTGGGGGAATGGTAGAGACAGAGAGAGGGTTAGAGGGAGAGGGGAAGAGAGGGAGAGAGGGCGAGGGAGAGAGGGAGAGGGATAGAGGGAGAGGGAGAGGCAGAGGGAGAGGGAGCTGGAGAGGGAGAGGAAGAGGTAGAGGTTGAGGGAGTGGGAGAGGGAGAGGAATGGGGAGGTGTGGCAGAGGGGGGAGGGGCAGAGTGAGTGATGGAGAGGCAGTTGTAGATGGAGAGTAAGAAGGGGGAGAGGGAGAGGAAGAAGGGGGAGGGAAAGAGAGAGAAAGAGGAACAGGGACTGGGACAGGGACAGGAACTGGGAGATGGACAGAAAAAAAGATAAGTAGAGGGAGAGGGAAATGGAGTGGTAGAGAGGGGGGAGGAGAGGGAGAGAAGGAGAAAGCAGAGGGAGAGGAAAGAGATAGGAAGAGGGAGAGGGAGAGGAATAGGGAGAGGGAGGAGAGGGAGAGGGAGGAGATGGAGAGGAAGAAGAGGGAATGGAAGAGAGGGAGAGGTGAAGGTGGAGGGACAGTGAGAGGGACTAGGACAGGGAAAAATACGGGGACAGGGAGAGGGAGAAGATGCAGAAGTAGGAGATGGAGTGGGAGGATAGAGAGAGGGAGAGAGGAAGAGAGGGAGAGAGGGAGAGGGACAGAGAGGGACCAGAACAGATACAGAGGCATGGAAAGGAACAGGGATAAAGACAGGGACAGGGAGTGGGAGAGGGCGAGAGTGGGAGAGGAGAGAGGGAGTGGGAAAGAGAGAGGTAGAGTGAGAGGGAGGAGAGGCAGAAGGGGGAGAGGCAGAGGGAGTGATGGAGAGGCAGAGGGAGAGGGAGAGGAAGAAGGGGGAGAGGGAGTGGCAGAAGGCAGGAAGGAGAAAGAGGAAGAGGGAGAAGAAGAGAAAGAGGAGCAAAGACAGGGAGAGGGACAGGAACAGGTAGAGGGAAAGGGAGAAATAGAGGTAGAGGGGGAGGGAAAGGGAGTGGAAGGAGAGGGAGGAGGAGAGGGATAGGGAAGATAGGGAGAGGGAGATAGAGAGACATGGAGAAAACAGAGGGAGAGGAGAGAGAGAAGGAGAGGGACAGGGAGGAGAGGGACAGGGAGGGGATGGAGAGGAAAAAGAGGGAGAGTAAGAGAGGGAGAGAGGAAGGAGGAGGGACAGGGAGAGGGACAAGGACAGATAGAGAGACAGGGACAGGGAGAGGGAGGAGATGGAGAAGTAGGAGAGGGAGTTAGAGGATAGAGAGAGGGAGAGAGGGAGAGGGTGGGAGAGAGGGAGAGGGAGAGGGAAAGGGACAGGTACAGGGGCAGGGAAAGGGAAAGGGACTGGGACAGAGAAAGACACAGGGACAGGCACAAGGACAGGGAAAGACAGGGACAGGGAAAGAGGGATAGAGGAAGAGAGGGAGAGAGATTGAGGGGTGAGGAGGAAAGAGGGACAGGGTGAGGGAAATGGAGAGGGAGAGGGACAGGGACTGGGACAGGGACAAGAAGAGGGTGGGGGAGAGGGAGAGGGACAGGGAGAAGGAAATGGAGTGGGATGGGAGAGAGGAGGAAGAGAGAGAGGGAAGATAGTGAGAGGGAGAGAGGGAGAAAGGGAGAAAGCAGAGGGAGAGAGAGAGAGGGACAGGAGAGGGACAGGGACTGGGACAGAGACAGAAACAGGTTGAGGAAGGAGAGGGAGATGGAGAAAAGAGAGAGTGGGATGATAGGGAGAGGGAGTGAGGGAGAGGGACAGGGACAAGGACAGAGACAGGGACTAGGATAAAGACAGGGACAGGGAGAGGGAGGGGGAGGCGGAGAGGGAGAGGCAGAGGGAGAGGGAAAGATGGGGACAGAGACAAGGACAAGGATAAAGACAGGGCCAGCAACAGGGACAGGGAGAGGGAGGAGGAGAGGGAGAGGCAGAGGCTGAGGGAGAGGTAGATAGGGAGAGAGAGAGAGAGAGGTGGAGAAGAGGAAATGGGGAGAGGGAGAGAAGGAGAGAGAGAGAGGGAGACAGGGAGAGAGGGAGACAGGGAGAGAGGGAGACAGGGAGAGAGGGAGAGAGGGATAGGGCACAAGAGGGAGTGGGTGAGGGAGATGGAGAGGGACAGGGAGAGTGATAGGGAGTGGGAGGAGAGGGAGGAGGAGGAGAGAGAGGGAAGATAATGGGAGGGAGAGAGGGACACAGGGAGAAATCAGAGGGAGAGGAGAGGGAGAGGAGAGGGAGAGAGAGGGAGAGGAAAAGAGGAAGGGGCAGGGGGAGGGAGAGGGAGAGGAAGAGAGGGAGGGGCAGGGGGAGGGATAGGGAGGAGAGGAATAGGGAGGAGATGGAGCAGGAGGAGAGGGAGGGGTGAGGTTGAGGGAGAGGTAGAGGGAGGGGGAGAGGGAGTAGAAAAAAGTAGGGAGGGAGGAACAGGGAGGAGAGGGAGAGGGTGTAGCGTGAGAGGGAGGAGTGGGAGAAGGAGGAGAGGGAGAGTGAGGAGAAAGAGAGAGGAGTGGGAGAAGGAGGAGAGGGAGAGGGAGGAGAGGGAGTTGGAGAGAGTTAAGAGGGAGAGGAGAGAGGAAGAGGGAGAGAAAATGGGATAGAAGGAGAGAGAGGGATAGATGGAGTGAGGGAGAGATTCGGGTGGGAGAGAGGGAGAGGGAAATGGAGAGGGAGAGGGTGAGGGTGAGGGAGAGTGTGAGGGAGAGAGTGAGGGAGTGGGAGAAGGAGAGGGAGAGGGAGAAGGTAGGGAGGGAGGAAGAGGGAGGAGAGGGAGAGGTAGAGAGTGAGAGGGAGGGATATAGAGAGAAGAGAGGGAGAGGGAAAGAGGGGGAGTGAGAGCTAGAGGGAGAGAGAGAGAGGGAGGGAGGGAGGGAGGGAGAGGGAGGAGAGGGAGAAGGAGGAGAGGGAAAGGGAGAGAAGGATAGAAGGTGGGGGAATGGTAGAGACAGAGAGAGGGGTAGAGGGAGAGAGGAAGAGAGAGAGAGAACTAGAGAGGGAAAGAGGGAGTGAGTGAGAGAACAAGAGAGGGAGAGATAGAGATGGAGAAATAGAGATACCGAGAGCTGGAGAGAGGGAGAGACGGGGTTAGGAGAGGCAGAGGAAGAGGGAGGGGGGAGGGAAAGGGAGAGGGAAGAGAGGCAGAGGGGGGAGAGATAGAGGGAATGATGAGAGGGAGAGGGGAGGGAGAGGGAGAGGAAGAAGGGGGAGGGAGATGGAGATGGAGAGAAAGAGGAACAGAGACTGGGACAGGGATTGGAACAGGGAGAGGACAGGGAGAAAGAGAGGTAGAGGGAGTGGGAATAGGAGTAGGGGGATAGGGAGGAGGAGAGGGAGGAGGAGAGGGAGATGGAGGATACAGAGAGTGAGAGAGGGAGAGAAGGAGAAAGCAGAGGGAGAGGAGTGAGAAAGGAAGAGGGAAAGGGAGTTGGAGAGTTAGAGGGAGGTGAAAGACAGGGGGAGATGGAGAGGAAGGTAGGGAGTGGAAGAGAGGGAGAGGGGAAGGAAGAGGGACAGGGAGAGGGACAAGGACAAGGAGAGAGACTGGGACAGGGAGTGGGACAGGGAGAGCAAGGAGATGGAAAAGTAGGAGAGGGAATGGGAGGATAAAGAGAGGGATAGAGGGAGGGAGGGAGGGAGGGTGGGTGGGAGAGTGGGAGAGAAGGAGAGGGTTAGGGACAGGGAGATGGAAAAAAAACAGTACCTGGGCAGGAAAAGGGACAGGGACAGGGAGAGGGACAGGGAAAGAGAGTGGGAGAAAGGGAGAGAGGGAGAGGGGGAGAGAGGGAGTGGGAGAAGGAGAGGGAGGAGAGGCTGAGGCGGTAGAGGCAGAGGGAATGATGGAGAGGAAGAGGAAGAGGGAGAGGAAGAAGGGGGAGAGGAAAAGGGAGAGGGAGAAGGGGGGAGAGGGTCAAGGAGAGGAAGAGAAAGAGGAACAGGGTAGGAACAGGGACAGGAACAGGGAGAGGGACAGGGAGAAAGAATGGTAGAGGGAGAAGGAAAGGGAGTGGGAGGAGAGGGAGGAGGAGAGGGAGAGGGAGGACAGGGAGAGAAAGATTGGTAGAGAAGGAGAAAACAGAGGGAGAAGGGAGAGAGAGGGAAAGAGAGGGAGAGAGAGGGAGGGGAAGGGGTAAGGGGAGGGAGAGGGAGAGGGAGAGAGAGAGGGAGAGGGAGAGGGAGAGGGAGAGGGAGGAGATGGAGAGGAATGAGAAGGAGAGGAAGTGAGGGAGAGGCTGAAGAAGGTCTGATAGGGAGAGGGACTAGGACAGGTAGAGAGACAGGGACAGGGAGTGGGACAGGGAGTGGGAGAAGATGGAGAAATAGGAGAGTGAGTGGGAGGATAGAGAGAGGGATAGAGGGAGGGGGTTTGGGAGAGAGGGAGAGAGGGAGAGAGGGAGAGAGGGAGGGGGGAGAGGGAAAGGGACAGGAAGAGTGACAGTGACAGGTACAGGGAAAGGGATGAAGACAGGGACAGGGAGAGAAAGTGTGAGAGGGGGACAGGTGGAGAGAGGGATTGGGAGAGGGAGAGAATGAGATGGAGGAGAGAGAGAGGGGGGATAGGCAGAGGGAGTTATGGTAAGGAAGAGGGATAGGGAGTGGAAGAAGGCGGGAGGGAGAGGTAGGAGAAGGGAGGGAGAAGAAGAGGGAAAGAGAGAAAGAGGTATAGCCACTGGTTCAGGAACAGGGAGAGGGACAGGGAGAAAGAGGTTGAGGGAGAGGGAAAGGGATTCCCAGGAGAGGGAGGAGGAGAGAGGAAAGATATTGAAAGGTAGAGAGGGGGATATTGAGAAACCAGTGGGAGAGGTGAGGGAGAAAAGAGGAAGAGGGAGAGGGAGAGGGAGAGGGACAGGGACAGGGACAGGGACAGGGACAGGGAGAGGGACAGGGAGAGGGACAGGGAGAGGGACAGGGAGAGGGAGAGGGAGAGGGACAGGGACAGGGACAGGGACAGGGGCAGGGGCAGGGGCAGGGGCAGGGACAGGGACAGGGACAAGGACAGGGAGGAGAGGGACAGGGAGGAGATGGAGAAGAAGGAGAGGGAGAGAAAGAGAGTGACAGGGGAAGGAGGAGGTACATGGAGAGGGACAAATACAGAGAGAGCAACAGGGACAGGGAGTGGGACAGGGAGAGGGAGAAAGATGGAGAAGTAGAAGAGGGAGTCGGAGGATAGAGAGAGGGAGAGAGGGAGAGGGAGATGGAGAAGTAGAGGGAAAAGGAGAGGGAGATGGATAGGGAGAGGGAGTTGGAGGAGAGAAAGGAGAAGATGCACAGGGAGGATAGGGAGAGGGAGAGAGGGAGAGGCAGATGGAGAGGGAGGGGGAGAGAGATAGGGAGAGGAGAGAGAGGGATTGGGAGAGAGAGAGGGAGGAGAGGGACAGGGAGGAGTTGGAGTGGAAGGCAGAGAGTGGAAGAGAGGGAAAGGGGAAGGAGGAGGGACAGGGAGAGGGACTAGGACATGTAGAGAGACAGAGACAGGGAGTGGGACAAGAAGAGGGAGAAGAAAGAGAAATAGGAGAGGGAGTGGGAGGATTTAGAGAGGGAGAGATGGAGGGAGAATGAGAGAGAGGGAGAGAGGGACAGGGACAAATATAGGGTCAGGGAAAAAGACAGGGATAAAGACAGGGACAGGGATAGGGAAAGGGAGTGGGAGAGAAGTAGAGGGGGAGAGGGGGAGAGGGAGATAGAGGGATTGTGAGAGGGAGAGGGAGATGGAGGAGAGACAGAGGGGTAATAGGCAGAGGGAGTGATGGAGAGGTAGAGGGAGAGGTAGAAGAGGGGAGAGGGAGAGGTATGGGGGCAGTGAGAGGGAGAAGGAGATGGAAAGATACAGAAAGGTACAGCCACTGGTTCAGGGACAGGAACAGGGAGAGTGAAAGGGGGAAAGATAGGTAGCAGGAGAAGGAATAGTATGGGAGGAGAGAGAGGAGGAGAGAGAGGGAACATAGTGAAAGGTAGAGAGGGAGACAGTGAGAAACCAGAGGAAGAGGAGAGGGAGAGGAGAGGTTGTGGGAGAGGGACTGGGAATGGGATAGGGAGAGGGTAGAGAGGGAAAGGAAGGGGAGAGAGAGGAAGAAAAAGAGAGGGAAAGGAGGAGGGACAAGGACAGGGAGAGAGACAGGGACAGGGAGTGGGACAGGGAGAGGGAGGAGATGGAGAAGTAGGAGAGAGAGTAGGAGGACAGAAAGAGGGAGGGAGGGTAGGAGAAAGGGAGAGAGGGACAGGGAGAGGGAGAGGCAGAGGCGGAAGGAGAGGGAGAGGGACAGGGACAGGGACAGGGACAGGGACAGAGTCAGGGTCAGTGACAAGGACAGGGACAGGAACAGGGACTTGGACAGTTACTGGGGCAGGGGCAGGGGCAGGGACAGGGACAGGGACAGGGTCTGGGTCAGGGACAGGGACAGGGACTGGTACAGGGACAGCATGTTTAACAGGGTCTCAGAAGAGAGAGATGAGGAGAGGATGAGGGAGAGTGGGAGAAAGCAGAGGGAGAGAAGAGGGTGTGGTTGTGGGAGAGGTAAAGGGAGTGGGAGGAGAGGAAGTCTGAGGAGAGGGGGAGGTAAGGGGAGCTGGAGAGGAAGAGTGAGGGAGAAGGAGGAGTTAAAGTGGAAATATTGGGAGGGGAGGGGAGGGAGAGAGGGAGAATGGGAGGCAGAGGGAGAGGGACAAAGAGAGGGAGAGGAAGAGTGAGGGAAATGGAGAGGGAGAGGGAGAATGAGAGGGAGAGGAAATGATGGGAGTTGGAAGTGAGGGAGAGTGGAAGGCAGAGGGAGATGAGAGGGAGAGGGAGAGGAATAGGGAGAGAGAGAGGGAGAAGGAGATGGAAATGGAGACAGAAGGGAGAGGTTGAGGGTGAGGTAGAGAGAGGGAAAGGGATTTGGGGAGGGAAAGGGATTAGGTACAGGGACAGGGACAGGGACAGGGTGACATTGTAGACTCTTCCGGTTTTGCCATGGTAGCACTTATGGGGCATTCCTTTTTGAATAGTGCCCATTCCCTTGATGTCTACAATATCACCCTTCTTGTAGATTCGCATGTATGTGGCCAAAGGAACAAAGCCATGTTTCCTAAAAGGCCTAGAGAACATATACCGGGTGCCTCTCCTCTTCCCCTTTGTGTTCGTCATTTTGGCGAGTTACTGGAAGATGGCTGCGGTGGCCGAAAACTTTATAAATTTTTCTTTGGTAGGGGAATTTTCCAGGGCAGAGTGGGGGAATGAGGGGATAGGAAGATGAGTGGGACTGGGGTGTATGATATGAAACTCACAGAATAAAACAAAAGTTAAAAAAACCACCAAATTTTATAATATTAATATTTGTGGATATCCAGTAACTATTTAGATTTCTTATAATAATTATGGTCAGATTTGTGCTATTTATAGGTTTACACATAATCTACTCTTGAAAATATAGCATTTGGAAATTTAGAATAATTTTATTATGATACTACTTATTACAATCAATGGGCCATACTAATTACTGTATATACCATAAAATCAAGTGTGAGAATTAAGCCATGACCACTTAAGTCAGTGACAGAAATCCAGATCAATAAAAATCAAACGCTTTCTCTATCCACTGTTTAAATTGCCTTAAATCATTTTTATAACATGGGAAGATGTTAGTCTCATAATAATTTGGATCTGCTATAATCCAAAAGATTTAATATACATTCTATATATTTAAATATTTACATAGATATCGTTAATGTTGGTGGTAGTATTATTTATTTGAAAGAAAAGTTTTATTCTGAAACTACACATTTTCATGAAATAAAATTAGGTTAAGTTATAAAATACCAAATATACTCAATAAAAAGGCTCAGCTTAACCTTAGATAATTGAAACCATTTTCCATTATTAATTTCGATTTATGAAAGTAGAAGGATACTTTGTAGGAATATATTTCACTAGAGCAAGATTAAGGCTATAACAGAACACAATTAGAATATAAAATATTAACAATGTTAGGATCATTAATGAAAGGACTATGGAAGACAGCACACATAATTCTTAACACTCAAGGAGAAAGATTTCAGTTTCACTAGTAATTACTCCTAAGCTTTATCTTAAGAAAACTTTTACAATTTCAAAGAAAAAATGTATATCACTTTGGCAGAAACACAGAAAACTCTTCAATATAAAACTTTTAGCTTATGACACAACTGACACTAGGCTTGCATTATTATAAAATAAAATTGTAAATGATTGCAGTTATGTTCAACCTCCATTTGTCCTATATAGATAAGAATAAACTTTAAATTTTGTTTTGCTGTTAATGAACCCAATAGACTTCAGAAAGCAATACATTGCCTAATCACTTTTCAAAGCTAAGTGCCCTAAAATAAAGCAAGAATCAAATTGTGGTTTTCTTACTTTATGATAACAACAGTGAACTGAAACAGAAGATGAATTAGGTGTGTTAATAATAATGTTTGACATAGTATGGATTAAAAAATGTATATCTCTGACCTTTTTATCTTTATAGTTTTAGGTTTCATTACATCATTCAGTCAGTGTTTAAATGTGGGGGAGGCCACCACTTCTCCTGATGCTTTCTGTGAATAGTTTGAACCAGAAATGAAAGAAAAATTTTGTTGTTAATGTAAAAGTAGAAATATCATTTGTTACTATTTAAGGAACCACTGTCAACCAGATTATCATGTGGTCCATTTCAGAACTGCAACTTTTGACCAATTCAATTGCTGGCACATTGACTCCATCACTGGGAAGTAGAGGCATGGTCAGTGATTTGTTTTCTTGATATGGCACAGTAGAGAAAGAGTAAAACTGAGGCTTAAAGCTCAGAAGTTTGATTCCCGAGTCCATACCCTTCCTGAAAGTGTATCAGCCACAATGAGAATAGAAACAGCATCATTCTATAAATAGGACAAGTTAACCACATCAAGTAATTTATGTTTCCTAGATAGATAAAGGCAGGGAAAGATAGAACATCATGCTTACATTCTTACACTAGCCTTCATAGTACTAGGGAGTGCTGTGAATGCTACTACTGAAGTGGAAATGAGATCACTGTATTCACTCATCTGTAAAACCTAGAAGCTTCAAGGATCAGTCTGGAAAAACATGGCCACAGGTGCAATAGTGCCCCAAACATCACAGAAATAAATGATCACTTCCTGATTGGGTTTAATTTTTCCACAAACAAGAAACCCAGAAATGGCACCAATATTGAAGCCAAGAACCTATAGTGAGACATAATGGGTCAACAGAAAACCTAATACTACTAAAATCACTACTGTTATTCACTTAAATGGGCATAGTATTAAACCAACTCCTAGAGACATATTATTAAAACCCAGAATAATCAATCTATTAAACATCAAGAACTCTGGCAGTTGTGACATCATGAGCAAGGCATTTCAAACCTAGACCAAACCAAACCCAGAGTAAAAAAGAGTTGAGCACCAAGTTCTAGCCCTAGCATAAGAGCTATGCACAATTCTTCTCTGCTCTGATTGGAAGAGTAAGATTTTTTCCCTGCCTAAAAGTGTAGTCATCGATAAGCCCACCATGCTGTAGTGGAAGGCCACACACCTAAGAATGTATGGACAGCATGAACTTGGCTCAGTGGGTGAAAATTAAAATAATGGGCACAAAGTTGCGTGTGTTGGAAAGAGAAGGTGAGCTAGGAAGGTGCGGGAGGAGGAGGTGAGTATGATCACAATACATTGTATGTGACTTCACCATGACTGAGAAGTTCAGTGGGTTTCAGTAGAAGGCATGATATCATTCTTGAGCAGATCTTAGTCTGATCAAGAGCATTATTTGTTAAAGCCAATGTATGTGTGGCATTAGTGCATCCTTAGAGTTGTGCTGTGCTGGCAGTTGATCTGACTCATAGGTGTCATGGCAGGTTAGTAATATTGGTTGCCTCCCATCTTTGGAAGCTTGAATGGTTTCTCCTGGTACCAGAAAAGCTAGGACTCAGGAAAGGCCCATACTGGTCAGGTCTAGCTCAGGAGTTTCTGGGCTCTGCTCTTTCCTTCAATCTCTAGAAAGAAATCAAGAGAAACAGAAATAGACTGTAGAATCTTCTGGATGGCACTTGACAACAACTCTAGAGACAGTTTTGCATGTTTGGTATTAATAAAAGAAAAAAAACCTACTAAAGTTTAGTAACTAAACAATTTTTGAAAAAGTCCTTCTGTATTCTCGAAAAAGGAGGGAAAATAAAATGGGGTGACAATTATGAAATTCCCTGGAAAGAAAATCCACTGGAAGTTTTCATTAAGTGAAATGAGGGAGACTCAGGAAGATGAACATCTCAAGCCAATGAGCACAGTATGAATTTTAGTGTGTGTGCACTGCACATAAGGATGCATGTGTCTGTGCTTTCACTAGAAAATTGACCATGATACTGGTATAGTGACAGACAAATAGACCAATGGAATAGAATTGAAGACCCAGAAATGAACCCACACACCTATGGTCACTTGATCTTTGACAAGGGAGCTAAAAACATCCAGTGGAAGAAAGACAGCATTTTCAACAAATGGTGCTGGCACAACTGGTTGTTAACATGTAGAAGAATGCGAATTGATCCATTCCTATCTCCTTGTACTAAGGTCAAGTCTAAGTGGATCAAGGAACTTCACATAAAACCAGAGACACTGAAACTTATAGAGGAGAAAGTGGGGAAAAGCCTTGAAGATATGGGCACAGGGGAAAAATTCCTGAATAGAACAGTAATGGCTTGTGCTGTAAGATCGAGAATTGACAAGTGGGACCTCATGAAACTACAAAGCTTCTGCAAGGCTAAAGACACCATCAATAAGACAAAAAAACCACCAACAGATTGGGAAAGGATCTTCACCTATCCTAAATCAGATAAGGGACTAATATCCAATATATATAAAGAACTCAAGAAGGTGGACTCCAGAAAGTCAAATAACCCCATTAAAAAATGGGGCTCAGAACTGAACAAAGAATTCTCACCTGAGGAATACCGAATGGCAGAGAAGCACCTGAAAAAATGTTCAACATCCTTAATCATCAGGGAAATGCAAATCAAAACAACCCTGAGATTCCACCTCACACCAGTCAGAATGGCTAAGATCAAAAATTCAGGTGACAGCAGATGCTGGCGAGGATGTGGAGAAAGAGGAACACTCCTCCATTGTTGGTGGGATTGCAAGCTTGTACAACCACTCTGGAAATCAGTTTGGCGGTTCCTCAGAAAATTGGACATAGTACTACCGGAGGATCCAGCAATACCTCTCCTGGGCATATATCCAGAAGATGTCCCAACCGGTAAAAAGGATACATGCTCCACTATGTTCATGCTCACTATTTATAATAGCCAGAAGCTGGAAAGAACCCAGATGTCCCTCAACAGAGGAATGGATACAGAAATTATGGTACATTTACACAATGGAGTACTACTCAGCTATTAAAAAGAATGAATTTATGAAATTCCTAGCCAAATGGATGGACCTGGAGGGCATCATCTTGAGTGAAGTAACACAATCACAAAAGAACTCACACAATATGTATTCATTGATAAGTGGATATTAGCCCAAAACTTAGGATACCCAAGATATAAGATACAATTTGATAAACGCATGAAACTCAAGAAGAATGAAGACCAAAGTGTGGACACTGTGCACCTTCTTAGAATTGGGAACAAAACACCCAGGGAAGGAGTTACAGAGACAAAGTTCGTAGCTGTGATGAAAGGATGGCCCATTTAGAGACTGCTGTATCCAGGGATCCGTCCCATAATCAGCTTCTAAACGCTGACACCATTGCATACACTAGCAAGATTTTGCTGAAAGGACCCAAATATAGCTGTCTCTTGTGAGACGATGCCGGGGCCTAGCAAACACAGGAGTGGATGTTCACAGTCAGCTATTGGATGTATCACAGGGCTCCCAATGGAGAAGCTAGAGAAAGTACCCAAGGAGCTAAAGGGATCTGCAACCCTATTGTTGGAACAACATGATGTACTAACCAGAACCCTGGAGCTCTTGTCTCTAGCTGCATATGTATCGAAAATGGCCTAGTCGGCCATCACTGGAAAGAGAGGCCCATTGGACTTGCAAACTTTATATGCCCCAATATAGGGGAATGCCAGGGCCAAAAGAATGGGAATGGGTGGGTAGGGAAGTGGGGGGGCGCTATGGGGGACTTTTGGGATAGTATTGGAAATGTAATTGAGGAAAATATGTAATAAAAAAAAAAAAAAAAAAAAAAGAACAGTGCGAAGAAGACTAACCAATGCCCCAGACATTTACAGTTAGCCTGATACTGCCACAGTGAATTAGAGATTGGCCTGAGAAGGGACAGTCTCGGGCAGCATAAGAACCTAAGGCTCCTGGGACACTGAGAGCCAGCCATCTCCATGTCTGTGCACTGAAAACACAGGGAAACCAGAAGGCTGAAATGATAGGCAGAGTTCAGTTCTCTTGTTCTACGTTCTTTAGACTACAAATGAAAAGAAAACTGAGTTCAGAATTAATCCACTGGATAGAGGTATCTAGACTATATTGTAAAATTATAGAACTTAAGAGAGAAAGCCAAAACAGTGTGGTAGCTTGAATAGGAATGGTCCCCATAAGGCTCAAATATTTGAATGTTTGGTCATTAGGGAGTGCCACTACTTAAAGAGATTAGGTGTGGCCTTGTTGGAGGAAGTGTGTCACTAGGGGTGGACTTTAGGGTTTCAGAAGCCCAATCCAGGCCCAGTGGCTCTCTCTTTTCCTGATGCTTGTGGATCTGAATATAGAACTCTCAAGTTTTCCTGTACCACATTTTTCCTGTGCATGCTACCATGCTTCCTGGCCATGATGACAATGGACTAAGCCTCTAAAACTGTAAGCCAGCCACAATTAAATGCTTTCCTTTTTAAGAAAAAAAAAAAAAAAAGAAAATTGACCATGAAAAGGAGAAGAAGAGACCCTCATGGGTGGAATATAAAAGGTAGGAGAAGGCAGTAAAATGATGACTGAAAACAGAAGTTGAGAGGATTAGGGAGAAGAATGGTAACGGATAATTGCACCAAATTGTCATAGATACTCTATTCATTCTATCCAAATAATGGATCATCCTAGATGTCTATGAACAGATGAATGCATAATGAAAGTGTATATATATATATATATATATATATATATATATATATATATATATATATATATATATATATACATATATATGTATAACACATACACACACACACACATATATATATATGATTTTATTCCACTGAAAAGATAAACAAAAATCATTAAATTTTCAGAAAAAAATGGATGAATAAGTAACATTCAGTATTAATCAACCAAGGAAATTCAAATTCAGAAAGACAAAAACCACACATTCACACATTCTTCCTCATGTATGTATCTTAGAATATTTAGAATATATGTATATATATGGGGGGAACCAACAAATATTTTATTTATTTAAATATATTATTAAAAAAGATGGAGCCGGCAAAAGGATGTATGAGGCATGTAAGAAGAGGAGACTGGGAAAGAGGTTATAAGGAGCAATCCACTAAAAGTTAAAGAAGTTTGTTCGATCAAAGGAACTAAATTATGTTGTCCTAAAATGCCATAATATATCTAACTCATTATATAATAATTTAAATAAAATTTAAATTAAAGGGAAATATGGGCTGGGAACAAAGGACAAGGGTTAATAAATGTAAAGTATGCCTGAAAATTCTACAATAAAATCAATTATCTTATATGCTAATGTATAACAAAATCTAAAACATAAAAGCAAACAGGTATATGGACTACCTCAAATGTATAGCCAAAAATGAAACAGTTATCCTCTAATTATTTATAGGAGTATATTATGAGACTTATATGAATATTAATGTGAGAAAGAAGATTGACATTTAATATGCAATTACTCAATTAAACAAAATTTAATGTATACTCAAATTATTAACATTGGTTGTATGAGATTTTATGAAACTCCACATATGATATTATATCAAAGACAATGAAAGGAGACTTAATGGGTGCTCCCTAGTCTTACTGGTGACCTCCAACTAAATACTTAATATTTTTCCTATAGAAATATTAACAGGTGAATATTTCCTAAAAATTAAGTATTGATGCTAAATTTCCAGGAGTTTAATATTTTTTAAAGTTTTCTTTACACTCTACAATTTCTGCCATAGAAGCAGTTTAGTAGTTTAAATAGTAAAATTAATAATAGATTAGAATAAGGTCAGTACATTAAAGTACATCAATGCTAAGTGTTTTGGAAATTATTTCATTTTACCTACTACATTAAGCTCTAGTGCTGCAGTTCAGTCATCCCCACATGTCCTTTCCCCTGCCACTTCTCAGACACTGCAAACACAAACTTGCTCTAGTTACCAAGTGAAGCTCTCAAACTCCCCTTTGGTCTTGATCCATGTTCCTGTCCCCTTTCAAGGGTTTTGACAACCCACTTATGTCTCATTTTGTCCACATCCTGTTTCTGGTTCCTTATGCATTGGTAACAGTGTAACTTAATGACTTTGAGGGGCAGTCAATACTACAATAAAACCTATTCTTCAACCTGGGAATGTTATTTAAGAGGAAAATGCTAGATCAGAAATCTTGGCTGCAATGCAAGGTTGGCTGCTCCCCAGCAGGCCCCCGAAGCTGCACACAGATCTCAGATGTGTTCAATTTTGCATGATGCTTTTGATTAGAGTTGGACATTTTCTGGGATGGCTTAGACCAAATGTTCCTCTTTTCTCACCTGGAAACAGGATTCTCTTTTCTTCTGGATCATTGGTCTGATTACTAAAACTTCGTGAGGAAATGCTCTTGGTTAAATTTTAATGCGATGAGCTTTCTAACTGGCATAAGGCAACAGAAAAGCTTCCATAAAGAAAGATGAGAATAGAGTAGGTAAATCCTGTTCCTGCCTGACCCCTAGTCAGCCTTTATATTTAGACTTTTTTATCTACTATTTCTAGTGAAATTCCTTTATCTCCCATTCTTTGAACAATGAATAAAACCACATAATTCTTTTTTTTTTTTTTTTTTTTTGCTCTTTCAAAAGTTTAAATAACTAAATTTTAAAAAATGCACATCTTGGATAGGATAAGTATTATAACTCAAATAGTTTTCTGTGGGTAGATGTAATTCTTTTCAAATATATCTTGATTTGTTTAGCACTGAGTTTCACAGCCTTTTCTCCAGAAGTATGCCTGTTTCGATGCCTCTTGGCATCCTAACGTGTGGAATGTTGATATTAAAAGGTAAAAAATTATTATTCACAGTGTAAAGCTGATAAACCAGGTGTGCCAACATCAAATAAAATGATAAGTTAAGAGGTTTAATGAAGCCATTGCTTCCTTTGGGAATATTCCTGATCTGTTTCCTACCTTAGAGCTCCACCATCTTCACTTGCAGCTAGAGTCCAGAAAAAATGTGGACAGCTCCTGCCATTAAAGAAACATCTCCTTTGCAGCAGAAAGTGATCATTACAGAAATCTTCAAGTCGAAATGTAGAGAACCATTCAGAGTACCTCAGTCCAAGTTGATACTTCTACAGAACAACTCCTGTACCTGTGATCATGGAACACCCTGGAAGAGGGGGAGGAGGGATTTTAAGAACCTGAGTTTGTAAGAGTCTACTATGAGATTGTGTCTCATAGCTATTTATGACAGGGAAGCTGTATCAGCAGAGTCTCTACAATATGGCTCACTAACCTGAGCAATAACTGTCCTGAGCTATTCCCGTCCCGCAGGAACGCACACAGAACACAAGTCAAGACCTTTCGTGGTTACACTTTATTCATAATCGTGAGGTAGAACCAAGAAGGATAGAAACGTGTTGCTATATATACCCATAGGTGTGACGTGTTAATACTACTGGTGGTTCCACACACAGTCTCAAATGTCCCAGGGGACGGACTAGTGACTTGACAGGCATTTGCTCCGGCACATGCGCACAATGGAGCTTAGCGCCATCTAGTGACGGCACGTATCATCACGGCTTCCTACATCTCCCCCTTTTAGTTATAATAAAACAAGGCTGGTCTAGGCAATGCAGTTATGTCCATCTACTGTGGCTCCTGTTTTAGGTCGTTCCTCCAATGTCACAGCCTTACCTGTCGTTGGAAAACCCTATCGCCACCGGGCCCCGTGCCTTAGGTTGGTCTGTGCATGAGGAAAGTTGCCCGTCTTTGTGACAGTACTGTGTGACAGTAACTGCTAAATGACCTAGGGCGAACTCTACAAAAGAGGCCAGCCAAAAAATGAATTAGTGGGGAAATCATGCTCATCCCATCGCGTGCAATGAGGAAACCTCAGCGATGTAAAAGGCTGATCAATGATCAATGAGTCTCTCTCATTCCAGTGCAATGGATCCACAGATCCTTGGAATGTAATAGCAGAGAACTCAGATGCCACTCAAGTTCTGAGCATGAATAGCCAAATATCAGAAGAGGTGCCTTTCTCTATGGCAGCAAGTGCTTGAGCAATTACCACCTTGTCACATCTCTGTTGAGATCTGAGTTTGCAAACCAGCCACAGTAAAAACACTAATCCACAACACAGGGCTGCCCCAAATAGGCCTTCTCCCACCCATTCCTTAAAATATGAGAATGCAGAAGACATCCAGGAAGTAAGTCCTTTGATTCCATCAACCAATGACGGGTCCACGCACATGGAATCAATCGCCATCACTGCTACACGTAGCACCTCAAGCTTTTCATCAAATCCTTCAGACCAGTTTCCTGTAAGAAACAAAGACAATTCTTTAGATAGATTAGCTGCACGCATCCAATTTTCATATTGAACACTAGTAATACATAAGGCTCCTGATTTCTTATCACAGCCAAGCTGTGCCATTTGGAGCAGAATTTCCAGCCTTTCCTCCACCAGATCAATGCGCTGGTTCACTATCATTAGCCCACCTTTTAATTGGGCACTGAGCACTGAATGTTGATCAATCGCATCTGCCACAGAGGAGGACAACTGCTCGATAGTTGTGCTTGACTGGACTGATGTTGTCATAGCAATTCCACCAGCCGTAGCTGCCACTGCACTGGCAGCTATTGCCACCACAACAGCTGCAGTGATGCCAAAGTCTCGCTTTTGCCTGAGCAAAGATACGGTGGTGGAAGGAGTCTCCACGGGGACAGGAATCCATCGTGGAATCTTGGCAAGCATTGCACGGCTGGCCCACTTAAGGTTCCAGCATTGTGCCATCCAGCAGGTTTCATTAGTACAGGATTCAAAGGATCCTTTAGAAAGAATAAACAAGAAGGGTGTACACACAAACTGGAGTAGATGGATAATTAATTTGTTTTACCAGGGTCTTATTAAGTCCAGTGATTTCAGTAGTAGAATTTTGATAAATGGTTCTATCAGGTAACAGAGCTTGATGAAACTGAGCAAATTTTGAAATACCAGTAAAAATCGCTTTTCCAGCAGCTCCTCCTTGGAGGAAAACCAAGGGATTAAGATCTGTACAGCTACCATTAATCCCACAAAGTACCCATTTATGAAAAGGATGCATATTAAAGTCTTGAATGAAAAGTCCCTTTTTCATAACATATTTCTTTTCTGGGTCACCTATCATGTTGGGAGAAAGGGAAAAGGTTTTACTCTTATCTGCCCAACGAGTGACGGAGGATTGACAATCAGACCAAGGTGGGATCAGCCCTTCATCTTCCAAGTCACAATGAGGAGCCAGTTTTGGTTGATTGGGGTGTTCTTTGTCTGAAAAGTTAGGTGGTAGAAATGTACCATTAACCCAAATTGCCTCCTGCCAGAAAATCCGATTTGTAAGGGTTATATCTCTGTTGGAGGTGTCTTGGGTTGTATTTACCCAACCTCCTCGGTGCTTAATAAACATTCCCAAAGCTCGTCTGGTGAGTCTGATACAATCTCCCAATTCATTAATTTGGAAACAGAGAGAACCTCGTTCCTTAAAGGAGCGTTTTTCTCCCAGTGGTGCCCAGATAGGGTCATATGGTAGGTATGGCAGGCCTAAAGTTTTATTGGTTGTAAAAAACTTGGGAAAAACAGCTGTATCATGACGGACAGGCATGGGCTTAGGGAAGGCAGACAGAATTGCCCATCTATAGTCTCCAAATATACTAGGAACCCAAATCCACAGAGGTAGCACGAGGGCTAGAGGTAGTTTCCAAGGGATCCATCCGGGAGCCATTTTCAGGTGTCAGAATTCTTCATGTCAGTCGTTCTGGCAGCCAGAATGGGTTGTCTTCTTCCTGTGGGAAAACACAAACAGCTCCCCTGGATCTTATTAATACAGGATCCGGGCCTTTCCAGAGACCAGTCAAAACATCTTTCCATTTTACCATCTCTTTTGGCCTGTCAGGCTCTGAACAATGACGTTCAGCCGCAGTGTGGCTTTGGGCATCGAGATTTAAAAAATTAAGAGTGAAGAGTGCCATAGAAACAGCTATTCTTGGTACTGGGGGTAGAGCCTCCTCGACTCCCCCCTTTTGTTTAATTAAGTAGGACTTGAGAGTACAGTAAGCCCGTTCCACAATGCCTTGCCCTTGAGAATTATATGGGAGACCAGTCAGATGAGCCACTTCCATCTGGCGACAGAACTGTTGAAATTTTTGAGAGGTATAAGCTGGTCCATTGTCTGGGTTTTCCCCAAGCACTCCAAGCCTCGAGGAAATGTTGTATAACATGAGAGGCTTTTTCACCTGTTAAAGGTGTGGCAAACATTACACCAGAGCAGGTGTCAATAGAAACATGTAAATATTGATTTCTCCCAAAGGAGGAAACATGCGTGACATCCATTTGCCAGACCTGTAAAGGCCTTATGCCACGTGGGTTTATTCCCACATGAAGGACAGGTAAAAATTCACAGCAATTCTGACATTGAGTAACAATTTCTCGAGCTTCTTTTCTAGTTAATGCAAAGCAGTGACGTAAAGTCTCAGCTGTCACATGTAAGCGCTTATGAAATTCTTTTGCTGCTTTTGCCTGGGAAGACAGAGCAACAGCTATAACCTTAGTGGCTTTATCTGCCAAATCATTTCCCAGAGACATAGGGCCAGGGAGGCCTGAATGTGCCCTGACATGAGTAATATAAACAGGGAATCTTCTATTTAATAAGACAAATTGTATTTGTTGAAAAATATTGGCAACTTTGCTAGAGAATTTTATTACACCAGCTGACTCAAGAATATTAATGGCATTCACCACATAGGAAGAATCTGATACGATGTTAAGCAGTCCTGGGAATGCTTTAAGAACCTCTAGTACCACTAAACATTCTACAACTTGGGGTGAGGTTTCATTATATTGCTTAGTTACTATCTCATTATTTACCACATAAGCACCTATACCAGTTTTTGATCCATCAGTGTATACCACTATCCCATCTGTAAGTGGGTCCTTAGCTGTTACTAGTGGAAACACTATAGCCTGATTCAGGGCAAACTGTAAAATTGGATGTTTTGGATAATGATTGTCAATCTGTCCTGAAAAGGAGGTGACTAAAACTGCCCAATCATTAGATGTGGCTGCCAAGGTTTGAACTTGTGCAGCAGTATAAGGTACAATTAGGATTTTAGCATTTTGTCCAAAGTGGGTAATAGCTGCTTTTAGGCCTTTAAGGGCAAGCTGTGCAACTGCATCAGGATACCAATCTATTATTTTAGCAGGAGATGCATTTGGATGAACCCACAATAAAGGTCCATTTTGCCACAAAACTGCGGTTGGCAACTGGGCTGTCTTAAAGACACACAAATCAAAAGGTCGTGACTCATCAATGCGCTGTAATTGAGCCTTTTGCAAAGCTTTTTCTACTGTCTGCAATGCCTGATTGGCAGCAGGAGTAAGGGCTCTAGGGGAGGAGATATGAGAATCCCCTTCCAAAATATCAAATAAAGGTTTTAACTCAGCAGAGGAAATCTTCAAAAATGGTCTGAGCCAATTCATATCTCCCAATAATTTTTGGAAATCATTTAAGGTGTGCAAATGATCTCTGCGAATCTCTAATTTTTGAGGAACAATTTTGTCAGGATAAATGAGTGTTCCTAAAAAGGCTCCTATTTGAGCAACTTGCACCTTTTCAGTGGCCACCTGCAATCCCCATTGCCCTAACGTTTTTATTAATATAAGGTATGCTTCTTGCAATAACTGTAAATTTTTATGGCAAAGGAGTATGCCATCCATATAAATTGCTATGAGCAGAGATGGAAAATGATTTCTAACTGATTTAAGTGCCATTTGCACGTACAGTTGACACATGGTAGGACTATTTGCCATCCCCTGAGGTAGGACCTTCCATTGGTATCTATGATCAGGCTCTAAATGATTAATGGCTGGGATGGTAAATGCAAATCTTTGCCTGTCTTGAGGACATAAAGGTATAGAGAAAAAACAATCTTTAATATCTATAATTATAATTTCCCAATTTTTAGGTAGTGCAGAGAGCAATGGAAGCCCTCGTTGAACTGGCCCAAACAGGCGCATCTGTGCATTAATTGCTCTAAGATCATGTAATAAACGCCATTTGCCAGATTTTTTCTTAATTACGAAAATAGGTGTGTTCCAAGGTGAGGTAGAGAGCTCTAAATGACCTAAGCGTAGCTGTTCAGAGACCAGTTTTGTGGCTGCTTCTAATTTTTCAGAGGATAGATGCCATTGAGGAACCCATACAACTTCCTCTGGAAGCCATGGTATGGGCATGGAACCCTCAACAGCTGATCCTAGAAAAAACCCAAGCCTTGTCTTCCATTATTACCTTTTTGAGGAATAGGTTCAAGTCTACCCTGCTCTCCTTTCCCTAGTCCCTTTCCCTCTTTATAGCCCATTTTCTTCATCATTTGAACAGCTTGTGCTGAGTATTCATTAGTCAAGGTTATTCCCATTGCCTGTAAGATGTCTCCCCCCCAAAGATTAACTGGGAGTGGTAAGACATAGGAAGAGAATCGTCCCGTTTGACCTTCAGGTGCCTGCCAGCTCAAGGAGCGAGAGCTGATAGTTGGGCAGGACTGATATCCTAACCCTTGTAGTGAATGTGATGACTGAGTAACGGGCCAAGCTTTTGGCCACCAGTGGGAGGAGATGATACTTTTATCTGCTCCTGTATCCAAAATCCCTTTGAACTGTTTCCCTTCTATAACTAACTCTAAGGATGGCCTGGAATCAAGAGGCATTATTAAGTAAGCAGAATCATTGCCAGTAGAGCCAATTTCTCTAGCAGCTTGAAGGACACCAGAGGAAGGGGAGTAGCCATGTAGGCTTGGCAAGATTATTAGCTGAGCTATTCTACCTCCTTGAGATATAGAAAAAACACCTTGAGGACAAGAACAAAGAACTTGAAGTTCCCCTTCATAGTCTTGATTTACAACTCCAGGGTGAACAGTGAGGCCTTGTAAAGTAAGGGATGCCTGGCCCAGTATCAGGCCGACGCTTCCAGATGGCAGAGGCCCTTTGTAGTCAGTGGAAATGGGCTGCACCCCCAATTGGGGTGTCAGCATGGGTGGTGGAACAGAGATCCACTCCTGGTGAGACTTCTGCAGCTCTGTGGACTGTAGTGTCCGTCCCGTTGTGAGCTGGGATCCATATGTTTTGGGGCCCTGAGACCTGGGGCCCAGAAACTCATTTTTTGAATTGTCTTCACTTCTTTCTGCCTGAGGAGGTCCAGACTGAATAAGTCTGCCTTTGATGTCTCTAATTGAGCGACACTCACTGGCTTGATGATAACCTTTTCCACACCTAGTACACAGTCCTAGCACTTTCTTTTTTACGGGGGCCTGGCAGTCTCTTCTTATATGCCCTGGTTTGCCACAAATGTAGCAGATCTTGTAATTACTTGTATCTGAACGCCTTTGGCTCTGCAGGATGGCAGCTGCTAGCCCTGAATTAGTTAAGGGGCCTCCAAGCTCAGGACATACCCTTAACCAGTCCTGCAGTCCTTTACTCTTTCTGGGTGTAATCGCTGCTCTGCATTCCTGTGTGGCTTGCTCATAAATCAGCTGTTCCACTAACAGCATTGCCTGTTCAGGGTCTCCAAAGATTCTGCCTGCTGCCTCTGTCATCCTAGCTACAAAGTCTGAGAATGACTCCTGAGGATTTTGTATGATTTTTGTCAAGTATCCTCCAGCTTCTCCCTTTCTGGAAAGTGCTTTCCACGCCTTAATGGCTGCAGTGGAGATTTGATTGTATGCTCCCCAATCATAATTCATCTGATTATTAACATACTGCCCTTGTCCTGTTAATAATTCAAATGTCCAATTTCTCTGATCGCCTTCAGCAGTGGCATTGACTTTTGCCTGCGTCTGAGAAGTGTCATACCACAGCGCCTTCCATTCGATGTACTGCCCCATATTAGGGAGTACAGCTTTCACTGTTGTCTGCCAGTCTCCTGGAGTCATGGCCAAGGTCATAAGCCTTTCAACTTGAGATATGGTAAAATTGGCACTAACTCTGTAATTACGTACAGACTCAGCAAGTTCTTTTATCTGAATATACTCCACAGGTGCATGTACTCACCCTCCATCAGCAACTTCATAGACAGGGAATGCCTGATAAAGTTTTTTCTTTTCCTCCCTGGAGAGGAAAGAATCAGAAAAATTCTCCACATAAGGTGGAGGAGTATTGAGACCAGAAGGCCTAGAGGTGGCCTGCTCTGTGTCCCCAGTAACTTTTAATTTTTTCTCTGATTTCTTTACTTGCCTTTTTTCTGGATATCTTTCTTTTTTATAGTGAGCTGTCTCATATTCTAACTCTTCTTCCTCAGAGGAGCTAAGCTCTTCTGTTTTTAATCTATCAAGCTTCAAAGCCTCCAGTTCCTTTACTGGATAAAGGCTTTTCTTTTCCTGAACTTTCTCCTTATCTTTTTTCTCTCCCTGGGAATTTATTCCAAAACCTTTCACTTCCTCAGATCCAAGGTCTGTGGAAGGGCTTAGCTTTTCACTTGCACATTTCCTTTTTTGAGCTCTTAACCTATGGTCCCGCTCCAATTCTGGCATACTGTCTTGTAATTCTTCCAAAATCCCTTGTACTGTCCTAACAGTTAAAAGACACTTCTCATCTTCCAGGCATGTTTTCACTAGTTTCCATAATGCCATGGTCCCTATCTTTAATTTCCCATTCTGATGTTCCTTAATTAAGTCTTCCCTTAATTTCTCCCAAGAGGTAGGTGTTAATGATCCTGAACACGTGTACCAAGGTGAGATATGTTCAATTTCCTTAATGAATGTTTGTAGTGTTTTTGTAGATACTTTTATGTCACATTGTTTTAAGACAGACTGCAAAGCTGTAATCACAGAATGTGAAGTTCCCATACTGCTCCTTTATATACAGGAGAGCTTAAGTACAGAACAAGCACCGCGGCTTATGTACGTCCGTCTGAGCGTGCTTAGCAGCAGTCAAAATTCAGAACCACCTCTGGTGAGTGCAGGAAAGAACCGGGAGGTATAGGGTTAACACCACCAACAAGAGAACAAAAGCTTCCAGTTACAGGGAGGGATTAGAGAGATCAAAGCCAGTTCCTCTTTTGGAGCTTACCTTCCACCACGTTCAGGTCTTCCTCCGATGTTGTGGGAGGGGTTCTCCTCTGGCCGCGCGTTGGTCAGGCGTCTTTTTCGGCACCAATTGTCCTGAGCTATTCCCGTCCCGCAGGAACGCACACAGAACACAAGTCAAGACCTTTCGTGGTTACACTTTATTCATAATCGTGAGGTAGAACCAAGAAGGATAGAAACGTGTTGCTATATATACCCACAGGTGTGACGTGTTAATACTACTGGCGGTTCCACCCACAGTCTCAAATGTCCCAGGGGACGGACTAGTGACTTGGCAGGCATTTGCTCCGGCACATGCGCACAATGGAGCTTAGCGCCATCTAGTGACGGCACGTATTATCACGGCTTCCTACAAATAACAAGAGCTGACATCCCAGGATAGGTGGAGAGAATCTCACAGGACTCCACCTCGAAATGAAGAGAGGCAGACAACTAAAAACTACTGAGAGATGAAGAATTCGTCTTCCTGGAAATGAGTCCCTGATTAGATATCCAATACCCAGTAGTCAGTCAACATAAGGAACTGCCAGGGAATACTGGTAGTGAACAGTGAAGGGACTCAGAATGCTGTACTAGATTTACTTGTTGATATGCATATGTAACAGCAATGATTAAGGAGGAGGAGGCCATTTCATTTTGGGAGAGAGGAGGTATGGGGAACATGGAAGAGGAACAAGGAGAGAGAGGAAGTGATATAACTATATGGTGATTAAGAAAAACCTGGAAAAAATGAAATAAAGTCATAGAAAGTACCCCAGTAGGTAAGTAGCAACTGAAAAAAAAATATGACTTAATCACTTATGTCTACCTTAAAGTTCTATGTAATTAAAATCTCAGGTGGGGGCAATGGAATTACTATTACTTATTCAGGAGAAAATACTCATTAACCAAATTTTAAAACATATAACTTTGAAGGACAATGATAAGAATTGGTGCACAGGGAGACAGTAAGAATAAGAACCATGACCTACGTTTTGTTTTTGTGTAGCTGAATTGGAATCTATTATTTTTCTGCATAAACAGATTTATGTGTTTGAGGTCGCGCCAAAGGGTTTATACACTCGCGTAACATGTGTACTTAAACCTGTTGCCCTCTGAGATGCTTTAACTATAAATATGTATATAAGATGTTGTTCTATGTTGGTAGTATCTTAATTAGGAGATAAAACATAAACAGTGAGTGCATATTTTTTATCCTACATGCATATACCCATCAGAGTCCTTAAACAAACCTACCTCTTAAGAGTAAGTAATAATTCATTCTAAGGCCAGTTTTTAAGAGACTGATCTTCCAAGTGCTACAATTATATTGAGTAAAGACAGTATCATCACATAAGTGTCAAAGCTGAGAAACAAAACGTCCTCTTATTTCTACATTGCCCGACAGGTCTCGAGATTTATTCCCCATATTCCAAGTTGGCATTTCTCAACACCCATGTTTAAATTTTGTGGCATCTGCATGGGATAAAAGAGATTTATTCATCAGAAAGTTATTTTATGTGAAGGCATGCATAAAATTCAAAGCATGGAAATTCATTATTTAATACTTTCCCTTCTGATCAAATCCTCTTTTAAGGGACTTTGGGTAGTTCTTCAAAATGGCATTTAATATAAAGCAAGATGAAAGTGACTGGATACCTTTTAGGTAAATAGAATGGATTATTTTCTTTCAACTCCTATCTGAAAAGTGCCAATAGCTTCTTAGTTTCTAATGTGTTAGTCATATTGCTTCAACTGTATCTTTATTCTGAATATCTTATGTAAAAAATAATACCCTACTGTGGTCAGAGTTTATAATGATATTCATCAAATCAGTATAGTAATATTTTAGATTTTTTATTATTTTGGCTTGCTTTCTCTTGATTATTGATGCAGAATTTGTTTCATCTCAATTTTATTAGAACTCATAAAGATACCTTTACTTAAAATATTCACCTCTCTAGATGAAAGACATATTGCTTTTCCACCTGTCAATCTTATCACAAAAACTCTTTGCCTAATTCACAGTGAGAAAAATCACCTGTCACAACTGCCAGGGAATCTGAAGACAAAGGTCATGGTGGCCCTTTTTGCTGATAAGGCAAATTGTTTATATCAATGTTGAAAAGTTAACATGGAGACCAAAAGAAACTTAGATGGCAGTATATTGAAATTTTGATCATATCAAAAAACACTGCAAGGCAAAGATGATCAGAACATTTAAAACAAACATCTTGCTTCTCACTAATCAGTCTGGGTAGCTTGCTAGAGAAAGTTTTAAAAAATGCTTTTACGGTGATCAGCTCCACATGTTTAAGGCTGTTGGCAACACCTGCGGTAACTAAGCTGGAAGGATCATAATTGGATGCCTTGTGACCCTCTGGGTTCAGCAATCCAGTGTACAGACTTTTCAACCCAAAGAGATATGAGAATTCAACATTAAGATGTGAATGTGAGAAACTGGTTTTAGAAGACTAGAGAAAACTCTCTAAGTAAAGGAGTAAAGGAAACACTAGAAAAGCAGAAAACTATGCAAAGCAAATAGACACGTTAGTTTAAGTCAGTCCGGAAGAGGCAGTACATTGATGAATGAAAGGTTTTCCCTTACTAAGACACTGTCTTCTTCCAACAGCAGATAGGATTGCCCAGTATCTTTCCAGATATGTGCTGATGAGTAAATGTTTCTTTGAACTTTGCTTTCTACACATAATTGTAGCCTCCCCCAGCCTTGAAGCAGGCTGATTCAGACTTTGCTGCCACTGAATATGAGATCACATGGGGTGTAGCCTTCAGACTTAGATGGCTATATTGTTATGTCAACTACTGCTGCTCTTCTCTGAGACTCTGCTACCTGCTGAGAGACCCTTGAGACATCCCGGAGACACTTCCTATCCTGCACATTGGTCATTGCCTACAGGCTGGCTCCAGGCACCAAGAATGGACTGGCAGGGGGGATGGGCCTTCCCCCGTATAAGCACTGTCTTTTAGTAAACTCGCAGGCCTTGATCAGAGAAAAATTTGTTTTGGCTTCATCATTCTTTTCTCGCAGTCTTGTCTCTTTCAGCCCCAGCCTGTCTTACAGAAGTACCCAGTTCATGTAGGCCGCAAGCCGCTGGCCTCTTACTACACCACATGGACACTTTGACCAAACGTTCTTGGTAAGGACAATTTGATAAAACATTCTTGGTAATTGAGCAAATAAAATACTCTAATAGGGACATAGAAATAGTATGTAAATCAGAAGCTAATGCAAGTAGTTTTCAAACACTTACACATAAAAGTTTAAAGCATGTTTAAAAGTTAGAAATTACTTTTTCTCAGCAATAGCACAAAGGGCCATGAAATATTACAAACTGACTTTACTGATTCACACAGAAAATGTAATAGTAATGTGTTTAAAATACAAAAAATGAGATAAAGAAAACAGCAACTGTCGAGGACAAAATTTAAAATGACAAAGCTTCACCTTTCTCAAAATGTAAGGTTCACAACATGCTTAACAACAATATTTAAGTTCACTGAAATTTATCTTGAGAAAAAATACTTTTTTCAAAAATATTTCTAAAAAGATTTGAACTATTTTATTGAGAATGGTGTATAATATATTTTGAGCACATTCCCCCTTACACTCTCATATCTTTCCCGATGTATCCTACCTCCCTAACTATACATTCATATGCTCCTTTACCTTATAACTTAGTTCCATATCTGTTCTGCTCATGTCTCTCTTGGTGTAGCATCTTCCAATGAAGTGTGATTGAGTTATAAGGAGTGTATTTTAGAAAGAAATAATTTGTATGGAGTCTTCATCATTACTGTGCAACCACCAATTCTATAAGAGGACCGCACAGAGCCTTGTAACCCTGTGGTACTCCATATAATCTTGTAGATCCGAGTAAAGATAGATGCACATGCATATGAGGAAATGGAGTACAGAAATATACAGGCATATTGTATTAGGGAGGCTAGAATGATATTTGGGGTCTATATGTTATATGAATATAGCATAGATGAAATATGAATAAAGGTGTCTGTTATACAAGGGATGCCAAAATAAAGGACCAGACAGTCCTAAAATGAAGAAGGTAACATAGCAGATTATACACAATCTATATCATTAGTAATACTAGTGAGTATTTTAAAGTTGAGGAAAGGTACCTCCATATATTCTACCATTAGGGTATGAAGTGCTTGTGCATGCTAAGATATTTTCAGGAGGAGAAATTTGAAATGAGGAATATCTTTGGTTTACTTAAATTAATCACAACTAGGCATTCTTTTAAAGTACCTTTTGCATCTTTGATTATTAAAAATCATTTTTGGATTAATATTATAAATGAGGACGTCTACTAACTTTATGAATAGACAATGTCCTTTGAGTTAAATACAACAACACTTAGGAACTTGCGTTCATTTCCATTTTAATACATTGACAAAACAAATATCCTTCTTATTTATCAGCATCTTTCTTTGCAGACTTTTCCCATTGGAGTTTCAGTCTATATAGCTCAGCAAGATGTTTGCTGTGTTTTCATTTGTTTGCTTTTTAGACAGATTTTTAAGAAAATCTTAATGAGCAATATCCATGCCTTCCCATCAAAGGCATAGGCAGGGGATCCAATTATTCCAGTTCAACCTGATAGACATCAAGAGCAAGGAGGTTATTTGCTTCAAATGAGTTGTCAATAATTCTTTTTTACCCTTCTCAACTCCATCAAACTAATTCAAATCAGGCTCTAAAAGAGACCATGACCGCTCTGTAATAACATCAAGGTCAGCAGCAGCCTTCCCATTGGATGTTCAATAGTTCTCTGTTCTTTTTCTCATCTTCAAAATATGTTTTTGGTCACTTAACTTTCTATATACCACATTTCCCTGCTTTGTTTCTGGGTCTAACTACAGCATTACATGCTTTCCAGATGTTTCCTCTCAGTTCTCTATTCTGTAAAATCTTGGAGTGCCAAGGCCACAGTTATTTCTCTTGGTGAACACATCTGGTCCATTGCTTTGCATATCATCTATATGCTAATTAAGAGAAAAACTTGCAGCCAAACCACTTTTTCCTGATTTCCAGAACTTGTAGATTCATGTATTTTGCTTTTTTTCCTTTTCAAATTGAATGTCTGATTCCTGTTTTTCTTTCCTCTGCATCTACTCAATAAAAAAATTTTCAAGCAATATATTTGTTTAGAAAGACTATTGGGAGTCACCTTTGCCTATGGCTGATACAGATATCACATTGTGGTCATAGGAGGATGCATTGTGTCTATATTAAAAATACCCATACCTTCAAGTTTATTCACTTGATCCAAACCACTGTTATTATTATTCTTTCTTTGGATCATTTTAATGCTCCCAACATTCCCACCCAACAGTCTGTGACCCTCTAGACATTTCCAATTTTCATTAAATAAGTCCTATTATGTCACTCTTCTTCTTCAAAGGTTCATTTTATTTCATAAAACAACATCAAAACTCTGAATTCTTGGATTGTTAATATTTAATAACATTTAGTGAGCTGGGTTTGCATCAAAAGAGGCAGCAATAGGAAAATAATGGATTTAGGGCCTACCAAAAAGAAGTAAAGTCATGCCTGTTACTTAAACCTTAGGGAACTTAGGGCTAGTGAGGACAGTGTGCTTAGAACAGAATATAGTGTGCTATTTTACTAAACCATCATAGTTCCTAACTGCTTCTTATGAACTTATCTTTTTACCTACAGATAAATGTGGCTCTCAGCCCTCACTAAAACACTTTGCTTAGCAACAGAGATCATTACTGAAAACCAAAAATGGTCAAAATGCAAAGATGACTTGATCATGGAGTGTTCAGATGCAATTGATTGATTCATAACACAACTCCTTTATCAAGGTTCAAGGAACATTGTGGAAGAGGGGCCAGGAAGACACTAGACTCAATTAAGTCCAGGCGAGCTGCTGTGGCATTGTGTCTCCTAGAAAAAAGGGACATTTCACCCATGATACCTCAATAATATGACTGTCTGAACAAGACCGGAATAAGTACAAGAACAATGGGCATGATAGCATGGAAGACTATCTCATAAGACTCTATCCATAGAAAAAGAAGCATAGGCAACTAAAGGACACAGTAAGTGGCTTAAATTGTTTTTCCTAGGGTTGGGACTTCTAACTGGATATCTAATGCCAAATTGTCAGTCCTGAAATCACATGCATGCAGAAAACACTAAAGGAACAGAGCAGGTTGCATCTATATAATACTTACGGTTTAATATTTAATGTTTACTATATAATATAATGTAGCATATACTATGTAATATGTGTAATCTGTGCTGTGAAATATGATATACAATGTGTTATATGATGACATATGATATGATAAATGATATGTGGTATATATGATTATGGTATATGATATTGTGTATATAGCTTATAGTATACAGTAAACAGTATACAGTTTATAGTATATAATATGTAATAAGTTATATATAAAACATATTTCACATATATTATAAAATTTGTAAAGCTATGAATTTAAGAGAGATCAGTGGATTATGAGTATGATTGGAGGGAAAAAGGGAATTGGGAGAAATGCAATTATATTTTAATTAAAAAACCAATATAAAGGGATGGAATTAAGAATTCCTTAAGATTAGTTGGAATGGATGCATTCAGATATTTCACCTGGCCTTGCTATTAACCAGTATGAAATATTTAAGTACTTCTTTGGGTGCTCAAGACACAATGTGTAGCCCTGGCTGTCCTGTAATGCATTCTGTAGACCAGGCTGGCTTCATACTCAGAGATCCTCTTCCTTCTGATTCCAGTGTTGGGAATAAAGGCATGTGCCACCACTGCTTGGCTAAAATAATTTCTCATTTGTTTTATCTATGCACTAAAACTAAGGAAGATGATTAATAAATTAGCTTTCATATTTGACTTCTTTTTAAAATTTATTTTCATGGCAGGTTTTATAAAGTAAAATTATAATTGCTTTCTCAGCCTGTTTATCATTTTGGGGAACAAAACACCCATGGAAGGAGTTACAGAGACAAAGTTTGGAGATGAGACAAAAGGATGGACCATCTAGAGGCTGCCATACCCGGGGATCCATCCCATAATCAGCCTCCAAACGCTGACACCATTGCATACACTAGCAAGATTTTGCTGAAAGGACCCTGATATAGCTGTCTCTTGTGAGGCTATGCCGGGCCTAGCAAACACAGAAATGGATGCTCACAGTCAGCTATTGGATGGATTGTTCATAACAATATGAACAATATGAACTAACCAGTACCCCCTGGAGCTCTTGTCTCTATCTGCATATGTACCTAGTCGGCCATCAGTGGAAAGAGAGGCCCATTGGTCTTGCAAACTTTATATGCCTCAATACAGAGGAACGCCAGGGCCAAGAAGTGGGAGTGGGTGGGTAGGGGAGTGGTGGGGGAAGAGCATGGGGGACTTTTGGGATAGCATTGGAAATGTAAATGAAGAAAATACCTAATAAAAAAATAAAAATTAAAATTAAAAAAATTCTATGTTCTCATTTAGTAGGTAAATATTTATTTATTTATGCCACTTAAATAGGTCATAATTATTTAAATTGTTGTGTATGAGTGACTTTTAAAAGTTTTTGTTTCTTATCGAATTAAATACTCATCGAAAAAGAATTTAACAGGGCCTGGAGAGATGGTTCAAAAGTTAAGAGAACTGGCTGCTCTTCCAGAGGTCCTGAGTTCTATTCTCAGCAACCACACAATGGCTCACAATCATCTATAATTGCATCTGATGCCCTCTTCTGGCACACAGGTATACAGCAGATAGTGTTGATGATATACATGTACATATCCATATTCATACTTATATACATACAGGTATGTATATCTCTTAAAATTAAATTAATATTTTATTAACCTTTCAAATATAATAATGAGAAAAATTGAAGTCCATGTGAATATAGAGCTGAGATTTTTCAGTAAAAAACAATATCTTCTAGACATTATTTTTTATTTTATAGGTGAACTAAAGATATGTATCCCAAGGCCTGCCTCCTTAGAAACTAAGCAAAAGGTGACACCTTCTGTTAACTTCCCATTACACATTCATAACATTAGCTTTCAATCCAGTATCATGAAGAATTCATCGAGGATATTAATCATGCAACATTGCTAAAGTCTCATTCCAGTGATAGATGTGTACTCCTAAATGGTTTTTGCTAAGTTTTAACAATTTGACAGAATTAAACATATCTTCTACTAACCGTAGCTGGAAAAGAAGAGCAACTCTACAAGGAAAACAACAAACTGAATGTAAAATATGATTGCCAGGAAAATTGAAATAGTATGGATAATTTTAGTGAGAAAGACAATGCTAATGGCTCATTCTCTGATGCTCAGGAAAATGAATATTGAAAAAACAAATTAGTCAAAGCAACACACCATACTGAGAAAACCCAGAAACACTAACCCTATCCAATATCTATAGGACATGGTAGATGTTGATATAGGACAATGAATTTCATAAATGTACCAAAACACAACATGCCAGTCAGTAAAGGGCTGTCAATCACATGCCCGGACAAAAGAGAATACCAAGGGTCCTGTTCATTCATTTTGACTTGGAAGGAAGGCATGAACATGGTTCATCTCTTTAAACTAATTCTTCCCAGCTCCATTCATTTTCTCCCAAATGGTGGTATGTTCTTTCTCATCTATGTATTATAGTTTGTAATGTGTGTGTGTGTGTGTGTGTGTGTAAATTTGCTTTAAAATATCAACTTTGAAAGTTGGTTTTTAAAAATCAATTAAAACAAACAATTAAAACTCCAAATGACTTTTTAAATTAGGTATTTTCTTCATTTACATTTCCAATGCTATCCCAAAAGTCCCCCATACCCTTACCCCCCACTCCCCTCCTCCCTCCCCCTCCCACTTCTTGGCCCTGGCGTTCCCCTGTACTGAGGCATATAAAGTTTGCAAGACCAATGGGCCTCTCTTTTCACTGATGGCCGACTAGGCCATTTTCTGATACTTATGCAGCTAGAGACACAAGCTCCTGGGGGGGTGGGTACTGGTTAGTTCATATTGTTGTTCCAACTATAGGGTTGCAGACCCATTTAGCTCCTTGGATACTTTCTCTAGCTCCTCCATTGGGGGCCCTGTGATCCATCCAATAGCTGACTGTGAGCATCCATTTCTGTGTTTGCTAGGACCTGGCATAGCCTCACAAGAGACAGCTATATCTGGGTCCTTTCAGCAAAATCTTGCTAGTGTATGCAATGGTGTCAGCATTTGGAGGCTGATTATGGGATGGATCCCTGGATATGGCAGTCTCTAGATGGTCCATCTTTTCGTCTCAGCTCCAAACTTTGTCTCTGTAACTCCTTCCAACCACTCTGGAAATCAGTCTGTCGGTTCCTCAGAAAATTGGACATAGTACTACCAGAGGATTCCTCAATACCTCTCCTGGGCATATATCCAGAAGATGTTCCAACTGGTAAGAAGGACACATGCTCCACTATGTTCATAGTAGCCTTATTTATAATAGCCAGAAGCTGGAAAGAGCCCAGATGTCCCTCAACAGAGGAATAGATACAGAAAATGTGGTACATTTACACAATGGAGTACTACTCAGCTGTTAAAAAGAATGAATTTATGAAATTCCTAGGCAAATGGATGGACCTGGAGGGCATCATCCCGAGTGAGGAAACCCAATCACAAAAGAACTCACATGATATGTACTCACTCATAAGTGGATATTAGCCCAGAAATTTAGAATACCCAAGATTCAAGATACAATCTGCAAAACACATGAAACTCAAGAGGAACGAAGACCAAAATGTGGACACTTTGCCCCTTCTTTTGACTTCTAATCTGTCTCAACCACACTTTTGCAGTCTTAACATTGAGCATCAACAGATTCCAGGCTGTTCCTTCCACTGGCTCACCTATCACGAGGCTTGGTGTAACACCAAGATTCTGATACACCAAGGAAACTCTAGCACCCCTGCTATTGTTGTTTGGAACAATGACTTGACTGATTGTCATCTGTTTTCAGATTTCCCAACTGCCAGCTGAGAAGAAGGAACTGGAAATCTCAGAGAACGGCTTTTCAGCCCAAGGGTCCCACAATTACACTGAATGAACTGTCTGCTCCTGCTTTCTAAATGGAAACCTACTATATTTTTCCCCCTGTGGTAAAGTATCTACTTTATGACCATAATAAATAGCAATTGCCCTTTAATGGCAACTTTAGCTGTGACCATGATGGCAGAATCTTAGAGAGTGAAAACACTAATGGGAGTGTTGCAGTGCTAATTACAGTAAGGGTATAAAGGCATTGCATAAGAACTCCCTCAAAATTAAGTAAAACCCTGGCTAGTTCTAATTACAGTCTGTCTGGAAGAAATAAGCAAAATTAAGCCCAACCCTGTCTTTAAGTGCATTTTAAACCTAATAACCTAATATGTTCATATTGCCTGTGAAATATAGCAATATAGGATTATGTAATAAATGTTCTCTTCTGTAACAAAAGCAAAGGCAGAAAGATGAAGTCGAGGGACAGAAAAGCACTGTGAGGCAATAGTCTCTTTCTAGTCTTCAAAGTCAACCTAACCCACTTTGACAGTGTTCATTCATTAAGCTGTCAGGTATGAGTTTACTCCTAGGGAGTTTTGCTTCTGAAAAACAAAACAAAACAAAACAAAAAACAAAAACAAATGTGTTTTAACATTGACTTCAGAGAAGCATTTTGAAGATTAATGTTTCTAGATTTAAGATTTTGAAATCCTTCCCCCTTTACTTTTATATAACTAGAAATCTCAAAACCTTTCTTTTCGATGATCCTGAAGGGTATTTTTATGTCTATTGTCACTGACTAACTTTCTATAATTACTCATTTATTCAGTGACTACTAACCTTAATATTGCCATAAGAAAAGAAAACTACTCTTCCTTAAAATAGAGCCCCTGAATTGCATATCTAAGTGGTTACCGATGGAATTATATACATACAAGAATCATTATAGGAAATAAGCAGGATGTATTAGTAAATTTAGAGGATATATTTGTATCTCATAGAAATGAAAGAAATCAGGGCAATTAATTTGAGAACGTAAACGGGCATTAAAAGGGAATGTTTGGAAGGAGAAAAGAAAGAGACAAGTGACATTACTGTGTATTTTTTGAAAATAAATCTACATGAAAAAATCAAGATAATGTAGCCCTTAAACTTGGCAGATTTTAGTTTGATAAAACTCTACAATTGAAAGCAATGCATGATTTTAGTCCTTTGCATCAGTTGAATGATAAACTTGGTCTTTTTTTTTTTTTTTTTTTAACTCTTGCTTTGTTTTCTGGCTTAATTCTAGTTTGCTCTTCTCTTATATTACTCATTCTGCTTCTTTTTCTTTCTTTTCTTTTTTTTTAATTAGGTAATTTCCTCAATTACATTTCCAATGCTATCCAAAAAGTCCCCAATACATTCCCCCCCCCAGTCCCACCCCCACCCACCCCCACCCCTTGGCCCTGGCATTCCCCTGTACTGGGGCATATAAAGTTTGCAAGTCCAATGGACCTCTCTTTCCAGTGATGGCCGACTAGGCCATCTTTTGATACATATGCAGCTAGAGACAAGAGCTTTGGGGTACTGGTTAGTTCATAATAATGATCCACCTATGGGGATGCAGTTCCCTTTAGCTCCTTGGGTACTTTCTCTAGCTCCTCCATTGGGGGCCCTGTGATCCATCCAATAGCTGACTGTGAGCATCCACTCCTGTGTTTGCTAGGCCCCTGCATAGTCTCACAAGAGACAGCTCTATCTGGGTCCTTTCAGCAAAATCTTGCTAGTGTATTGCAATGGTGTCAGCGTTTGGAAGCTGATTATGGGATGGATCCCTGGATATGACAGTCTTTAGATGGTCCATCCTTACTTCACAGCTCCAAACTTTATCTCTGTAACTCTTTCCATGGGTGTTTTGTTCCCAATTCCAAGAAGGGGCACAGTGTCCACACTTTGGTCTTCATTCTTCTTGAGTTTCATGCGTTTAACAAATTGTATCTTATATCTTGGGTATCCTAAGTTTTTGGGCTAATATCCACTTATCAGTGAGTACATATTTTATGAGTTCCTTTGGGAATATGTTACCTCACTCAGAATGATGCCCACCAGATCCATCCATTTGCCTAGGAATTTCATAAATTCATTCCTTTTAATTGCTGAGTAGTACTCCATTGTGTAAATGTACCACATTTTCTGTATCCATTCCTCTGTTGAGGGGCATCTGGGTTCTTTCCAGCTTCTGGCTATTATAAATAAGGCTGCTATGAACATAGTGGAGCATGTGTCCTTCTTACCGGTTGGAACATCTTCTGGATATTTGCCCAGGATAGGTATTGTTGGATCCTCTGGTAGTATTATGTCCAATTTTCTGAGGAACCACCAAACTGATTTCCAGAGTGGTTGTACCAGCTTGCAATCCCACCAACAATAAAGGAGTGTTCCTCTCCACATCCTCTCCAGCATCTGCTGTCACCTGAATTTTTGATCTTAGCCATTCTGACTGGTGTGAGGTGGAATCTCAGGGTTGTTTTGATTTGCATTTCCCTGATGATTAAGGATGTTGAACATATTTTCAGATGCTTCTCTGCCATTCGGTATTCCTCAGGTGAGAATTCTTTGTTCAGTTCTGAGCCCCATTTTTTAACGGGGTTATTTGATTTTCTGGAGTCCACCTTCTTGAGTTATTTATATATATTGGATATTAGTCCCCTATCTGATTTAGGATAGGTAAAGATCCTTTCCCAATCTGTTGGTGGTCTTTTTGTCTTATTGATGGTGTCTTTTGCCTTGCAGAAGCTTTGCAACTTTATGAGGTCCCATTTATCGATTCTCGATCTTACAGCGCAAGCCTTTGCTGTTCTATTCAGGAATTTTTCCCCTGTACCCATATATCTTCCAGGCTTTTCCCTACTTTCTCCTCTATAAGTTTCAGTGTCTCTGGTTTTATGTGGAGTTCCTTAATCCACTTAGATTTTACCTTGGTACAAGGAGATAGGAATGGATCAATTCGCATTCTTCTACATGTTAACCGCCAGTTGTGCCAGCACCATTTGTTGAAAATGTTGTCTTTTTTCCACTGGATGGTTTTTGCTCCCTTGTCAAAATCAAGTGACCATAGGTATGTGGGTTGATCTCAGGGTCTTCAATTCTGTTCCATTGGTCTACTTGTCTGTCGTTATACCAGTACCATGCAGTTTTTATCACAATTGCTCTGTAGTACAGCTTTAGGTCAGGCATGGTGATTCCTCCAGAGGTTCTTTTATCCTTAAGAAGAGTTTTTGCTATCCTAGGTTTTTTGTTGTTCCAGATGAATTTGAAGATTGCCCTTTCCAATTCGTTGAAGAATTGAGTTGGAATTTTGATGGGGATTGCATAGAATCTGTAGATTGCTTTTGGCAAGATAGCCATTTTTACAATGTTGACCCTGCCAATCCATGAGCATGGGAGGTTTTTCCATCTTCTGAGATCTTCTTTAATTTCTTTCTTCAGGGACTTGAAGTTCTTGTCATACAGATCTTTCACTTCCTTAGTTAGAGTCACGCCAAGGTATTTTATATTGTTTGTGACTATTGAGAAGGGTGTTGTTTCCCTAATTTCCTTCTCTGCTTGTTTATCCTTTGTGTACAGAAAGGCCATTGACTTGCTTGAGTTAATTTTATATCCAGCTACTTCACCGAAACTATTTATCAGGCTTTTTAGGGCCGCTTATGTATACTATCATATCATCTGCAAAAAGCGATATTTTGACTTCTTCTTTTCTGATTTGTATCCCCTTGATCTCCTTTTGTTGTCTAATTGCTCTGGCTAGGACTTCAAGTACAATGTTGAATAGGTAGGGAGAGAGTGGGCAGCCTTGTCTAGTCCCATTTTAGTGGGATTGCTTCCAGCTTCTCACCATTTACTTTGATGTTGGCTACTAGTTTGCTGTATATTGCTTTTACCATGGTTAGGCCTTGAATTCCTGATCTTTCCAAGACTTTTATCATGAATGGGTGTTGGATTTTGTCAAATGCTTTTTCAGCATCTAACGAGATGATCATGTGGTTTTTGTCTTTGAGTTTGTTTATATAATGGATTACATTGATGGATTTTCGTATATTGAACCATCCGTGCATCCCTGGGATTAATCCTACTTGGTCAGGATGGATGATTGTTTTGATGTGTTCTTGAATTCAGTTAGCGAGAACTTTATTGAGGATTTTTGCATCAATATTCATAAGGGAAATTGGTCTGAAGTTCTCTATTTTTGTTGGGTCTTTATGTGGTTTAGGTATCAGAGTAATTGTGGCTTTATAGAATGAGTTGGGTAGAGTACCTTCTGATTCTATTTTGTGGAATAGTTTGTGAAGAACTAGGATTAGTTCTTCTTTGAAGGTTTGATAGAACTCTGCACTATATCCATCCGGTCCTGGGCTTTTCTTGGTTGGGAGACTATTAATGACTGCTTCTATTTCTTTAGAGAATATGGGACTGTTTAGATCATTAACCTGATCTTGTTTTAACTTTGGTACCTGGTATCTGTCTAGAAACTTGTCCATTTCATCCAGGATCTCCAGTTTTGTTGAGTATAGCCTTTTGTAGAATGATCTGATGGTGTTTTGGATTTCTTCAGGGTCTGTTGTTATGTCTCCCTTTTCATTTCTGATTTTGTTAATTAGAGTACTTTCCCTGTGCCCTCTAGTGAGTCTGGCTAAGAGTTTATCTATCTTGTTGATTTTCTCAAAGAACCAGCTCCTCGATTGGTTGATTCTTTGAATTGTTCTTCTTGTTTTCACTTGGTTGATTTCACCCCTGAGTTTGATTATTTCTTGCTGTCTACTCCTCTTGGGTGAATTTGCTTCATTTCGTTCTAGAGCTTTTAGGGTTGTTGTCAAGCTGCTAATGTGTGCTTTCTCTAGTTTCTTTTTGGAGGCACTCAGAGCTTTGAGTTTTCCTCTTAGAAATGCTTTCAGTGTGTCCCATAAGTTTGGGTATGTTGTGGCTTTATTTTCATTAACTCCAGAAAGTCCTTAATTTCTTTCTTTATTCCTTCCTTGACCAAGGTATCATTGAGAAGAGTGTTGTTTAGTTTCCACGTGTGTGTTGGCTTTCTATTATTTATTTTGTTATTGAAGATCAGTCTTAGTCCATGGTGATCTGATAGGGTGCATGGGACAATTTCAATATTTTTGTATCTGTTGAGGCCTGTTTTGTGACCAATTACGTGGTCAATTTTGGAGAAGGTACCATGAGGTGCTGAGAAGAAGGTATATCCTTTTGTTTTAGGGTAAAATGTTCTGTAGATATCTGCCAGATCCATTTGATCCATAACTTCTGTTAGTTTCACTGTGTCCCTGTTTAGTTTCTGTTTCCATGATCTGTCCATTGGTGAAAGTGGTGTGTTGAAGTCTCCCACTATTATTGTATGAGGTGCAATGTGTGCTTTGAGCTTTACTAAAGTATCTTTAGTGAATGAGGCTGTCCTTGTATTTGGCGCATAGATATTCAGAATTGATAGTTCCTCTTGGAGGATTTTACCTTTGATGAGAATGAAGTGCCCTTCCTTGTCTTTTTTAATGACTTTGGGTTGGAAGTCAATCTTATCAGATATTATAATGGCTACTCCAGCTTATTTCTTCCTACCATTTGCTTGGAAAATTGTTTTCCAGCCTTTCATTCTGAGGTAGTGTCTATCTTTTTCTCTGAGATGAGTTTCCTTTAAGCATCAAAATGTTGGGTCCTGTTTCTGTAGCCAGCCTGTTAGTCTATGTCTTTTTATTGGGGAGTTGAGTCCATTGATATTAAGAGATATTAGGGAGAAGTAATTGTTGCTTCCTTTTATTTTTGTTGTTAGAGTTGGTGTTCTGTTCTTGTGGCTGTCTTCTTTTAGGTTTGTTGAGGGATTACCTTCTTGCTTTTTCTATGACGTGGTTTCCGTCCTTGTATTGGTTTTTTTCTGTTATTATCCTTTGAAGTGCTGGATTCGTGGAAAGATAATGTGTGAATTTGGTTTTATTGTGGAATACTTTGGTTTCTCCATCTATGGTAATTGAGAGTTTGGCTGGGTATAGTAGCCTGGGCTGGAAATTGTGTTCTCTTAGTTTCTGTATAGCATCTGTCCAGGCCCTTCTGGCTTTCATAGTCTCTGGTGAAAAATCCGGTGTAATTCTGATAGGCTTGCCTTTATATGTTACTTGACCTTTTTCCCTTATTGCTTTTAGTATTCTATCTTTATTTAGTGCATTTGTTGTTCTGATTATTATGTGTTGGAAGGAATTTCTTTTCTGGTCCAGTCTATTTGCGGTTCTGTAAGCTTTTTGTATGTTCATGGGCATCTCTTTCTTTAGGTTTGGGAAGTTTTTTTTCTATAATTTTGTTGAATATATTTGCTGGTCCTTTGAGTTGAAAATCTTCATTCTCATCTACTCCTATTATCCGTAGGTTTGGTCTTCTCATTTTGTCCTGGATTTCCTGGATATTTTGAGTTAGGATCTTTTTGGATTTTGTATTTTCTTTGATTGTCGTGCCGATGTTCTCTACGGAGTCTTCTGCACCTGAGATTCTCTCTTCCATCTCTTGTATTCTGTTGCTGATGCTCGTATCTATGGTTCCAGATTTCTTTCCTAGTGTTTCTATCTCCAGTGTTGCCTCAATTTGGGTTTTCTTCATTGTTTCTACTTCCCTTTTTAGGTCTTGGATGGTTTTATTCAATTCCATCACCTGTTTGGTCTGGTTTTCCTGCAATTCTTTAATGGATTTTTGTGCTTCCTCTTTAATGTCTTCTATCTGTTTAGCAGTGTTCTCCTGCAATTCTTTAAGGGATTTTTGTGCTTCCTCTTTAATATCTTCTACCTGTTTAGCAGTTTTCCCCTGCAATTCTTTAAGGGATTTTTGTGCTTCCTCTTTAATGTCTTCTACCTGTTTACCAGTGTTCTTTTGTATTTCTTTAAGTGTGTTATTAAAGTCCTTCTTGATGTCCTCTACCATCATCGTGAGATATGCTTTTAGAACCGGGTCTAGCTTTTCCGGTGTGTTGGGGTGCCCTGGACTGGGCGAAGTTGGAGTGCTGGGTTCTGATGATGGTGAGTGGTCTTGGTTTCTGTTAGTAAGATTTTTACGTTTACCTTTCGCCATCTGGTAATCTCTGGGGTTAGTTGTTATTGTTGTCACTGTTTAAAGATTGGAGCAGACTCTGTGTTCCACTCACCAGAAGTCTCAAAATCCTGTGGCGGGTGTCGTGGGTAGCTGGTGGGTGTCAGCAGACCCTGTGCTCTAGCCACCCCGGTGCTGTTCAGACCGGAAGAGGCTTGTGGCCCTACTCAGGCCGGATTTCTGTCTCCCCAACCAAAGCAGTCTCAGGTCCCGCGTGATTGGACTGGAGCAGAAGCTGTGTACCACTCACCAGAAGTTCAAAATTCTGTGGTGGGTGTCGTGGGTAGCTGGTGGGTGTCAGCCGACCCTGTGCTCTAGCTACCCAGGATTTCAGACCCGAAGAGGCTTGTGGCCCTACTCAGGCCGGTTTTCTGCTTCCCTAACTAATGCAGTCTCAGGTCCTGTGCGCAATTGGATTGGAGCAGAAGCTGTGTTCCACTCACCAGAAGTCTTAAGATCCTGTGGCGGGTGTTGTGGGTAGCTGGTGAGTGTCAGCCGACCCTGCGCCCTTGCTACCCCAGTGCTGGTCTGACCGGAAGAGCAAACTTGGTCTTTTATCATGCAGTTTTTTTTTTTTAATTTATTTATTTTATTTATTTTTTAAAATTCTGTTGCATTTCTCATTTCTTCTCTGGTTTGCATTCATACCTGATTGCATTGACATAATGTAACAGAAATAAGGGTGCGGATTTATCTGATTTTACTTATATTTTAGGAATAAGAAGCTCATGGGTTCTTAAGAAAACCTTGTTTTAAGGTCCGCCACTTTTCAAAGTTTTCATATGAAAACTGTGATAACAGGCATACACAAATAATCAACATAACTGAGTGAGAGTCTATAATTTAAAACATACACATTATTTTGTCAGATCATAAACCAAGTGCTTTAGTATGGGGAAAAGACAAACACACGCATTTTAACAAATGACAGTCCTGGTTGAAGCCATTTAAAGCCATCAGAAGTATCCCATAATCTCTAAATTATAGGTATTAAGGTTAACCCAAATAGTTATGGCAAATATCTTAAGACTGACCTTTCCCCTTCAAAGCATTTATTATCAACAACAGGCTTTATAATTTGTCAAAATCTGTAGTTTCATGTGACTACAGGGCACATGTCACACTCCTACCTCTGAACACTATGGATCCGATGTGCAGATGCACATTTATATCATTAAAGAATCATCTATGACATTTAATATGTGCTCCCTGTGGTCAATAATCATATCACTACTCCTAAGTATATGTTTCCAGATATAGAGTCCTCCACATACTTTATTTTTCTAACATATGTAGCTCCAGTTTTCCACTGATTCTAAGTCAAACAAAATAGAAAGTTTTCTACCGAAATCCTAAGGCTCTCAAATCATTCTTTGTGATACTCTGAACACCCATTATGTTTTTTCTTTCTTAGTCGGGGTTTCTTCATATAGCCCTGGCTGTTCCTGTAACTCACCCTCAGAGCAGTTTGGCCTTGAACTCAGAGATCCCCCTTGCCTCTACCTCCTGAATTAAATCCCTCCTGGGTTTGAAATCCTCTCCATATATTTTGTGTTTTAAAATTAAATTTTATTAGCAAGAATTCAAATATGGACAGGATTTTACAATAGTCTCTTGATTTCTCTGAGCTATATCTCCGTCATGTGAAGATAACCTGCCCTCAAATTCACACACACACACACACAGGCACAAATATGTAGCAGGTTCATTGTCAGAACACACATACTTTCATGTGCAGGCAGAATCAGTTTCCCAGCTTTCTTCCTCTTGGTGGTAAACAACTCCAACTCTGATTACATTTCTCTTGCAATTTGCCTGATTTTTTCCCCCCTTCATATAAGTGTCTTCATTACAATCAGTCATCCAAGGCTTCCCATCTTTTTCCTGCAATCCAGCATTTTCTGTTTAACATTGTCAGTGCCTCTCAGGATGGCTACCTATCACTTTAATACAGGGTTTCTCAGTACGAGCAGTCTTCCATGACTTGGGAGTATATAAGATGTTGTATCTCCAAAGCTCCCTGGGACTAAACCACCAACCAAAGAAAACACATGGAGTGACTCATGGCTCTAGCTGCATATGTAGCAGAGGATGGCCTAGTTGGTCATCAGTAGGAGGATTGGCTCTTGGTCCTGTGAGGGTTCTATGTCCCAGTATGGGGGACTGCTATGGCCAGGAAGCAGGAGTGGGTGGTTTGGTGATCAGGGGGAGGAGGGAGGGGATAGGGGGTTTTCAGAGGAGAAACTAGGAAAGGGGATAACATTTGAAATGTAAATAAAGAAAATATTTAATACAAAAAAAAAAGAAAAAGAATTCATACATCAAGTACTAAGCGATCAATGTCTACCATAAGAACTTCATAAGAACTGTGAAACTGAAAAATAGTACCTACAATATTCTTGAAAACATTCTTCTAAATTTTATTCCAGTGATAATTTTCTAACTCCTCTATGACCCTGACATCAACTAAAGGGCTACAATACAATACTAATAAAGTGAAATAAATGATTTTTATCTCATCTTCAAAAATAGTAGGAAATTCAAAATAATAATATCAATGATATAATTTAGTTGCTAGTAGATTTGTTTAGAAGACATGAAGTTAGATGAAGAAGAATTCGGCTACATCACACTAGTAAAAGTGCACTATTTTAACTGTACCTTTGCTCAGGTCTTTATGAAGTTACTGTTACCTTTGGCAGTTCAAGTTTCTCCTGGGTTACATTGCAAAAGTCTTTTACCAAAAAAATAATCAAACCAAAACAGAAAAGCAAACACTAAATATAACAATTATAAAAGTTTTGATCTTAAGTTTAGATCTAGCATCACCTGTTTAGGCTTAGTTTCTAGTGTGTCACTATTGGTCTGTTGGGGGGTGAAGCCTTGTGCAACGTCTTCTTAGGTAAATGAAGTATGACTTTGTAGCACAGTGCACAGACATGGCCTTTTTCCTCCCTCTGTTTCACTCTCTAGACTGTACGTGAGTAGCTTCATTCTTCTGTGTTTTCCTGCCAGAATGGGTTGTCTCAACATAGAAGCAAGAGCTAGCTACAGGGCGTCAAGAAGATACTAAGGTGCTAAAGGGTGGGAAACCAATGTGGTTAGTGAAACAAACAAGAGGGCCTGCTCCATACCTATCTGAGAATATGACCATGGACCTGGGAAGTGGCTGATGGTAGTTCAATGTACCTAATATCAACTGGTAAATTCCTCTAGCAATAGGCTGCTAGCTTTCTAAAATAAAATGTTCCTTGAAAGTCCTTTCCAAATGAAATAGCAAAGGTGGCAAATTTAAAGTATACTCATGCTCAAGGGTAATAGAAAGAAAAAAAGATAAACTCAATGATACAATTGTAGCAATGGATTAGAAGCTTGAGTTTAGTTCTACAAGCAAGACACACACACAAAAAAACACTCTTGAAATTATATATATCTATATATACATATATAGATACACACACACACACACACACACACACACATGGACGGACGGACGGACGGATGGAGAGGGGAGAGATAGATATGTATGATAGCATCAATATATTATTTTCCCTTGGAATTTTGGAATGGCTGGATAAATTTAGGACTTCTCTTTCTGAGTTGGTCTGATATAAAAAATAAACAGATTGACTGGTGGTAGTACTAAGGTCTTTGGCAGGCCTGGAATAAAGAAACATATTTCTAAAGGAGTAATTACATAGAGCTAAAGCAAAAATGGGAGTTTTAGTGATCTAACACTTAGTGTTTATTTGATGTTCTCTAGTTCATATCAGTTTCCTAGGGCAATTGCAAGGCAAAGATAAATAATGTTCTTAGAATTCACATTTTTTATGCTCATATGAAATACAATAAGAGGCACACAGGTGAGCCAGATGGCTTGCTACAGTAAACTGTGTATTCAATGGAATCTTTGTTTAGTATGACACAAACATAAAACCTTTTTCCAAACTCAGTTTCTCTTCAGATGTTCATACTAAACTTAGATTTCAGTTTTATTCCTTCACTTTAGAACACTCATACTGATTCATGGATTTGGTAACCTTTTATTGATTTAGCATCCTTTTATGAACAAGAAAAGTACTTCATTGTTTTTATTTTCAAACCTGAAATTTACTTTTTACAATAAATTTAGTCTTTATAAATACTTCTTGAGTCTTCTTTGGAGCTCTATTTTACTGAGTAGATGGGCAAAGACAAAGTGACTGACAGGCAGGCCCACAGGCCAAGTTGGAGTTCAGAAATAAGCAATGGTTTTGAATGATACACTGAACATAGGGTAATTACAATGAAAACTTCATTTGGCTCCGAAGGTACACAATGAGATTTAGAGAATAGATTTACTTCCATAATTACTCTATGTTGTGCACAGGCCAATACTGAAATCATTTCACAGTCCCCAAGCACACACCAACTGTTGGAGTGAGTAGTAGCCCAGAAACCTAGAAGGTTTAGAGATAAGATTGCTTTATTGCAAATAATAGACAATGTAACTTGTCATTTTTAGAGATTTTTTTTCTGCATGGCAACAAAACCATTCAATTTATTGGGTACAGAAGAATTAAATAAAACACAGGAGAAAATATTTTATTTTACTGAGTTTATTTTACTGAATTCCTGAATTTATCTTCAATTGAAATACAAAGAAAAAAGAAAATCTAGACCTCTAGGCACATTCAGGTGCAACTATCGGCAAAGTAAGAGTTAAATAAATTTCTGCATGGCTTGCTCAGATAACTTTTCCTAGTGGAGTTAGTGAAAATAAGATCTATCATACTTAGGAGTGTCGATAAAGCAATATGCCCTTAAAGTGGAGGTTAGTACGGAATGAGTAAAGCAGTCAAAGCAAGAGGAAATGGAAACATACAGGAATTTCCTGTTTCCCGTGTGTGTTTAGTTGTTCTCTTCATCCTCATCTATAGACATGCCACTGCAGTTAGCATGCAAAACAACAGAGGAATTGCTGTTGCTGTTTTGCCAATTAGGAGACCAAGGCTCACAGAGTGATGGAAACTACCATAGCGAATACAGAATTAGCAAGGAAAGCTTTCAAATTTGCCTTCACATAGATCTGTGTCCACAGCCCTGCTTTGCACTTCCTCCCTATCTCCCCCCCTCCCCCCCCCCCCCCCCCCAGCTGGGCTCTGCTGGCCACGTCAGGGTTGGCAGCAATGACTGGCGGCAGGTCTGGCTCAATGACTGCAACTTCTGGTGGAAAGAGGCCACAGGCAAAGCAATTAATGCTCAGCTGTTTCTTCTTACCAAGTCTCTGGACAAAATGTGGGCTTAGAAATCAGCACTCAGGAAAGAAATGATGATAGAAATGCTTGTCTGTTGTTATATTGAGAGCTCTGCTCATCAAAGAAGCAGAGAGATCTAGATATGAAAGTTTATACTCTGTCCCTTTCTGTTTGCTCTTCCCCCTCACTAAAAGGCTTAGTTTAGTTTCCTGAAGTGTAGAGTGGTTTGAGATTTATTTGATGTTATTTGACATGTGAATTTTGTTTGTAAGAAGGCAGAAATCAATGAAAATGTGGACCTAAAGTGCCTGTAGTATAATGAGTTTGAATCATTATGTATATCATTCTGGACCTGAGTTTTTCCTCCAGAACAAAATCTATATTTAGACTACATTATTTTGTAGATTCCCAGTTAGGAAATCCGGTCTATTCAGTTGTCTAGATTCGCAGGATGGTTTCTTTTTTCCTACATACTGTTGGCCGTCACAGAAATACAAAGCCTCGTGGGCTACTGTGCAATAAGGGTGAGGGTTCATCAGAGCATACATGTGCTTGAAGAAGGTAGGACCATTTTCATCCTCCCTTGAATAGTTGATGGGGGAAACAAGCTAGGTCTGTGTTGTAATTTTTAAAGGACCATTGGTCCCTATTTTAATTGGTACTTGCCTTAATGTGAGCCTGTTAGTGCTTTGGACTGACCTTCTGACAGGGGAGAATGTGTTTCTTGTTGCTCCCTCTCTGTTCAAGGTGCCTTGATTTTGTTTCGTGCACTGATGCTTAAAATGCTGGGGAAAGGTTAGGACCGATTCCAGTGACAGGTGTTTAGCCCTAAGCAATCAACTTGAAAGCAAAAATTACTGAGACTTAGATGGGAATATATACCTGGCAACTTGACTTCTCCCTTCTGGTCCTACAGTTTATTTCTTTAATATGTTGTATATTATGTAATATGATGAATGTTTCTGTTTTGCCTTAACTTAGCTGCAAATGTTGGAAGGACAAGTTAACCATCTTTTATTCCTATGGCAAAGGACCAACTTTAGTTATAATTAAAAGCTCAGTGGGTCTCTGTCCTCAAAATGTACTAGAGTTTAATTTTACTTCTTCTCTATTGTATAAGATCAAAAAGAGAGTGCAGAGACATAAATAGAGTTATTTATTTATTAATATCAAAATCTAAATAACATATAAGCAACTACCACAGTCATGGTAGATAGGTTAAAACAGCCCATTTGAAGATGTCAAACATCACATGATCTCAAGAAAGACCGCACTGCTCAACCTGTCTTGTAGCTAAGTATTTTGGGTAAGAGTAAGTTCAGGTTAAAAACTTAGGAGTAAAAGTATGTGATAGAGGTTGGGAACTCTTATGGAAGAATAGGAGGAAGGACTGCAGGCCCTGGAGTGGATAGGAACTCCACAGCAAGACCAACAGAGTTAACTAACCTGGACCCTTGGGGCTCTCAATGTCTGAACCACCAACCACAGAACCTAGGCCTCCCTGCAAAAAGGGAGCAAATGTGTAGCTTAGTATTCATGTGGGCTCCAATCAACTGGAGAGAGGGCTGTCCCTAAAGCTGTTGTCTGTATGTGATATATGTTCTACTCGGGCTACCTTGTCTGGCCTCAGTGGGAGAGGAAGCACCTAGCCTTGCAGAGACTTGAAGTGCCAGGATGAGGGGTTACACAGGGTGGAGGAGAAGGGTAGAGGGAATGAGGGATGGTTTATGGGAGGTGGTGGCCAGGAGAGGAACAGTGAGTGGGATATAAAGTGAATAAGTGGAAAATAAAATTAAATAAAAACTGTATGTGGCATGTGGCTGAGCATGTGGCTGTCCCAAGCCAATCAGGAGGTATGTGATTCTGGCATTTTCCCCCAGAATTCTTTGGATATGGATGCATCATGACTGCTCTGGTTGGAAAGTGATCACGTATAGGTTATTGTGTTTTAACAGTGTTAGTAGCAATGCTTTGGAAAAGTTGTACACATTGTAGGAGGTAGATTATCAGTAGAGGGAGAAAGGTCATGGGGCCAGCTTGAGTTCCTATAAGCTAGCCTTATAATCTTAACAGCAATCCCTTCTGATGCATTGTGACTAGCTACCTCAGATCCCTGCTGCCCCCCGACATGACTTACTGCCACTGCCTTAATATCTAACCTATAGCTATCCTAAAAATGGCCATTTATTTATCTGCCTCCTCTACCATATGCATAGCTCTAACCTAGCTTAGCTCCATTCTATACCTTCTGACAAGACATCTGATTTCTTATCAGGCATTTGGTCACAGCACAGAAAAAGTCCCTAACCCAGTAAATGTTAGATAACATGACATAGTATCTGTTTGCTGACTCATGGTGTGTTGGCTTTCTATGCTTAATGTTCACTGTTGTCCTAAAGAATTTATTTGGTTTGTTATTGTGTCTTCCACTGAAGAAGTCTATCTAAACTATCTAGCTCCTACAGACTTAAACCAATGTAACCTCTAAATGTACAGATGAATAAAAGCCCATTGGGAGTAATAATGAAAAATGTAAATGAAAAACTGGTTTCTGAACTTTCTTTTTTTTCTATTACATATTTTCCTCAATTACATTTCCAAATGCTATCCCCCCCCCACCACTTCCCTACCCACCCATTCCCATTTTTTTTTTCTTTTGGCCCTGGTGTTCCCCTGTACTGGGGCATATAAAGTCTGCATGTCCAATGGGCCTCTCTTTCCAGTGATGGCTGACTAGAATGACACTCATTAATTCCATATAAATGTGCTTTTAAATTTTTCTTTAATTTAAAAGTACTTATTTTTTGTTTTTGTCCTGACTGCAGCTTCCCTTATCTCTTCTCCTCCTAGTTCCACCCTCTCCTCTCCTCACCCCTGTCCACCCCCCCCCTTTCTCTTCAGAAGAGGGGAGTACTCCCACGGTATCAACCAGTCTTGGCATATCAAGTTGAGGTAAGACCAGGTACATCCTTTTTCATTGACACTAGAGGAGGCAGTCCAGTTTGGGGAAAGAGATCCAAAGACAGGCAACCTATTCAGAGGCAGCTCCGGCTCCTGCTGTTATGGGTCCTACCTGAAGACCAAGTTGCACAACTCCTACATATATGCAAACAGCCTATGTTCGTTCCATGCATGCTCTCTGGTTGGTTGTTCAATCTCTGTGAGCCCAGATTAGTAGGATTTCTTGTGGTGTCCTTGACCTCTCTGGCTCTTTCGATCCCTCATCTCCATCTTCCACGGGATTTCCCAATTTCCTGTTAAGGTTTGGCTGTGGGTCTCTTTATCTACTTTAATTTTAAATAAAATGCAAAACCTAAACTTGGGCTTTTTCTTTCCCACACATAATGCCAATTTCAATTTTTACCAACAATTTGTCACTGCCCTTAGAGTAGGAAGTCAGAGATAGTCTTGAACCCCTTCGATTTTTAGTCTGTTTTGACTCTTGGGCTTCTATTTTCCCCCAGACATGACATTATTGATGGTTTTGCATTTCAAATCGGTCTTCCATAATATTACACAATGAGGGGATAAATGATTTCACAAAAGAGGGCAGTGGAGAGGAGTGATTTCAAGCCAGGCCTCCTGGGAAAGCCACACTAGTGGCAAGCGATTATTTTTGTCAATGCCCCATGGTCCAAGGTTCCCCCCTTTGTGAAAAGGTGTTACAAGCATTCACACTGAGTTCTGTGAACAAATTAGCTAATAATTTTCATTGTCACCAAGACAATTGGTTAGGAACCAAAACCCTGCCATTTTTATTTTATTTTATTTTATTTTATTTTATTTTATTTTATTTTATTTTATTTTATTTTATTTTATTTTATTTTTTGGATTCAAGAAAATCACCTAATTTTTTTTCCTTTAAGATTAAAAAAATAAGTATTAACCCATTATGGCTACTGAAAACAATAATACAGAAGAATGCAAAGCCACCAGTTTAGCTCTAGCCCACAGTAATCATATCAAACTTTAATTAACTTCTTCCTCCACCCTTGCTGAACCTTGTGTTCCTACCGTTCATATTCATTTCACCTAGTGAGAAACTGAACTGAGATGAAACAATTCACACACTTGGTAAATAAATTATAAACATATCCACACATACCTATACCCAAAGATAAAGACTTCTATACCTTATACCGAAAGTACTCTTGGCTACCAGTACACAACAGGCTTGCCTGTCATACTGTGGAAATCTTTAAACTGTGCAAGGAAAAATAAATCAGAGAATATGTAGACACACATGCATACATATACTTAAATTATTTCTTCTCATACCACCTTGTTAAGAGTAAATCCCATATCTTATTTAAAATGATATCATGATTTACATATTTGTTACTTTGGTGTTAAAACACCAAAATGAATAAAACAAACACCAAATGAAACCTGGTCTTTTAAAACAAGAAGAGAATACCTGAGCTTGACTCCAGAATTAAGCAAAAGCAAGCAACTCCATGCCTAATTACCTGTGGAAATTTGTAATCCTTTAGAATGTTATCCTTCCTTTCCATCTAGCAATATTTATGTTTCTTGTGAATTCTGTTTTGTAGGTCAGAACACATGTCACATTAAGAATGTTGGATCTGAATTCCAGGCCTGGCAAAAATGGCTTGAAAAGCACTCTCTGTATTCTTCTTGCTATGATTTACTAAGGGTTCCTCAGTCTTGGAAATGCCTTCTTTACACACATTGAAAGTAAGATAGAAAGAAAAGAAAGTGCAGAATAAGACACACACATTGTAAAATAAGAGCAAATACCAATTTCACAGTTAACCAAATCATTTTTTAAGTCTTTTAGAAATGGACATGCTGTTACTATAATCTTTCCAAAAATGAGAAGCCATGTTTTATATTTCTGAATGAATAATTCTATTTCTGTTAAAGCTTCTAGATATTGTGGGAAGTTCCAAAAAGGAGCGTATCTTCTCTGTCCCTGAGAACCATGTTAACGGAGGGAGGAGGCAATGCTAAAAGAGGAAGATGACACTTGTGGTCTGTAAGGTTGAGGAGAGATTTCAATAGCTCTCTTTGCTCCTGGAATCCCAATGTCTGCCCCCTAACACAAAGTCTATATTTATGGGCCAAAATTCAGAGCATGGAATATTCATTCCATACTTTATGCAAATTCCACAAAAAAGAATTCCGATAGTAAGGGATGGAATTCTGTTACAGTTGCACACATATTGCAGGAAAGGTCCAAACAAAGGGGCAAGCAGGCAGCTACATCTAGCTGCTTTTAGCTCCTGCTTTCTTCTTGTAGCTTCATAAATTCTGGACTTCTCACTTCCTTTAATGCATTGTAGCTCTCCGGCTCCACATGTCACTGCCCAACATAAACCTGTTAGTGATGCTGGAAGGAAAAAGAACAGAAGTGAAGAATGGAGACAGGAGGCATGTTTCTTTGAAAACAGCTTAGTGTTTCTCACTGTAAGTGACAGTTGGAACAAATTGTGCTCCCTGCTTTCAAGAAAATAAATAAAAAGGAAAAAAAGAAAAAAAGAAAGAAGTAAAAGTTTGACAGAGAGGACTTTCCACTCCATTTTTAGCACTTTATACAATAAAATAAGTAAATAAATAAATAAACCACAAGGACAATATTTTTTCTCTATCCACCATATTTCCAACAGGTTACATGAAGCTAGAAACAGAATAGATACAGATACCCAGTTTTATACTTCCTAATATAGAACAAAGAAAAGCTTAGGATTTATGTGTAAATATAATAACAACAAAAGAAGTGTGTGCAGAGTTTAGGGTGTTATTCAAACGTATTTGAATCATTTCCAACAGTCAACAAAGAAAATAAGCTGGGGAGTACTTGAAAAAAAAAACAGAATGAAGATTCTTAGAATCAAGCTTTATTTTGAAGAGGTTAGCATTCCATTCTGTGCATATGATAGTTTGGAAATAATGGACATGTCTGCTGTAACTTAGAAAGGAATAGTATGCATACAGTGAAAACAATTCCAAAATATGGAACCAATACAATGAACTTAACTTTCCTTTTCTTTCGAAAGCTTTGATTGCAAAGATTTCTGCACAATGGCAATATGCAGATAGGGAAAGCGAGAAGGTGTGAAGATAACTAAATTTAAAATTGTCTTTAGACAATTCTTTATATTTTAGAGTATAATTAGGCACAAATGAAAGAAGCCACTTATTTAAACAACCCAACAGAAAAAGAGCTGATTTCACAGAACGCAGATTAGCTATTCAGTGTGTTTACTAAGCTACCACAGAAGGTCAAGGAGAGAGGAGAAGCCTAGCAGGTAGCCAATTATGTAGGGAATTAGTCATGAACACTCATGAAAAGAGAAAGAGAAAAAAATAAACCCTAAATTCTGTTGCTTACTTCTTCGTTATTTTCTAGGGGGGAAAGTCAAAGCTATATCTTATTCTTGTTTATCAAATAGCCAAGGATAATGTATCTGTCTATCAGTACCATTTGTTGATAAAATACACTGAAGAAAGGAGGTCACCGGGTAGGTTGGTAATCCTCAGGAATCTGTCTATCCACCCTCTAGACTTTCTCAGTAGGAAGCCAAAATAAGTAACACATTACAATCATGATAAATGCTGTCCGTAAGACAATCTGATAGCCAGAGAAAGTGAGTTGAAAGTGAGATTTCAAGGACAACTTATATTTAAAAGCATCATCTCTAAGTCATCAGAGAACTTTCCCTTGTTAGAGGAAAATGTAATTTAATGAAAAAAAATATTCTGGCTCCTTGTAGTATGTTCAAATCTGGAAGAATGAGAAATTAAGAAACTCTACTCTCTAAGACACACACTTTGCTTTGTGTAAGCTAAAACAAACTTTTCTGAGATAATTTAAAAGCAGTTTAAATATATAAATATCTTCACATAAAATTGGACATAGTACTACCGGAGGATCCTTCAATACCTCTCCTGGGCATATATCCAGAAGATGTCCCAACCGGTAAGAAGGACACATGCTCCACTATGTTCATAGCAGCCCTATTTATAATAGCCAGAAGCTGGAAAGAACCCAGATGTCCCTCAACAGAGGAATGGATACAGAAATTATGGTACATTTACACAATGGAGTACTACTCAGCTATTAAAAAAATGAATTTATGAAATTCCTAGGCAAATGGATGGACCTGGAGGGCATCATCCTGAGTGAGGTAACACAATCACAAAGGAACTTGCACAATATGTACTCACTGATAAGTGGATATTAGCCCAGAAACTTAGGATACCCAAGATATAAGATACAATTTGCTAAACGCATGAAATTCAAGAACAAAGACCAAAGTGTGGACACTTTGCCCCTTCTTAGAAATGGGAACAAAACACCCATGGAAGGAGTTACAGAGACAAAATTTGGAGCTGTGACGAAAGGATGAACCATCTAGTGATTGCCATATGCAGGGATCCACCCCATAATCAGGTTCCAAACGCTGACACCATTGCATACACTAGCAAGATTTTGCTGAAAGGACCCAGATATAGCTGTCTCTTGTGAGACTATGCTGGGGCCTAGCAAACACAGAACTGGATGATCATAGTCAGCTATTGGATGGATCACAGGGCCCCCAATGGAGGAGCTAGAGAAATTACCCAAGGAGCTAAAGGGAACTGCAACCCTATAGGTGGAACAACAATATGAACTAACCAGTACCCCGGAGCTCTTGTCTCTAGCTGCATATGTATCAAAAGATGGCCTAGTCGGCCATCACTGCAAAGAGAGGCCCATTGGACTTGCAAACTTTATATGCCCCAGTACAAAGGAACCCCAGGGCCAAAAAGGGGGAGTGGGTGGGTAAGGGATTGGGGGTGTGGGTATGGGGGACTTTTGGGATAGCATTGAAAATGTAAACGAGGAAAATACCTAATAAAAATAAATTAAAAAAAAGAAATGAAAGTAAATAAAAATGCATAGGGTTTAAAAAGGAAAAAAATGAACTCTAACAGTAACAATGTAGAAAATTTTGATAACAAAAGTTAGATAGACTATATACCCTATAGCATTCAAGAATAATAATTTGTTATTGAAGGATATCGAAAATTAAATTATTATTATGTTGTATGTTTTTCACAATGACACTAGGATACATATTGTCCATCTTATAAATGAAACATAAGAATATAAACATATTGTTTTCACAGGTACTTAAAGTTAGATTTAAATTTGAGCCTATTACTAAAAAGTACTACAGAATTTAATATAATACTGCATTTAGAAGAACAGTATAGTGAACTGGTTAATGTTTAAGATTTTGAGAGGATCTGGACTAACTTAAAAAAGAGGACTTCGTGTTCGTTTTGATAGGGTTTTATTATAATAAATTGAAATTAATATCATACTTGAGAATTTTCAGAAATTGTGGCTCTTCATTGTCTCAACATAGTGGCATGACTTCTGTCTTAGATGCCATCTTTCAGAGTAGGCAAAGGAAACACCTTGTATTCATCTGTGAAGTCACCTCACAAAAGTCCCAGTATAACGTTTATTGTAAATTTTTCTGTAGCATTTTATGTAGTTGAAACATTATGTGTCTGGGATTTGAATTATTGAGGAGAATTATCAGCATTGATTTTATCTAGGAACATATTACATAAGTCATGGCTGAAGGGGCTGTAACAGAGATTCAAACCTAAACAGTTATGAGGTACCAATCAGGAAGCATTAAAAGCTCTATACATTGTATTTTGGGTGTTCTAGGTTTCTGGGCTAATATCCACATATCAAGTGTGTGCATATCAAGTGACTTCTTTTGTAATTGGGTTGCCTCACTCAGGATGATATCATCTAGATACATCCATTTGCCTACCAATTTCATAAATTCATTGTTTTTAATAGCTAAGTAGTACTCCATTGTGTAAATGTACCACATTTTCTGTATCCATTCCTCTGTTGAGAGACAGAGGGTTCTTTCCAGCTTCTGGCTATTATAAATAAGGCTGCTATGAACATAGTGGAGCATGTGTCCTTATTACCAGTTGGAGCATCTTCTGAGTATATGCCCAGGAGATGTATTGCAGGATCTGCCAGTAGTACTATGTCCAGCTTTCAAATCAAGAAGAAGGAAGACCAACATGTGGATTCTTCATTCCTCCTTAGAATAGGGAATAAAATACCCATGGAAGGAGTTACAAAGTTTGGAGCTAAGATGAAAGGATGAACCCTCCAGAGACTGCCCCACCCAAGGGTCCATCCCATAATCAGCCACCAAACGCAGACACTATTGCATATGCCAGCAAGATTTTGCTGAAAAGGCCCCTGATATAGCTGTCCCTTGTGAGGCTATGCCAGTGCCTGGCAAATACAGAAGTGGATGCTCACAGTCAGCTATAGGATGGAACACAGGGCCCCTAATGGAGGAGCTAAAGTACCCAAGGAGCTGAAGGGGTCTGCAACCCTATAGGTGGTACAACAATATGAGCTAATCAGTACCCCCAGAGCTCATGTCTCTAGTCCCTAGTTGGCCATCATTGGTCTTGCAAACTTTATATGCCCCAGTTCAGGAGATTGCTAGGGTCAAGAAGTGGGAGTGAGTATGTAGGGGAGCAGGGCAGGGGTAGGGTATAGGGGATTTTGGGGGATAGCATTTGAAATGTAAATGAAGAAAATATCTAATAATAAAAAAGCTCTATACACTACCCTAAACTTTCCTGTTCCTGAAGTGTTTCCAGTGGGATGATAGCTTAATTAGAGAAACCTTCAGCAACTGTGGTGTACTGAGGCAATGGCATCAACGGAAGGATCGCTTAACACAATCCGAACAGAATTTAGGTAGACACTTAAATTAGGTATTACAATACAGTTAGCTACCCAAAACTATCTGGTCTCTTCTGCAAGGGGCAGGTTCTGTTTCTACACTTACTGTTGTGATAAGCATCTGTGAGAAGGCTGGTGTTATAATCTGGTACACTGTGGGACAAACCGACTATTATAATTTTGAACCCAATAACCCTCTTCACTTTGTAATTCACAGGTATTTTGTTAAGGCCACAGAAAATAGACTATGACACAAAATAAATAACAGTTTCTTCTTTTTGTGAGATGAGGAGGGAAATAGTGTCTTCCCTGTAAGGTTATTGTTAGAAATATGTAAGTTATTATGTGTAAAAGACTTCATGTTGTGCCTGGCACTGAGTGCTTCTTATATAGTAGTTGCTACTATTACTTTTACTCCAGTTTCTAAAAATTCTACTGTTTTGAATAAAAAGGTAATCAGAAAGATCTCTCTCTTCTCATTCTGGGCAAGCACTCAATTTATCATTTTCTCCCTGATAAAAAAATGTCTCTTCTGTGAAACCAAGTCATATGTTTACTTCATTGACAAGTGCTTTATTATAAAGTACTTATGGGTATTAGGATATGACTTCACATTTGATAATTACATAAAATATTGAGAGCTGAGCACTCAGGATAAGCCATAAAAATCATAAAATCTATTTCAGATTCATAAATAAAGCCATAATTGCTTTATTTATATTTGGGATTTTTAACTTTATTATCTTCATGAAACTTAAAACAATTATATTTTTATTAAACAATCTTGATTATGATATAAAGTATTTATGTTAATTTAATTTATTTCTTGTATAGACATTTTTATTTATGTTGATTGTCAATTATTGTGTTAATTTTTAATCATTAAAATTCATGTAAACATGAAATCCAAAATTCAGCTTAAAATTTTTATTAGTCACTTATTCAATATTTATATTTATTATTGTATTTAATTGATATAATGTTTAAACATAAAATGCACATTTGTTGATTCAGAAATTCTCTCATAGATATAATATAATTTATAATTTTAGTTGTATTTTTAGTAACCAGCAAAGCTATAAGTGGAAATCTACTCTTTTAGCAACTACTGACCTTAATAGTTTAGATATTTTATAATTCAATTTTCTCTGTAAAATGAATAGTATTTCATTTACCTTACTTGCTTTGAACTTGGTAAGTCAGCTAGGAACTTCTATCTTCTACATCCTCAGTATAGGGGTTTATAAGAATGTACCATGACATCTATGTTTTCATGGATTCGGTGTGTTGAATTTAAGATCTTGGATTTGATGACAAATGATGTACAAACTGAACCATCTCCCCAAGTCCTAAAATTGGCTTGTTAAGTAAAACCTTAAATATTCTTCTGTGTTTAAATGAGAATTAGAACTAATGCACAAAATGAGCATGAATCAAAGAGCTTATTCAATGCACTCAGACAAAAATAAGCAATATGAACAGGAAATAGAAAAATGAAAGTTGATTAGAGAGAACTCTGAGTTCATGCTTAAAAGACCAGGAAAGTCTTGATTTAACAGAAATAACACAAACATCCAGAAGCCAAAGACATAGACACTATTGGATGACAACATGCCTTTCTGTTTTCTGAAACGCTAATGTCACTTGGGCACATAGCATTATGAACCAGACTAATAGAGGAGGTGTCACTTTGACAGCAGAAATCAGCCCTCCCAGACACCATCGGGTTGGTATCTTGACCTTACACTACTCTCCAGGATCAAGAGAATTAAATTTATTTTGTTTGCTTACTGAAACATAGAAGAGAAACAGGTCATTTAGTGAAAGGCAAACATGGCTGGCTACTGTCTGAGTCACTCTGGATAAGCAAGAGGAAATCACCAAGGGCTGGCACACCATATAGGTAGCAGGAGAGTGCAGTTTTAGTGAGGCGTCAGTGACGGGCATGAAAATAGACATATCTACATTCAGGGGAGCCAGTACTGAACTATTCTACAGGAGTCTTTATACCGGGGCTCCTCAAAATGGAGCTAATTTTCTTAAGAGAATGTTCTTTCCTAATAGAACACCTCTTCTTTCCCCAGATTTCACCAAAAATCTCATTATCAAATAAATCCAATAAGCTTAGCACTTGCACACATCCTTTTGGGGGACATGGTTTAATCAAAAATTTACCAATACTTTCTTTTTTGTTTTTTTTGTTTTTTTTTTTTTTTTGGTTTTTCGAGACAGGGTTTCTCTGTATAGCCCGGGCTGTCCTGGAACTCACTTTGTAGACCAGGCTGGCCTCGAACTCAGAAATCCGCCTGCCTCTGCCTCCCGAGTGCTGGGATTAAAGGCGTGCGCCACCACGCCCGGCTACCAATACTTTCTTAAAACATGATGTTCAGAACCTTCTGTGATGAAAAATATTGAATTTTCTTTAGATGCTGATGGTTACTTTGGTGATGGATGCTAGAGCTCCTCCCTTTAGAAACAAAAGATGTACTACTCAGCTATTAAAAAGAATGAATTTATGAAATTTCCATCCAAATGGATGGACCTGGATGGTTTCATTCTGAGTGAGGTAACACAATCACAAAGGAACTCACACAATATGTACTCACTGATAAGTGGATATTAGCCCAAAACTTAGGATACCCAAGATATAAGATACAACTCAAGAAGAATGAAGACCAAAGTGTGGACACTGTGCCCCTTCTTAGAATTGGGAACAAAACACCTATGGAAGGAGTTACAGAGACAAAGTTTGGAGCTGTGATGAAAGAATGGACCATCTAGAGACTGCCGTATCCAGGAATCCACCCCATAATCAGCTTCCAAACGCCGACACCATTGCATACACTAGCAAGATTTTGCTGAAAGGACCCAGATATAGCTGTCTCTTGTGAGACTATGCAGGGGCCTAGCAAACACAGGAGTGGATGTTCACAGTCAGCTATTGGATGGATCACAGGGCTCCCAATGGAGAAGCTAGAGAAAGTACCCAAGGAGCTAAAGGGATCTGCAACCCTATAGCTGGAACAACATGATGTACTAACCAGAACCCCAGAGCTCTTGTCTCTAGCTGCATATGTATCAAAAGATGTCCTAGTCGGCCATCACTGGAAAGAGAGGCCCATTGGACTTGCAAACTTTATATGCCCCAGTACAGGGGAATGCTAGGGCCAAAAGAATGGGAATGGGTGGGTAGGGAAGTGGGGGGCGCTATGGGGGACTTTTGGGATAACATTGGAAATGTAATTGAGGAAAATATGTAATAAAAATATTAAAAATTAAAAAAAGAAACAAAAGATGTTTCTCTGATGTTTCTCTCAACCTCTAGAAAATAAAACTATCTGTGTTACACTCTGTCAAGGATTTAATCAATACTGACATTATCACCATCATTATCACTCTCATTGTATTACTGATATTTTTAATATTCTGAGACAGAATTTCTCTGTACAGTCTTAGCTAAACTATAACTAATTTTGTAGATCAATCTAGCCTTGAAATCAGAGATTTCCCTGCCTCTGCCTGGTCAGTTAATGGGATGTGCCAATGTGCCCAGCTACATTATTATAATTAAATGATTCCCACACTAGATTACATAAAGGAGTTAATCAAATTCTATGAAATCATTTATTTCATTCATAAAATGATTAACAAATTATCATCAAAAGTTTCTTCATATCTAATTCTAATCTCTTCATTCTTCTTTCCGTACTTCCCAGTCTTTATGTGATTTCCCATAGACAAACCTACAAAGACAAAACTTGGTGGCAATGGCAAAAGAACAAATCATGTGTTTTTTATAGCTCCAATATCAACAATAAATCAAGAAAAGTTATTAGGTCTGGTGTTCAGTAATAAACATTGCATTTAGTAGCCCAAGCTACCAGCAAGAACTACAAAAATTTTTATACTTTCACAATGTAAATAATATAAACTGATTTTTTTGATCATTTAGTGAAGAAAATTATCAGAAGAAGTGAAAAATTCTATCCACCAAAGTTCCGACAACTAGAACTGTCACTATAAGTGAGTGGGTGGGTGAAGGAAAATATTTCTTCCTGGTCATTAAGTTTTGGGCATAGCTCTCAGCATTACTTTGTTTCCCAAACTGAAGCATACAGTTATCCATTTCTCATATAAGCAGACAGAAAGTTTTCTGTCAATGAGGTAGCAAATATCAAATAGTAAAATAATTTAGAGACCACTAAAAGGAATCATTTTATATACTCAAAAATGTTACAAGTAGTACAACTTTATGAAGCAAAATGGTGCCTTTATGCATATTTTTAACAATTGCTATACTGTTCATCATTTAAAATCATTTGCACTTGACAAATTAATAAGAAAGAGGATGAGATGAAAATTTGTTACAAGAGACTTTAGTGAGCTTTCATAACTGTATTGCTGATTTTCAAGATGCAATCTTCTACAGAACACAAAAGTTTCTTGCCATTGATGTCAAAAGAATGCTTTCATTTAATTTACTCTTCTTGCTTAAAGGGAGTTTGTGTCCCTTGACCAACAATGTCACTACTTCCATTCTCTGATTGTTACTGTTTTATCCTATGTTTCTATGTCAATGTCTTAAAGATTTCACATACACATATAATTATTGTCTTTTTTGAGAGTCTCATTTCAGTTCATGTAGTGTCTCTCAGGCTCATAATGTCTCTATATTGATACAATTGACAGATTTGTCTATATTTCAGGACAAACAATACTCCATTGTGTCTAAATGTTGTTTGCCCAATTTTTGTTAACATGTACAAGACTCAATTCCACTACTCGGTTATTGTTCCTATTGTGCTGCCATTTATTAGTTCTACAAATGCTAAAATCTTTTTTTAGGTATTTTCTTCATTTACATGTACAATGCTATCCAAAAAGTCCCCCACACCCTCCCCTCCACCCCTCCCCACTTCTTGGCCCTGGCGTTCCCCTGTACTGAGGCATATGAGGCATATAAAGTTTACAAGACCAATGTGCCTCTTTTTCCATTGATGGCTGACTAGGCTATCTTCTGATTCATCTGCAGCTAGAGACACGTGCTCCAGGGGGTTCTGGTTAGTTCATATTGTTGTTCCACCTATAGGGTTGCAGACCCTTTTAGCTCCTTGGGTACTTTCTCTAGCTCCTCCATTGGGAGCCCTGTGATCCATCCAATAGCTGACTGTGAGCATCCAGTTCTGGGTTTGCTAGGCCCCAGCATAGTCTCACAAGAGACAGCTATATCTGGGTCCTTTCAGCAAAATCTTGCTAGTGTATGCAATTGTGTCAGCGTTTGGAACCTGATTATGGGGTGGATCCCTGGATTGGCAGTCTCTAGATGGTCCATCCTTTTGTCTCATCTCCAAACTTTGTCTCTGTAACTCCTTCCATGGGTGTTTTGTTCCCAATTCTATGAAGGGGCAAAGTGTCCACACTTTGGTCTTCATTCTTCTTGAGTTTCATATGTTTTGCAGATTGTATCTTGTACCTTGGATATTCTAAGTTTCTGGGCTAATATCCACTTATCAGTGAGTATATATCATGTGAATTCTTTTGTGATTGGGTTACCTCACTCGGGATGATGCCCTCCAGGTCCATCCATTTACCTAGGAATTTCATAAATTCATTCTTTTTAATAGCTAAGTAGTACTCCATTGTGTAAATGTATCACATTTTCTGTATCCATTCCTCTGTTGAGGGATATCTGGGTTCTTACCAGCCCCTGGCTATTATAAATAAGGTTGCTATGAACATAGTGGAGCATGTGTCCTTCTTACCAGTTGGAACATCTTTTGGACATATCTTAATGGCACTTAGACACTGTATTGTAATGAATGATGTAATTTTAATGGACAATATCTACATGGTTCTTTAAGTTAAGTTAGCTGAGCTTTTTGCTTCCAGAGTCTCTTTATAATGGGGTAGACATTCCCCAACAGACATCTTATGTCACCACCAAAAACATCAAGTGCCAGGAATGGGTTATATCTTTCTGGCTCCTGGCCACAGAAGGATGTACTATTAATAAATCCTTTACCTACACTCCCCGACACAAACACCCACACACACCCACCCACACACACACACACAGACACATTGTTAGCAACAAGAGTGAAGAGGTGTAGAGGCCTGCAGCTTCTGGCCTCAGAGTAACTTACGTCTACATAGGCACACTTTTTATAGAAAGCAACCTTAAACTTTCCCAAGACCAAGTCTTGCCCCTCTTTCCCTTTGGTTACCTTCTGAAGAGAACAAGAGTTCTGGAGCTAGCCTCTGGCAACATTTCTAATTAATGGTGAGTTGGGAATTTATACTTCTGAGCAAAAGTAGGGATATGGTGCACATATGTTTACAAATGTGTTCAGGTGAAACACGACTGGGCATGCGCAGTGGAACAGCTTTGAGACAGATGATGGAAGGAAACCTGCAAGATATAAGCCACCATATTCTACCTTATATTACAATTTATGCTAGTAAGGGAGAAGAAAGCGTTCTTGACCTCTACGTCATGCCCAGAGCTATCTGTGTTATCACAACAAAACCTGATTTATTCATTATTTCATTCTAGCAGAACATAAATGATGTCATGAGCATTTGAAAATCATCACTACATAATACATACTTTTAAACTCTAACATTTGTTAGTGTAGATATCCATTATCTGTTGTGAATCATTTTGAAGAATATGAGGGTATATTTAAAAGTGCTCTTGATGGCAAATGAGTCATTTTGTTGATTAATATGCAAATTAATTTCATAATAATAGAATTACTTCAATTCTTTTCTAGAAACTATAAAAATAACATTGCCCATTTTAAGCACAGTAAGTCAAATTGCCTATTCTGTTCAGAGTCATTTTTCTTTCTAAAAGTTATGGTGTAAAAGTACTGGATTTGACATGGTCCAAATAAGCCACTTTAATCTCCCTCCCAGCAGACATAGCTCAATATTACTCATTTCTTCCCTGTAAAAATAAAATACAAGAAAAACCGCTTAATGAGTAATGTACAGATTTTGGTATTTGAGTAAAACTGAAGCCATTCATTAAAAAATATATGACTTAGAGTAAAGAAAAGAAAACTAGTAAGGCATGATTAACACTAAGTATGTGTGCAAAACACATCTGGAAATCTACTCTTTTATACACACACACACAAATACACACACACAAATACACATACACACAAATACACACACACACACATATGAGTTTTTAGACATGGATAAATAATGTTCCTATGAAAAGCCATAGGATATTAAATAAATAGCCCAGTGTCAGGCATGGCATACATGTGGCACTGCTGGTTACGATGGGGTTAGGATTCCTAGAGACTTGCAAAGCACTGAAGGCCACTGCCATTGCTGTTGCTTGCTCAGCAGACCTGAACAATAAGAACCTATTGCTGAGGACACTATAAATTTTGATGACAAAACTTGGAGAAATCAAATTGGCTTTGAACTGGAAACTTTCATTTCTTGTAGACTAGGTTTTATCATGTTAGATGTCTGCTGTGAAATTTTCATATTATAGCAATGGCTAACTTTGAAAGATAGACTGTAGGTGCATCTATCTATCTATCTATCTATCTATCTATCTATCTATCTATCTATCTATCTATCTATCTATCTATCATCTATCTATCTATCTATCTATCTATCTATCATCTATCTATCTATCTATCTATCTATCTATCTATCTATCTATCTATCTATCTATCTATCATCTCTCTCTCTATCTATCTATCATCTATCTATCAATCTATCAATCTATCTATCTATCTATCTATCTATCTATCTATCTATCTATCTATCTATCTATCTATGTATCTATCTCTCTTAAATTATTTTATTTATTTACATTACAGTTGTTGCCTCCTTTGGTCCTCTCTCCTGCAGTTCCTCCTGCCATTCCTCCTCCCCATTGCTCTAAACTGAAATAATGTCTAGAATTTCCTAGAGTCTCCTTTATCTCAGTCAAATGCCTGAGCCTCAATCACTTGGACTTCTTAGCTTGATTTTACATGTATAAGCTTTTGTCAAAATATAAAAAGAATGTTGCCTATTTTTCCAAATATCTTCTGAATCTGGTCCATTGTCTCTAGCTATACTGTGAGAGTGAGATGTGGTGCCTCCCTCATAAGGCCTTCTACTTCCCTGGGGGTCATGTCTCACAAGGATAAAATGCATCTTCTCCTCCTGAGGCTAGACCAGGCAGACCTCTGCTACATATGTACCAGGGGCCTCAGACTAGTCCATGTACACTCTTGGGGTTTGACTTAGTCTCTGGGAGTTCCCTGGTGTCTGGGTTGAGACTGTTAGTCTTTCTGTGGGGTCATTCTTTCTTTCAGCTTCTTCAATCCTTACTCTAATTCAAACATAGGACTTCGTGTCTCCAGTCAAATGCTTCTGTCTCAGTCAGCTGCTGGTAGAGCCTCTCAGAGAACAGCCATGGCAGGCTCCCATTTGTAAGTACACCATTTACTTGGTGTCCCCCTCATGAGATGGATCCCAAGGTGGGCCAGTAACTCAGACCCAAAAGGACATAAAGGGTATGTACTCACTGATAAGTGGATATTAGCCAAAGCGTAAAGACCACCTAGGATACAATCCCCAGAATTTAAGAAGAGTAAGAAGCAGAAATGCCCAAGTGACCAGGTTTCAGTCCCACTAAGAAGGGGGAAGAAAATAATCACAGAAGGCAGAGGGAGGGAGGGACCTGGGTGGGAGAGTGGAGGCAGAGAGGAAAAGGGGAACAGGATCAGATATGGACTTGGAGGGGGGACAGGAGAGAAGCCCAGAGGGCCAAGAGAAGGAATGGAAATAAACAGCCTCAGGGAGTGAGAGTGGGGTGACCCTCTAGACAGTGCCAGAGACCAGAGAAGTGAGATGCTCTTAGGACTCATTGGGGGTGACCTTAGCCAAAGGTTCTATATTTTTAAAACTTAAAAATGCTTCTAAACTTCCTTGAAGCATAACTGATTTATGAGTGGCTGTTCTCATCTAAGGTTTATTACCTTCCTGTCTGCCTAAGTAACTTCATAGGACACTGAATTATATTTTCTGCACATTTCAATGCAGTCTAAATCCCCCTTTCCAGATCCCAAGACTCAACAAAATCAGGTGGGTGCTAGACATCTCAATCTAGGAGGCTCACAAACCTCTCAGGGTTAAACTTATGCTCTAAACTGAAATAATATCATCTAGAATTTCCTAGAGTCTCCTTTATCTCAGTCAAATGCCTGAGCCTCAATCACTTGGACTTCTTAGTTTGATTTTACATGTATAAGTTTTTGTCAAAATATAAAAAGTATGTTGCCTATTTTTCCAAATATCTTCTGAATCTGGTCAATTGTCTCTAGCTGACAGTGAGAGTGACATCTCTGAATCATAGGTCTAGTCTATTTCATGTTTGCCATCCAGTTTTTGAATCTTACACAAAGTGAGTCGTCATACATCACATCACAGAGTGAACATTAAACTAGCTCAACTAGGGTGCTTAATGGTGAACTTCATGAAAATATACATCATTTATTGTTGCTGTTATAACAAACCACAAAACTTTACAGTGTGTGTGTGTGTGTGTGTGTGTGTGTGTGTGTGTGTATTCCCATCTCTATGTTCCTGGAGATTTTCTGAGGCCTATTATTTGTCATCATCTCCCAAATGTTGAAATTATAACTGTGTACCTCCACTGCCAGATTAAAGATATTGCAGGACCAAACACCACTTTGCTGCTTCTTTGCTTATCTTCTCTTTCCTTGTTTTATTTTAGTTTACCTGTAGTAGATATTTTATAGTAATTCATCAAACATGGTCTCAAACTCTGCATTAGGATTCTTTCCTTAGACTTTCCTTAGGACTCTTTTGCTTGCTTGAAAAGATATGCTTCAAGATATCCTCAAAGCTCATTCTTTGACATTGTTGATGGCTGTGCAGGATAAGCCATCTGTTTAATGAATTCTCCAAGACATTATTTTAAATCGCATCACTTGACTTTCTATTACTGTCTGATTTTGTGTGTCAACTTTTTAGTCTGTGATTAACATCACTCTGGATATTGCCCTGTAGAATTTTCTTAGAGATGACAAACATTCAATCAGTGGATTTTGAGCAGATCATACTCTGTAATGTGGTTGAGACTTACCTAATCAGCTGAAACCTTGAGAGGTTTTAGTCTTCCCAAAGTGAAGGAAACCTTAGGGATTCAATAGTTAAACATTACATTGGAACCTTTGTTTAACATACTGTATTTTCTTTAAATTAATTATATACTCATAGTTTAAAAATCATTGTTTGTCTTTCTATTGTCAGTTTCTCCAATTTCAAGGTAGGCTTCAAGATGGAAAACTATTATCTAGAAAATTACTAGTGCTTATATATATATATATATATATATACATATGTATATACATAATACATTCACATACACATATACAAGCACTCACACACACACCAGACTGCAATGATAGCTCCCATAATTTGTAATAACTTGAGACAAACACCATTTTATCAGATCCTATTGCAAAATCTGACCACGGCTTTCATCATGAAGCTTCAACTTTAAAATAATTTCATGTTGACTCCTGCCAGGGAAGCAGGCACCCTAACTGCAGACCATGACTTCTCCCTCTGTCCCTCCAATCTAATCCTCCAGTTTCACCCTAGCCTGCAGGCAACCACTACTCTCACCTGTGTCCCCATCTCCAGTGTCTCAAAAGATCCTCTCTCCAACCTTTCCTTAGCCCCACTCATCTCCTTATTCCAGTACCCAATTCCTGGCAGCTCCTAGGGAACAGGCATTCTCTGGGAGCCAGTAGAGTCTGAACAGCAGATCTTCCCCTCTCCCACCTCTCTTTTAAACAAAATCCCCCTCACCCCAAACTCTTTAAAGACCACCTGGTGTGGCCTCCTTGTCCTCTCTTTCCCTTCTCTAGAGGATGGAGATCTATCTTCTTTCTAACCTTCCTCTCCACTCATTCTGTTATTCCTACCCACTACTCTAGTAGACATTAACTAGGAACCAGTGAGCCCAGCCTGTGAAAGAAGCACATAGTGTAAGGTCCTAGACGCCGGGCCTCCGCTCAAGTCCCAGGATGAACTGGCCAGCACCCCAGTGTCCCGAGAGAAAACCACACCTGATGCAAACTGCAAGAGGTTTTATTATCAGCTAGCTGAGGAAGAAGTCCCTCCGCCTATGCAGGGCAGGGGAGTTCGACCCTGAGAGGTGACAGTAGGGGGCTTTTAACAGCTATCTGAGGAATTGGGAGGAGTTGGAAGGAGAGTTGGGAGGAGTTGGGAGGAGAGTTGGGAGAGTTCTTCTCTTCCGGGTGTCCTTGGTGACATTTACAAGGCAGGAGTGAGGAGTGAGTTCTTTCTGAATTTTTATCTCCATGTCCTCGGCACAGGAAGGCAGGCCTCTCTGGTTTTACAGTATAGAAACAAAAAAAACCTTTTGCAGGCTATAGAGAACAAAGAGCTTCTTTCTAGCTGTATTTGTAAAGATCAGGGAAAACAAGCTTGGGGAAATGTTTTAAGGGCTTTACCTTCCAGGGAGAAATGCTTTAAGCCAGGGTCTCACATTCCCCACTCCTTCTAGTACATAGTTCTAATCTTAGAACGAGGAAAACTAAACCTCTGGCTCAGCACGGTCTATGTCAGCCTGTTTTACTTTTTTATATTGCTGACGTAACATAAGAACCTGTATGGTGCTGACGCTCTGTCTAATGAGAGCCATTGTTTTATTAATTATGCATGGGCCTATAATGAGTATTAAGAGCAGGATTAATAACGGCCCTGTCAATGCAGACAATAAGGTAGTCTTCATGAGGACTTTGTAAACCATCCTTTGAACCATCTTTCATTAGCCTCTCGTTCTCGTTTTCGTTTTTCTAGTCTTTCTCTGAGTTTGGCCATAGAGTCCCTTATTGCCCCTGAATGATCTATATAGAAACAGCATTCTTTTTTAAGGGCTGGTTTAACTTCAGTAAAATCTACTTCCCAGTATGTCCCTGGCCGGTCACCTCTTAGCCGCCGTCCAAGGGCATTCTTGTGGTGCCCGGCATTGGTGAGGGCACAGGCTTGACATTTATCAACAATCTCCTGGGCAACCTCGGACAGTTTTATAACATAGTAGTTTGAGCTCTTAACAATTTCTTTGAGCTTTTTAGTTCCCAAGTGTGTGAGCCGGTGTAGATTGGCTACATATTGTTGCCCTTCTCTGGTGGGTAGGACCGAGAGACCATCTTGGGTCTTAGCTACTCCCTGGGGAGTATAACCACATATCTCAGGTATTTTTCCTATTAGTTCCTGATCTTCTGGAGTGTAGTCAAAGCCTGTGTCTTTGAGTTCATAATGGTCCTTAAGTTTTTAATTTTTTTTCTAACTATGAAGATCATAGCTCCTTGGGCCATCTGTTTGGCAGCCAGGTCAGCCATCTGATTTCCCTTTGCTATGGCATCATGGCCTTTCTGGTGACCAGGGCAATGTATGATGGCCAGTTCTTTTGGCAAGTGTATGGCTTCTAATAGGCTCAAGATTTCTTCTTTATTTTTAATATCTTTCTTAGCAGATGTGAGTAACCCCCTTTGTCTATAGATTGCCCCATGTATGTGAGCAGTGGCGAAAGCATACCTACTGTCTGTGTAGATATTGATGTTCTTCCCTTCTGCCAGCTGCAAAGCTTGGGTGAGTGCGATTAGCTCTGCTCTCTGGGCTGTCATCCCTTCAGGCAAGCTGCTGGCCCAGATAGTTTGTTTTTCATTGACCACTGCTGCCCCTGCTTTTCGCTTTCTTTCGACTAAAAAGCTGCTACCATCTGTGTACCAGTTGGGGCAGCCTGGCCCAGTGAGGTCTTTCCTAGTTCCGGTTTCTTTTACCAGGATGTCCATACACTGGTGTACTGGTAGGGAGTCGTCGGCTTCTGGCAGCAAGGTGGCAGAATTCAGGACAGCAGGGGGTGCAAACTGCACTCTCAGTCAGTAATAGGCTCTGATAATGGGTCATGCGAGCATTAGTCATCCAGCGATCAGGTGGTTGTCTAACAATGCTTTCTAAGGCATGGGGGGTTACCACTATAGTTCATTGACCTAGAGTCAGTTTGTTAGCATTTCTGAGAAGTAATGCCACAGCAGCAATAGCTTTTAAGCAAGATGGCCACCCACTGGCCACTGGGTCTAATTTTTTTGACAAGTAGGCCACAGGTCATTTCCATGGCCCTAGAGTTTGGGTCAGGACCCCTCTTGCTATTCCTGCTCTTTCGTCTACATAGAGAGTGAAAGGCTTAGTCAGGTCCAGCAGGGCTAGGGCTGGCACACTAAGCAAGGCCTTTTTAATCTCTTTAAAGGCCTCCTGGTGTATAGGGGTCCATGAGAAAGTCCCAGTCTCTTTAGTAAGGGGGTAGAGTGGGGCTGCCAGAGTGGCAAAGCTTGGGATCCAGAGTCTACAAAACCCAGCCGTGCCCAGAAATTCCCTCACTTGCTTCGAGGTTGTTGGGATGGGGATTTGAGTCACAGTCTTTTTCCGAGCTTCTGTCAGCCACCGTTTCTCTCCCTTGAGAGTATAACCCAAATACGTTACTTCTGTCTGGCAAATCTGGGCTTTCTTAGCCTTGTATCCCAACTCGCTCAATTCCGCCAGTAATTTCTCAGTTCTTAGTCTGCACTCTTGCTCGGTGGTGGCAGCAAGAAGCAGGTCATCAACATACTGGAGGAGAGAAATTTGGGGGTTTTTTGACCTGAACGGCGCCATGTCCCGGTGAAGGGCCTCATCAAAGAGAGTAGGAGAATTCTTGAATCCTTGGGGCAAACGTGTCTAAGTTAGTTGTCCAGCCTGTCCCAAATCTGGGTCTCTCCACTCGAAAGCAAAGATTACCTGACTCATGGGATGTAGTTTTAGGCAGAAGAATGCGTCCTTCAGGTCCAGTACCGTATACCATTGTCTGTCAGGGGGGAGAGAACTGAGTAGATTGTAGGGGTTAGGGACAGTAGGATGATATCCTGTACTCTTTTGTTTACTTCTCTTAAGTCTTGTACTGGCCGATAATTATTAGTGCCTGGCTTTTTAACTGGTAGCAACGGGGTATTCCAGGGAGACTGACAAGGGACCAAAACACCTAGTTCTATGAGCCTTTGAATATGAGGTCTGATGCCCTCTCAGGCCTCTTTGCTCATGGGGTATTGTCGTACCCCGATAGGAGTTGCACCAGTTTTCAGCGTTACAACAATGGGGGGCATCCTCTTTGCCTCTCCCATACCTCCAGTCTCTGCCCAGGCTTGAGGATATCTCTCTAACCAGGTCCCTTTTATTACTTTTCTCGATGGGGCTTGAGGTTCATGTAATCTATATTCTTCTTCTAATTTTAAAGCTAAAATTATAGAGATAGGGGCTTGCCAAGAGACTGAAGTTCCTTCCGAAGAGAAGCTTATTTGGGCTTTTAATTTTGATAGTAAGTCTCTCCCCAACAATGGTGTGGGGCATTCAGGAATGACGAGGAAGGAATGAGTTACTTGGCTTCTTTCCAAATCAACTTTCCTATCAGTGGTTCAAGAGTATGGTTTCTGACCAGTAGCCCCTATTACTATGGTTTTTTTGTTCCTCAATTTCCCCAGTGGCTCTTTCAGGACTGAAAACTCTGCTCCAGTATCAACAAGGAAATCCGTGGGGGTCCCCTCCACAGTTATGGTTACCCTAGGCTCAGGGAGGGGCTCCGAGCCCCGTCTCCCCTAGTCATCATCCTCTAGGGTAAGGACCTTGGATGGTTTGATGTCTGTCTTTTTCTTGGGGCAGTCTCTTGCCCAGTGTCCCTTTTCTTTACAGTATGCACATTGGTCCTTATCTAAAGGTAGTCGTGAAGGTCCTCTAGGGTATTGAAGTCTCTTCGGCCCTGTGTTGCCCAGGTACCCTGTCTGTCTACTCCCTCCCCCTTTTTTATAAACCTCCTTATTACCTGCAAATTCAGCCAAAACCCTGGTTAAATTTTTTTCTAGCCTTCTATCTCGTCTACTTTCCCTTTCCTCAGCCTCTCTCTTTTCTTTTTCTTTTTTCTTTGTCAGTCTCTCTCTTATGGTACACTTTTTCTGCCTCCTTAACCAGATCTTGCAAAGATAATGTTTGCAGACTCTTTAGACGCTGTAACCTTTTTCTAATGTCAGAAGCAGACTGCCCGACGAAAGCCATGGCTACCGCTGCCTGCTGGCCCTCTGACGTAGGGTCAAAGGGAGTATAACGCCTGTATGCTTTTAAGAGGCGCTCCAAAAACACTGCTGGGGGCTCCTTTTCCTCTTGTAGGATCTCTCTTATCTTGGCCAAATTGGTAGGGCGCCTGCCAGCTCCCTTCAGTCCTGCTACTAGAGCCCGGCGGAAAACTGTCAACCGCTCCCTACCTTCAGGTCTGTTAGGGTCCCAGTCAGGACGTGTCAGAGGGAAGTCTGCATCTATTTCATTCGGAAGTTGTGTTGGCTGTCCATTGGCCCCCAGCACATTCTTTCTTGCCTCCAGCAGAATCCTTTCCTTCTCCTCTGTGGTGAAAAGAACCTGTAAAAGTTGCTGACAATCATCCCAAGTGGGCTGATGAGAGAACATGAGAGATTCCATTAGATTAGTAAGGCTACAGGGGTTTTCAGAGAAGGGGGCATGATTTGCCTTCCAATTATAGAGATCAGAGGAGGAAAAAGGCCAGTACTGAAGGGGCTGCAGTTGTCCGGGGTCCGCTGGAGGAGGGCCATAAGTACGCAAAGGCAGCGCGGTGGTTGAGTCTGGTCCCTCTGGGCTCCGTGCCCTCTGGCTTCAGGTTCCAGCAGCTGGTCGCTCTCTCGTGTCTCCAGCAGCACCCTGTTGAGAGATCTGGGAGGGGACCAGTTGGGGTTATGGGGGTGGGGTGTTACGCCATTCTGGAGGTTCTTTTATCTCTGGATAGATCCTGGGAGGAGCCAAGGGCTGTGGTTCAGCCCCCACCGTCTTTATCTTAGTTGTTTTTTCTGAGTGGCGGAGAGCCAGGACTCGGGAGCCTGGCTTGTTTCTCTGAACCCAAGGCTTCAACCAGGAGGGGGGGGTCTTGTGCTAAATTTTCTCAGATGAGAATGTAGGGCACCTGATCTGGTTGAGACCCAGGCCCCCTCCACATAACAACATGTTTAATGGCAGAAATCACAATTAAATCAAGAGTGCCCTCTGGTGGCCAACCAATCTCAAAAGCTGGCCATTCCGTAGAGCAGAAAGTTCTCCAAAATCTTTTTCTGACATCCACAGACAGATTGTGAGCCCTAGTCTTAATTTCAGTCCAATGCTCGAGAGTCAGTCCAAGGGGAGTGCTAATAGTCTGTTCCATCGTCAAAGTCACATACAGGGAAACAAACAATATAGACACAAAAAGACTACAATAACCGAGGCCAGGATCCAAACAGACAGCTGAGTGAGCACACTCTCACTTGGCACCCAGTAACAGAAACAGACGGCGAGTGAGCAAACTCTCACTTGGCACCCCGATGGGAAATCTCTAGGCGTCCTTGGAGCTCCCTCAGACCTCCTGGGACGTCTCCCAGGGTGGCAGCCGGTTACTCCTGACACGTCTGTCAGTAACCCTCCCCTCCATCCCAGACAGGGAGTTCGTTGCTCTCACAAGTGCAGACGACTTCAAACCGAGAATACCGATTCAGACACAGCCAGCAGACAAAGATATAGACAAAGATAGACAAAGATAGGATCCTACCTCCAAGCGGGGTCTCTGAGAACTGGGGTAGGCCACAAATCCCGGTGGACGAGCCCCCACATGTAAGGCCCTAGATGCCGGGCCTCCGCTCAAGTCCCAGGATGAACTGGCCAGCACCCCAGTGTCCTGAGAGAAAACCACACCTGATGCAAACTGTAAGAGGTTTTATTATCAGCTAGCTGAGGAAGAAGTCCCTCCACCTGTGCAGGGCAGGGGAGTTCGACCCTGAGAGGTGACAGTAGGGGGCTTTTAACAGCTATCTGAGGAATTGGGAGGAGTTGGAAGGAGAGTTGGGAGGAGTTGGGAGGAGAGTTGGGAGAGTTCTTCTCTTCCGGGTGTCCTTGGTGACATTTACAAGGCAGGAGTGAGGAGTGAGTTCTTTCTGAATTTTTATCTCCATGTCCTCGGCACAGGAAGGCAGGCCTCTCTGGTTTTACAGTATAGAAACAAAAAAAAACCTTTTGCAGGCTATAGAGAACAAAGAGCTTCTTTCTAGCTGTATTTGTAAAGATCAGGGAAAACAAGCTTGGGGAAATGTTTTAGGGGCTTTACCTTCCAGGGAGAAATGCTTTAAGCCAGGGTCTCACAGTAGTAGCAGAAGTAAGAAAGGCAAATTTCTTGCCATCTCCCTTCCTCCTCTTTCGCTAATCCAATCCCCAAGTCTCATCACCAGCTCTGTAGATTACTATTAATTTTTGCCTCTACTCAGCCCCTGTCCCCATAGCCAGTGGTCTGAGAATCTAACAGTAGAACTTCCTTTTTACTTCTCTGTTTTGGACCCGCTTATACACATTCAAGCAAACACACAGACACACACCTTGAATAACACATCCCCATTCCTAAATGTCAGATTAGAATACCTAGAAACATATTTTACCCAGAACCCCCAGTGCTCACCCCTAGCAGATTACCAGTATAGTTCCCCATGAAGCAACAAGCAGCCACCATAATCTTCTCAAAACCATAGAGAGTAACAGAGAGCAACCAACAAAACACCCACTGGACAAAGACAAGTCCAGATATCAGCATCTAGAATTACAACCTTTCCAAACCCAAGCGTCTAAACACCAGCATAAAAATGTAACAGTGATGACAGTGTTTCTCCACTACAGACCATCAACCCTAACTCAATAGACTCTGACGACTGCACCATGATGGAAACACAAATAAGAGTCCTGAAAACAGTCTATGTGAATATGATGTGTATTTTATTTATTCTTGCTAAGGCCAGACAAGGCAACTTAGGGGAAAGGGATCCACAGGTAGGCAGCACATTTAGAGACAGCTCCCACTCCTTCATGTGGTTTCTTGTTGGGGAAACCACATGAAGACCAAGCTGCATATCTGCTACCTACACTGAGACTAGGTTCAGTTCATGGTTGTTCTCTGGTTCTCTGGTTAAGTCTCTGTGAGCCTATACAGGTCCAGGTTGGTTGACCTTTGGTTCTTTCTGTTGGGATCCTGTCCTCTTAGGGCCCCTCAAACATTCACCTGACTCTTCCACAAGTTCCAAGGGGGCACATTTCTATTTGTCAACATGAAAACAAAGGCAGAGTGGCTTTACAACTACAAGGATTCAGAGTTGTCAATACCTTTGATGAGACTGAAAGAGAATCATGACTCTCATATGAAATAGCATCCTCCAAGGTCACCTTCATCTCTGCTTTATGCATGGTTTGGATCCTGCCACTCATTATGTAGACTAATGTGTGTTTGAGATAGAGGCCAGCAGTCAACATTGGATGTCTCTCTCTCACTCACTCCCGTCTTACTATTCACAACACTGTCATGAATAGTAAGCCACTAACCTCATGGATCTGTCTATCGTCTTCCCAGCACTGGATTACAGGTCATACATCATGGCCTGGATTCTAGTGATCCTGTTCAGGTCCTCATACTCGTATAACAAGCCCTTTACTGACTGAACATCTGGAGAACCTATTGGTCAGACTTTCAAGTTATTATTGCTAATCTGGAGTCAATTCAGAAACCTGATTGCAGACGCTTTCCTTTTTTTCAGCATACAGAAAATAAAGAATCCTCCAGTGAGTCCTTTCATCCTGCCAACCTTGCCATTTAGTATAAGTGTCCCCTTCTAGCTTTCAACAGCATCGTGTAGCAAATGTGATGAGGTGACATTCCTCTGATTATAGTGCGTTGCACAAATCTGTGTCATAACAGGGTGCAGTTCATCTTCTTTAATGGCTTTGAAGAAATCAGATGAGATGGCGTGATAGATCCTATAAATGCAGCTTAGAGGACTTGCTGCTCCTATAAATGGTTAACAGGTAAGTAAGTCTGTAAATTCTACAACAAGCAAACAGTTTCTGCAAACAACATGGGTGGATTTGGAACCTCTCAGAACTGAGACTCAGATGGGTTTGCATGCATCCCAATCCATTTCATTTGGGTCTATGCTCAGCTGTGGACTTGACAATCTCTCAAAACTTATCAGTATCCTTATTTTATTTTCTCAACTGGAATTCCTAAAAATATCTAGGGATAAATTTCAGATTCTTTCTTAGGTCTTCAGATTTTTTTTTTTATTGCAGCCACTACCTTTACAAGGATTGTTAGTGTATTATTTACTTAATAAATGATAATCTGAAAAAAACTTTTAATGTATTAAAGCATTTTAATGTCTCCTACATTTCCTTATTATTATATAGAAGGGTGAAGTACTATAATTACTATCTTATACGTATTAATATTTGAATACATTAAACTATGAGGTATGTACCTTCCACTAAAAAATTCTATCTATGCTGGGTCAAAAGATAAGTACCTCGTTGTTGAAGTGGCATAAAATGGCATGAAAAAGTAATATTACACATTTTGTTTCTAAGAATAATAAATAGTAGTTATCACCTTGAGATTCGGAAAACTGTTAACTAACAAGGAAATAAATCGTACTTTAGAATTTGCACTCATACATTTATTATGACTTTTCTAATATTTGAGGAGGATTTTACTGATCCTTGCTAAATGTCATCATAAGACATTTCAAAGATATACGAGTTTTCATTATCACATAACCAGAGATTTTCTGAGTAAACACTTTTTTTGAAAAAAATATTTGTTTGAAAATCTGTGCACAAACCTCAAAGGTCTACGTCCCTTTATTTAATCAAGGTTTTACATTCCGCCCAAGCCTCCCATGCAATTCAAAGTTGTCATAACTAAATGCATGTCTGTTTAATACATGAAAGATGAAACTTCCTTGCTTATCCACAAACCACCAGTTGAGAGAGCAGCACAGTATTAACGCAGGATAACTAGTCTTGATGCATCACCCTGACAACTACCAGTGAGGGGCGTGGTGGACTCAGAGTCTTGGACTTGGTTTTGGAGAATGGAGAAGCAAGGAGTCACAGCAAGTGTTGGAAAATCACCCCGGCTTTGACTATGTCCTTTCTGCCAATTTATGATTATTTTAAAGCATTTTATACTTCTTTAATTTGCCTGACATTTGTGAAGCTATATGAATTTGCTGACAGCCTCTGGTGACCAGCTATGTTTTTGTGGTTTTGTTGTTGTTGTTGTTTTCTGGCTTGATAATTAAGAGGAAAATGATGGAGAGAAAGAATAACGTTCTCAAGATTTTGTACCTGGAGGGTGACAGAGCTGAGCTTCACACTCTTTTGTGTGAATAACACCTGAGATACTTTCTATTTATTATTGTTTTTTATATTTTATTTGTTTCCTCAGTGAAAGGTTAGGACACTGGGTGTGAACAATCAGAGGAAAAAGCAAAATGAATTTATTTTCATTGTCCTCAATAAGTAACTCTTATTTTTAAAACTTACACCTATAGTTGTGTTTACCAATGGGAATCATAACACAGCAGAAGACTCTTTTGTCACTAAGAAAAGAAGAAGAAGGTTCTTAGAGCCATGTCATTGGGCCAGCGGCCTTGCTCTGCAAGCATGAAGACCACAAGTCAAATCCCAGCATCTACACCCCAACTGTGTATATAACTGGGCATGGCTGTTGCTGTGGGCAATCCTAGAATAGGGGAATCCAGACAGGCTAACTTACATGCTTTCTAGGCAGCCAGGCTAGCTGAAACAATGTTCTGGTCACTCACAGACTCTGATTGTGGAGTAATAGGAAAAAAACAAAACAAAACCTCATATACTGTTCAGGTATATTCATGTGTGATACACTCTCATATTTATGTAAATCCAAAGTAGATAGCATAAATACAGACTATGACACATATGCATTCATGGCAATATAATCACAGAGAAATTAATAAAATATTTTAAAAAATATATAAAAAGGAAGAAAACATGTGAGCCTTGGGCTCTGCAGTTTTTCTATTTCAGAACTAGCATAATCTCTCCCACTTTCAAAACCATTGATGATAAACATCAAGATGTATTGCTTTTGATCAGAAAAAGCAGGTGATTCCTGCTTGTCAACGTAGACTCAACAGATCTTCAAAAATAGTTAAAACACACAGAGCCCTCGCCCTCGCCCTCGCCCTCGCCCTCGCCCTCGCCCTCGCCCTCGCCCTCGCCCTCGCCCTCGCCCTCGCCCTCGCCCTCGCCCTCGCCCTCGCCCTCGCCCTCGCCCTCGCCCTCGCCCTCGCCCTCGCCCTCGCCCTCGCCCTCGCCCTCGCCCTCGCCCTCGCCCTCGCCCTCGCCCTCGCCCTCGCCCTCGCCCTCGCCCTCGCCCTCGCCCTCGCCCTCGCCCTCGCCCTCGCCCTCGCCCTCGCCCTCGCCCTCGCCCTCGCCCTCGCCCTCGCCCTCGCCCTCTTTTCACTAAATTAGATAAAAAATGTTTTCCTGAGCCAGCCAGATGGCTCAGCAGATAAAGGAACTTAATAGAAAGTGTGGTGACTTGTGTGTTCCTTCTCCAGGACTCACATAGAATAAGGAGAGAGTGAAATTCCACAAGTTACACACACACACACACACACACACACACACACACACACACACACACACACACACACCAACCACAGGGGCAAACACACTGAGATAAAAAGAAATAGAGAAACAGAGATAGAAAACACATGAAAAATGTCTAATATTTAAAAAATATATTTGCCCCAGGGAGTAGGGAAGACTGGTGGGGTGAGGACAGATAGGAGGCAAGGAACATCCTCTTGGGGATCGGGGTGGGTAGGAAGAGGAATGGGATGAGGAACTGTCAGAGGGCAGACCATGAGGGGAATAATGACTGAGCTATAAAAACGACTAAAGATAAAGATATTTATAGCTTTATTTATATCTACACATATGTAGTCAGTCAGTGGTGTATACAATAATGAACATTCAAAATAATAGCCATATTGAACAAATAAAAACAAATTCTCCACTGTAGCTGTTAGCTGTAGATGCTATGAGAAACACGATGCTATTTAAAGCTTTAGAAAACTTAACCTATCACTTTCAGAAATTCAAAGCTCACCAGTTTCAGCTTCCAATAGGACAACAAGGGTCACTGACTTAAACAAATAAGCACATCTTTACACTGAGCGTTTTATGCTGGGTCTACTGCAAACTAGCTCAGTGAGGAACCATGTTGATTGGTCCTATCACTCAGTACAAACTCCAGTAAACAGTTTCTTTATTAAATTAACTGTAAGTTCACACAAAAACTCAATGCAAACCTTGGCCTTCTGAGATATACAGTACTTATAATGGTAGTTTCATATTCAACTTACACATATACTGGTTATCAATGTGGTATATAAGAGGGTAGAATGAACTTAATATGTTGTGTGAAATTCTCAAATAAAAAATAAAAGCTGCTTATTTTGTGTCCAGAGTGTGGTCATGCTAGGTTCCTTTTTGTGAGCTCTCCATAACCTCAGTAATAGTGTCAGACCTTGGGACTATTCCTTGAGCTGGATTCCATTTTGTGCCTGTCACTCGTCCTTCTTTTCCTCAGGCTCCTCTCCATTTCCATCCCTGTAATTCTTTAAGACAGGAACAATCATGGGTCAGAGTTGTGACTGTGGGGTAGTTGCTCTCTTCCTCATTTGATGCCCTGTCTTCCTGCTGGATGTGGGATTTGTAAGTTCCCTCTCCCTACTGCTGGACATTTCATCCAAGAACACTCTCTTTGAGTCCTGCCAGTCTCTCACCTCCCAGGTTTCTGGTGCATTCTGGAGGGTCCCCCCCAAACTTCCTATTTCCTGAGATTGCCTGTTTCCATTTTTTCTGCTGGTCCTCAGGACTTCAGTCACTTTTCCCTCACCCAATACCAGATCTGGTTCCCCTCTACAGAAGACCCAACAAGCAGCTGAAAAAAAAATCAGATGCAGATAGTTGCACCCAACCAATGGACAGAAGCAGAACCCCTGTTGTTGAATTAGGGAAAGGCTGAAAGAAGCTGAGGAGAAGGGAAACACTGTAGGAGGACCAGCAGTCTCAATTAATCTGGACCTCTGAGATCTCTCAAACACTGGACCACCACACAGACAGCATACACCAGCTGATATAGGCACACATATAGCAGAGGACTGCTGGGTCTGTGTTCATTCAGCGATGATGCACCTAACCCTCAAGAGACTGAAGGCCCCAGGGAGTTTAGAGGTCAGGTGAGGTGGGTGGTGGGGACATCCACGTGGAGACGGGGTGGGGAGGAGATATGGGATGTGGAACAGTTGGAGGGTAGACGGGGATTGGGGGATAAAATATGGAGTGTAAAAAATTTTTAAATAAATAAAAGCATAGTAAAAGGTGTAAGGAACACTTATTAATGGCAATGATTACCTTGTTACTACTAACAAGAATAAAAAACCCTCAAACTTCAAAGTATTACATAAAGGTTAATGAAATACTTTCATATCCCATAGCATGTTATCTGTAAATTTAAGTTTATTTAGCTATATAGAGCCATAGTACTATTGTTCTCAATAGTTTAGATTTGGAACTAAAAGAAAGTGCTGATGGATGATTGGGTATATCAAGAACAGAGGTTTAAAAGAAAACAGTGTATTCTCTTAAATACATTTACCATTCTGAATATGACACATTCTGTAAGAAAATAATTAATTTCAGGATATCGGAAACTGAGTGATTTTTGAAAATATCATGCTAAGTAACTGTGCTTGTGTGACAAGAGCCAGCCAGCTCACCTACTTTTGCAAATTGCCTAAAATTGCAGATGAAGATATTAACAATTCTTTTATTAAAAGATAAAGTGGTCATAATTCCCAAGGCAATGCACTGATTAAAGCAGGTGCAGAGGAAGATAACCCAAAGGGTTCATAATTCCTTAGATAGGAGATAAGTGATTGGCTTTAATGTGCTGATGAAGCAATATAGCAAATTGAGGCAAATTAGACAGTGAGCTGAAACTGTCCACATGTGACAAAGCTTGCTATGGCTACAATCAAAGTGACATTTCTTAACCTATGTCTATAGAGATAAGATATGTGCCATCAAATTAGTTAGTTACCTAACCTTTTGGAAAATCTAGGACTGTGATCAGTAAAAGAAAATTGTATTAAAAAGGGCAATTATGGTATAATTGTAGTGGATAAACTTTCTTTCTAATACTTAATTGAAACTCTTTGCAGAAGTGATGACTTAGAAGACACTAATGGTCATTTGCATAAAATAATGTACCCGAGCCACATAAATGATCATGATGGCTGTCTGGGTGGCTGCGATAAACTGTAGCATTCCTAGAAGCAAGATGCCTCAGAGGACCATTATTACAGTCTGATAATTAATGATATCAATCATTTTGTGAGCTTTCTTAAGATAGAAATATTTATTTTTTTTAACACCTTAAAGCATTTATTTGAGTTTGTGAAGTTGACAGGAAATAAAGGCATATCTTCAAATAGTTACTCTATGATGGCTCTTAATTAGGTCTTACACAGGGAACCTGGATGGAAAGTGGTTGTTTCAAAATATTCTGGGTAATTCTTATGTGGACTTTGAAGCTGTTACATAAATATCCTTGTAGCACATCTAGTGAACGTACCTGTTCTGTTTCCCAAAACTTAGGATACCCAAGATATAAGATACAATTTGCTAAACGTATGAAACTCAAGAAGAATGAAGACCAAAGTGTGGACACTATGCCCCTTCTTAGAATTGGGAACAAAACACCCATGGAAGGAGTTACAGAGACAAAGTTTGGAGCTGTGATGAAAGGATGGACCATCTAGAGACTGCCATATCCAGGGATCCATCCCATAATCAGCTTCCAAATGCTGACACCATTGCATACACTAGCAAGATTTTTGCTGAAAGGACCCAAATATAGTTGTCTCTTGTGAGACTATGCAGGGGCCTAGCAAACACAGGAGTGGATGCTCACAGTCAGCTATTGGATGGATCACATGGCCCCCAATGGAGAAGCTAGAGAAATTACCCAAGGAGCTAAAGGGATCTGCAACCCTATAGGGGGAACAACATGAAGAACTAACCAGTACCCCGGAGCTCTTGTCTCTAGCTGCATATGTATCGAAAGATGGCCTAGTCGGCCATCACTGGAAAGAGAGGCCCATTGGACTTGCAAACTTTATATGCCCCGATATAGGGGAATGCCAGGGCCAAAAGAATGGGAATGGGTGGGTAGGGAAGTGGGGGGTGCTATGGGGGACTTTTGGGATAGCATTGGAAATGTAATTGAGGAAAATATGTAATAAAAATATTAAAAATTAAAAAAAATAAAAATAAATAAATTTCATTCATGCAACCACTTTTAATTGGGAAAACTGCTATATTACACATTTATTTAGCTGTTTGAATTCTGGACACATGTATAGATTACTAGGAATTCCAGCATATATAAGTCTTACCACATCCTCTGCTTTATATATAGAAGCCACTTGACCTGAGTTTACATACTTGGGCATTTAGGCAGTTACATATATGGAGAAACTGTAGGTACTTTGCCTAGTTGAAGAAAAAAAATAATTTCTTAGAGACCTTCAGATTCTTGTAATGACATAACTCACACACTTCAACTTTTCTGCCCCCTGATCTGTCATTCCTCTGTGGAAAATAATGCTATAGCCATCAGCCTCCCAAAGTTGCTCTCAAACATGAACTAATGTCTGAATCAGCCAATTGGAGGATTTTATTCAAGCACAGATAGCTGAAATCCACATATATGTTTTCTGTTCAGCACTAGGCCATCATACAAAAACTTTTATGCCTATGAATTTCTGGAGTTTGTCCATACAACCTTGGGAACTACTTTTTCACATCTCCTTCCTAGATACTAGATTATCACCTTCCTTTCATGTGTGGTCTCCTCCCTCATTTGTAAACTTGTCCATTTATGATGTTATAGTAACATAGAGAGATCTATCACTGAGTTATTATAGCAATGTCCTGTCTAAACACCTTGAATTGGAGCAGAGATCTCTGTATCTTTATGATTCACAGTCTTTGTGCCTTCTTACAGACATAACATGCCAACACAATGATTCTTTTTACTTAGCCCTGCACTCCCTAAAGAAAATTCAATTTCAAAATAATTTCTCCATACAATTCCATATCGCTTTGCCTTTTTTTTAAGCAATTATAATTTCCATTTACTCAGTGCAGGTGATATAATTTATATGGAATGAAGAAAGCAGTCTACTTAAACTAATACATACTAATGTTGAGACCTGATTTGAGTGTTAACATTTTAGAAAGCCTTGGAGCCAACATCAATTTACAAACCTATGACAACATGAAGTGAATTTTGTCCAGGAGTTGAAATGTGTTTCTTCCCTTATGTCTCTTATTACTGGGTGCCTCTAGTCAGCACTGCAGGTGACTCATCTAGTAGTGGAATAATGGAGAGGATAAATTGGGTTGGAACTAGTTGAGTTATTTAATAACTCTGTAGAATCTCTATAGAATTTACATTTTAAATATGTATCTACTCAATGGATAATCAAAATTTACAGGCTTTCTGATAATCACATCTGTTTTATTGGGAGGGTTCCAACAGAACACATGCATTTTTATAAGATGGAAATAGTTCCTTTGCTGTGGTCTGAATGTGAATATCAGTGTCTGCATTAAATTAATAATACTCAAATTTTAATCTTTAAGACATTAGTCTCAGGAATTCTTTGGGAAATGATTAGATGAACTGATAAATGATTGGGACAGAAGAGACCCAGGAGGTCTCTCTTGTCCCTTCCATTTCAGAAAGAGGATATAGGTCTCTATCCTCTTTTCGTAATGGAACAGAGAACCCTGAGTTGAGTCAGAAAATGACTTATTATATGTGTAACCTGCTTGTGGTTTGATATGAGAAACCTGAGTCTTAAGAAGTGGGGTCAGTCAGTCTCTGCTGTTCGTAAGCTAATCAGAATTTGGCAATTTTGATAGTAGCTCAAAGTAGTCATAGTCTTTGCCTATGGGTTGTCTCTGTCTCTGGCCACTGATAAGTTTTAGTCCTCAGCTCATTTCCATTTTGTTCTTCTTTAAACAGCTCTTCTTAACTTCTTCTCCTTTGATTTTATAAATGTGTTTTTTTCTAGAAAGATATTTTCTTCTACCTCCATGTAATAAAAATTAATCTATTCACAGATTTGCAATGCTATTCACTCTTTTCCTTTTCAAGAAATATTTATGCTTTCAACATCTAGTCGGTTTGTAGCAAGCAAAGGGATACACACACACACACGCACACGCGCGCACACACACACACACAGGTACTTCTTTGCACTTTTAAAACTAAGATTCTATAGGACTTCCCAATCTTCCCTTTATTATTTAAAATAGCTTTGCTTATGATATTTTAAGCTCTGAAGCTTACATTCCACTATTTTTTCTGAAACCCCTTTCTTTTTATTTTTTCTCTCTTTTATAATAAAAATCTTTATTTCCTGCTAACTACATGCTACTCTATAAATGTTTGTTTTCAGCACTGGCACCTCAGGCAATTTCTTTTACAAGTGGTTTCTTCAGTGTAAACCAGAAATATTGTAAATAGAGCCAGCCATGCAGGCAGTATATGAAAGGTTTTTCATGGTGAAATTTTCACAGAATGTATTTAGTCCATTTATATCCTCCCAGCGAAGCTTATAAAACAAGATTGGAAAGGCAGACTTTTTTTTTATATTTCCACAGGCAGAGGTCAGAAGGAACTTTCAGAGGGAACTTGAAGCTTAGGCAAAAATCCAAATGCATAAAAGCACAGCTATTTCAAAACTAGTAAAAATGAATGGTTACTCGGTGCAGCAGATGGCTATAATTTATGAACCATTTTGTAACATTATAGAATTCCCAGCATCAACTAAAACTCAACTTCATGAATATCATTAAATAACTTCTATTGCTTTTGTATATGGTATTTTTAAGGGAATTTTTTTTTTCATGGGTTTAAAGGGGTTGTTAAGTTAGGAGAGGATTCCCGATGCCTCCAAACAGGTAAGGATCAGGTCATTGTAAAAGCAGAGATTATTTCGCCATACTCTGAAGACACTCCTGCTGAAGTTACCGTATCTCTACTTTGAGGAAACTCTCTACAGTATACGAGTTAGGAACTTTGTTTATGCTGGACCGTAACTTTTTAAAACACATTTAAACAGTTCCTATCTGCTCCTAAATGATGACTGCCATGGGATCTTTTAGAGTCTGCAGCTGCTCATCTGAATGGGGGGAATGCATTCAGGGAGAGAGGCTAAGAAGTCCTTTGGATGGAGAATGATCAATATGAGGATAAAATTGATAAATGATAGCATCCTTTGTATTTATAGATTCTCTTTTCAATTTCTGTCAAATGAGATGCAAAGGAGATTAAAGACGTTTGAGGAGAAAGATTTCTTAGGCCAATGGAGACATTCTGTAGCAGGAAGACAAAAGAAACAGAACAACAGGTATGTTTGGTTAAACTGAGTAGGTGCCGTGACTGTTTGGAAGAAGAGACTCAGGACATGGGGCCTGTGGAGCATGGGGACAAAACAAGCAATGAGAGACTGTAACTGTAAAGGAAATTGAGGGATGGACTTTTTTTTCTTTTAACTTTTTAAAAAAAAAAAAACTATTTTTAATTTTTTTCTTTTCTTCTTTCCTTTTATTAATCATTCCATTCACTGACATCTCAAGTGATATCCCAGTTCCTGATTACCCCTCCACAGCCCTCCCTCATCCTCCCCCTCCTCCCTCCCCTTTGCCTCTCAACCCACAGACCATATGGAACTTATGAGGAAGGAAGACTAGAGGGATGGGATCTTACTCCAAAGGAAGGCCAAATATATTGCTAAAGTGGTGTGGATGAATTATCTCATCAGAGATGCAAAAGGAATGATGACTTTCTATCACCTAATGATAGAAATATGAATTTGGCCATATCCAAAACAGCTGGTTTTCTATGTATTATCTAAATATTTGGTTGTAAAACTTTAGGTCTGTCCTTTTACATCATTGCCACTTTCCTTTTCTAATATAATATACTATAATATATATATATTATTAGATATTTTCTTTATTCACATTTCAAATGTTATCTCCTTTCCTGGTTTCCCCCCTCCCAGAAACCCCCTATCCCACCCCCTCCCCCTGCTTCTATGAGGGTGTTTCTCCATCCACCCCCTCCTGAATCCTTGCCCTCTATTCCCCTACATTGGGGCATCAAGACTTCATAATAAGACCAAGGAACTCTCCTATCATTGATGGCTGACAAAGCCATCCTCTGCTACATATGCACCTGGAGCCATGTGTCTTGGTTGGTGGCTTAGTCCTGGGATGGGATCCCTATTTTAATTTATTTGTCAATGTATTACAAACTACTCACAGAGTGATAGCCTATTCCTTGATCACAAAGCCTTAAGCAATCTCTGGTTTAATTATTTTGGAAAGAATGATGCTTAGATCTCTTAATTATTGCTTCAATTAGAGGTCAAAGTATCTGAAGTGCTACCTATCACTCATTTTATTTTATTATTATTATTTTTACCTGCCCAGAATTCTGAAGTGTGCACAATTAAGTTTTTAATCTATGCCTAAATCTTTAACTATTTTTTTTTATATTTTTAATATATTTTTTATATTTTTATTAGGTATTTTCCTCATTTACATTTCCAATGCTATCCCAAAAGTCCCCCATACCACCCCCCACTCCCCTACCAACCCCTCCCACTTTTTGGCCCTGGCGTTCCCCTGTACTGGGGCATATAAAGTTTGCATGTCCAATGGGCCTCTCTTTCCAGTGATGGCCGACTAGGCCATCTTTTGATACATATGCAGCTAGAGTCAAGAGCTCTGGGATACTGGTTAGTTCATAATGTTGTTCCACCTATAGGGTTGCAAAAGCAGTATCTTTGGGTTGGTTGGTGGCTGCTGGTAGAGCTCTGTAATCGTATCACTTTGGAGGTGGATAAACGATGATCAGGAAAATAGGTTGCTCTTGGCAATTTGAATTTTAGGGCATTTTGATCCTAAAGTGAGACCCCCATGTCAAACAACAACAATACCCCACAGTTACATTTACTAACTTTTGTGATATAAGATTAATTAATAAAAAAGAAAACATTTATCTTGGTGGAGAACTCACTTCTGTCTGAGAGATCTGAGCATAGATATGATAGCTGACTTTCTATACACTTTACAAGGAAGTAGATGTACTCATAGAAGAGGAAGAGATGTGTGATTAAGGTCATATTTCTAATAAGACATAAGGTCCAAACATCAACTCAGTGTTGCCTGACCATGCCCTTTGCACAATATAATTTGAGATGGCACACCACCCAGTGCCAGCGTATACCATTCATCTGCATTAGCACTGACAGTTATTCCCTGGAGTTGGCTGCCTCCTGAACTGTGTGAAAGCATTTTTCAAGAGCATTCATTATACCAGGTATGAAACAAATCTCCCTTGGTACATATGCTATGGGGAGCTCTGCTCTTTGATACATCAGGGCATTACTAAATTTTATTTTCAGATCTTCCTGTTCGTCCTGTGTTCCTCAGGAAGTAGACCTTTGAAGCTTTGAGGCTTCCAAACTCATGCCAACTGAACTTGGGTGAAAAAGTGGAAAAATAGAGCAACAAAATATCAATTAAATTCTGGCTTGCTACTAAAAGCACTTAAATACCCAAATAATCAGCAGGTAACATCTGCAATCCAGCACTCTTTATCTTTCCCTAACTCTGTAGATTGACTATACAATATCCCTTCCCTTCCTGTGGTTCTCTCTGTCAATTATCAGTTAAACATGCAAAATTTGAATAATTGTTATGCAGGAGGTGCATCACATTAGATAAAGATGTGGAAGGTGATCATAGTAAATTAACTAAAATCTAGAAAAATGATTTTTTAAAATATAAGTATCTAACTCCCTGTCTCTTCAGGTGATTTAGCTAGTAAGTTCATGTACTATCAAACTCATTCATGCAAGTGACCTTTATATAGTTCAGTGGTCCTAATGAAAATGCTAACATTTTGTGTGTGTGTGTGATTTACAAAGAGGGGCTGTATTAGAAGGGTAGTTATGGGGGAGGGACCATGAAGAAAAAGTGTGGAGGGTTCATTCTTCCCTTAGGCTCCCGAACACAGCAGCTGGCACACTCTGCTCTTCCAGTTGGACTTCATTGGGCTTCAGGTCCATCTCATACTTGTCCAATTCTAACATTTCTGACACAACTTACTGGTTTTATTTTTTCATGTTTGTTTTGTCCATACAACTTTTTTGTCTCTTCAGAAAACTACCCAATATATATTCAATTAGAAAGATAGTATTTACTGCCTAAAAAACATTCTTAGTGTTATTTCAGAATATTCACAGTGGTCCATATGTATAAATGACTTTATTTGTCCTATACAAAAGGTTTTTTTTTCTTTCCTATAAAAGTAGCTATTATTTTGTTTCAAGAAGACACTCAACAAATATGTAATTTCCAAAATATACAGATATTTGAAAAATATAAATATTGTAGAAGTCCTTAACATGATTAAAGGATTTAAAATTGCACACTATTTTGTTTAAAATGAAGTTTAGAGCATACTTTTTAAAAATTATTTTTAAATGTTTTATTCTTTAAAATGTTATATAATACGTTTTGATCATTTGCAACCCCACTCATTTTTTGTGACACGTGTTCTCTTCTCAACTCTCCCCGTTTGTCTTCTCTTCTTTGCATTTTTTAAAATTTTTACATTTTTTACTTATTCACTTTGCATACCATTCACTGCATCCCCCTGTGTCACCCCCTTCCACAATCCCTCCCCCATGCCCTTCCTGCCTCCTCTGTGAGGTCTGGGCTCCCTGGGCATTCCCACACCCTGGCACCCCAAGACTCTGTGAGGCTTAGGTGCTTCCTCTCTCATTGAGGCCAGACAAGGCAGCTCAGCTAGAACATGTCCCACAGACAGACAACACCTTTTGTGATAGCCCCAACTCCATTTGTTCCAAACCCAATGAAGATCAAGCTGCACATCTGCTACACATCTAGGCCTAGGTCCAGCCCTTGTATTTTCTTTGGTTGGTGGTTCAGTTTAGTTGACTCTGTTGGTCTTCCTGTGGAGTTCACATCCAATTCCGGCCACACTCCTTCCTCTTATTCTTCCATAAGAATCTGCAAGATCCATACAGTTTGGCTTTGATGTTTTCTTTGTTTGTATATTTGTTTTTCTTGTTTTTTTTTTTTTTTTCTTAAGCCCTATTTTGGCTGCCCATGTATTCTTTAAAATCTAGTATTATACTAAAACAGAGAGGTGATATTTTTTCAGACAGTTTATATTATTATTTTTCTGAGAAGCAACATATCATCTTAATGAAAGGCAAATTTGCTTTATTAATTTTTGAATGGAACACAAAACTTTAATTTTTTATGTTAGGGCACAGGTAATATAAAAGGTCACAGGATTTAATCATGGATGTTATAATTGTGATTATTTAACAGATTCATCATCTCATATTCTGTTAGCTATCTGACTTCCTTTGCATTTTCTGTAACATTCTCATCTCATTGAAAAATTCAGAAAATAGGCTCATATAAGTAAATTATTTACAAATTTAGAAAGAACAGAATCTACATCTTTAAAATCAGCTTAATTACAAAAAACCATAAGATCAAAATAAATCCCTCCACTTATTCATTTTTTTCTAGATGGCTTTAATAATTGCCCTATTTCATATAAAGATGAATAGTAAATGAAAGTTGCTTCTATGTAATTGAGATGATCACAGTGTATAATGATGTGGGGATTCCTAAAGCAACAGGAAGAAAACACACCTGAAAAAACAGATATATACATTCTAATAAAGGATATAATGTTTTATTCAGCATAGTAAATTAAAAAAAGCTTATCATGTTGTTAGTGTCATAAAATAGCATGCTTATTATATTGATGCTAGAATCTCAATCTATAAATCAAATATATGTTGGGTTGAGAGGTTAAAGGAAAAATGAGAGGAGACAAAGGCAAAAAGAGGAAATGCTATGGAAACACAGTTTGTAGAATTAGGAGGTGCTACTGAAACACAGTGTGTGGAACTGTTAGGATTATAGCTGTTCTTCTACAAATACAGGGTCCCCAATGAAGGAGCTAGAGAAAGGACCCAAAGAGCTGAAGGGGTCTGCAACCCCATAGGAGGAACAATATGAACTAACTAGTATTTCCAGAGCTCCCAGGGACTAAACCACCAACCAAAGAAAACACATGGTGGGACTCATGGCTCTAGCTGCATATGTAGCAGAGGATGACGTAGTCGATCATTAATGGGAGGAGAGGCCCTTGGTCCTGTGAAGGTTCAATGCCCCAATATAGGGGAAGGCCAGGGCCAAGAAGAGTGAGTGGGTGGGTTGGTGAGCAGGGGGAGGAGATTTTCAGAGGGGAAACTAGGAAAGGGGATAACATTTGAAATGTAAATAAAGAAAATAATAAAAGAAAAAAGAAAAGAAAACAAAACAAATGTGGCCCTTGACACCACACCCCCAGTATTCACATTCTTCAGAAGTCCATGTCTATGAAACATGAGCTGATTCCGTGATTCAATTTTTACCAAAGTAATACAGTGGACATAATCCCATACTGCTTCCAAGGATGGGTTTATAGATGAAAATGGAGATTTCTTGGAGGTTTTAGCTTGATACAGGGCTTAGGACACAGTAATCATGATATTATAGGAAGGAAGTCCATGAGCTTTCATAGACTCTACACAGGCAAGAGTCTTCAGACAGCTTTTATTCTTACCCTCATTTCTCTGTAGCTTCCTAAATTGCATAGCAAGAAACGACAGGAATCTTACTAATCTTCTGGACCATCTAGTCTCGGGGTTCTAAATATTTATTCTAATTGACTATGCTTCAGAAAGATTTGGTACATGGGCACAGTCTACTGAGGTGGGGTACATTTAAAGATTTAATTTTAGGACAATGTAGAATAGAAAGTACCACCATATTTTCTATTTTCCGATAAGGCAGACTAAGAAATAAAAAATCAGCTAAATTATTGCAGAAATGGGGATAGATTATGAGGACAGATTTGAAAATGAAATAATGTTTCCCTAATTTCTTTCTCAGCCTGTGTATCCTTTGTGTAGAGAAAGGCCATTGACTTGTTTGAGTTAATTTTATATCCAGCTACTTCACTGAAGCTGTTTATCAGGTTTAGGAGTTCTCTGGTGGAATTTTTAGGGTGACTTATATATGTATAGTATCATATCATCTACAAAAAGTAATATTTTGACTTCTTCCTTTCCAAGTTGTATCCCCTTTATCTCCTTTTGTTGTCCAATTGCTCTAGCTAGGACTTCAAGTACAATGTTGAATAGGTAGGGAGAAAATGGGCAGCTTTGTCTAGTTCCTGATTTTAGTGGGATCGCTTCCAGCTTCTCACCATTTACTTTGATGTTGGCTACTGGTTTGCTGTAGATTGCTTTTATCATGTTTAGGTATGGACCTTGAATTCCTGATCTTTCCAAGACTCATATCATGAATGGGTTTTGGATTTTGTCAAATGCTTTCTCAGCATCTAATGAGATGATCATATGGTTTTTTATTTGAGTTTGTTTATATAATGGGTTATGTTGATGAATTTCCATATATTAAACTATCCCTGCATCCCTGGAATGAAGCCTACTTGGTCAGGATGGATGATTGTGTTGATGTGTTCTTGGATTTAGTTAGCGAGAATTTTATTGAGTATTTTTCATCGATATTCATAAGGGAAATTGGTCTGAAGTACTCTATCTTTGTTGGGTCTTTCTGTGGTTTAGGTATCAAAGTAATTGTGGCTTCACAGAATGAATTGGGTAGAGTACCTTCTGCTTCTATTTTGTGAAATAGTTTGTGAATAACTGGAATTAGATCTGATAGAACTCTGCACTAAAACCATCTGGTCCTGGGCTTTTTTTTTTTTCCCCCTTTGGTTGGGAGACTATTAATGACTACTTCTATTTCTTTAGGGGATATAGGACTGTTTAGATCATTAACCTGATCCTGATTTAACTTTGTTATCTGGTATCTGTCTAGAAATTTGTCCATTTCATCCAGGTTTTCCAGTTATGTTGAGTATAGCCTTTTGTAGAAGGATCTGATGGTGTTTTGGATTTCTTCAGGATCTGTTGTTATGTCTCCCTTTTCATTTCTGATTTTGTTAATTAGGATGCTGACCCTGTGCCTCTAGTGAGTCTGGGTAAGGGTTTATCTATCTTGTTGATTTTCTCAAAGAACCAGCTCCTCATTTGGTTATTCTTTGAATAGTTCTTGTTTCCACTTGGTTGATTTTGCCCCTGAGTTTGATTATTTCCTGCAGTCTACTCCTCTTGGGTGAATTTGCTTCCTTTTGTTCTAGAGGTTTTAGGAGTGTTGTCAAGCTGCTAATGTGTGCTCTCTCTAGTTTCTTTTTGGAGGCACTCAGAGCTATGAGTTTTCCTCTTAGAAATGCTTTCATCAGTCTGGCAGTTCCTCAGAAAATTGGACATAGTACTACGGGAGGATCCCCCAGTACCTCTCCTGGGCATATATCCAGAAGATATTCCAACCGGTAAGAAGGACACATGCTCCACTATTTTCATAGCAGCCTTATTTATAATAGCCAGAAGCTGGAAAGAACCCAGATGCCCCTCAACAGAGGAATGGATACAGAAAATGTGGTACATTTACACAATGGAGTACTACTCAGCTATTAAAAAGAATGAATTTATGAAAGTCCTAGGCAAATGGATGGACCTGGAGGGCATCATCCTGAGTGAGGTAACCCAATCACAAAAGCACTCACAGTGTATATATATATACACTGATAAGTGGATATTAGCCCAGAAACTTAGAATACCCAAGATATAAGATAAAATTTGTAAAACAAATGAAATAAATAAGTAAAATAAATGAATAAGTAAAATAAATGAAACTCAAGAAGAACGAAAACCAAAGTGTGGACACTTTGCCCATTCTTAGAATTGGGAACAAAACACCCATGGAAGGAGTTACAGAGACAAAGTTTGGAGATGAGATGAAAGGATGGACCATCTAGTGTCTGCCATACCCGGGGATCCATCCCATAGTCAGCCTCCAAACGCTGACACCATTGCATACACTAGCAAGATTTTGCTGAAAGGACCCTGATATAGTTCTCTCTTGTGAGGCTATTCTTGGGCCTAGCAAACACAGAAGTGAATGTTCTCAATCAGCTTATTGGATGGATCACAGGGCCCCCAATGGAGGAGCTAGAGAAACTACCCAAGGAGCTAAAGGGATCTGCAACCCTATAGGTGGAACAACAATATGAACTAACCAGAAGCCCCTGGAGCTCCTGTCTCTAGCTGCATATGTGTCAGAAGATGGCCTAGTCGGCCATCACTGGAAAGAGAGGCACATTGATCTTGCAAACTTTATATGCCTCAGTACAGGGGAACACCAGGGCCAAGAAGTGGGAGTGGGGGGGAGGGCCCGGGGGACTTTTGGGATAGCATTGGAAATGTAAATGAGGAAAATACCTAATAAAAAAAGGAAAAAAAAAGAAAATGAAATAATATACTGTTTCACATCTAAGATGAGACAATATACATATCCTGTAGAACCCGATGTACTCCCACTCAGTATATACACATGTAAAGAAAGAGATAGGTACAGAACAAGCTGACATATTTATTCAATCTTTCTTTCTACCCTCACAAATCTTAAAATCTCCGAACAGGCAATTAAATGGTACTCATGCAGTCTTGGCAAACCAATGAAGCAGCTATGGTAGATGACAAGATGCCAGCAGACATGTTGAAACCAAATAAGAAAGTTACAGACAGTATAAACTGTAAGACTTTTTGGCTGAATTTTAAGTTCTGAAAGATACCAGTTAATAATGTTGGTTCTGTAAAGACAGTAATTCTATGTCCTAGAAAGAATGGCAAATACAAGAATGAATTACATATTTATGGAATCACAGAAGCAAAAATAAATAAATAAATAAATAAATAAAGTAAGTAAGTAAGTAAGTAAGTAAGTAAGTAAGTAAGTAAGTAAGTAAGTAAGTAAGTAAGTAAGACAGAGGTTGCAGTAGAAGTGGGGGGATTTAGAGCATGGACATCAATATTGGTAGGAGCAGAGTGAAAGGTCTTGATCTCCTCCTGCAAAAACCATGTTACTAAAATGTGGTGTATTTACACAATGGAGTACTACTCAGGAACTAACAACAATGAATTCATGAAATTCTTAGGCAAATGGATGCATCTGGAGGATATTATCCTGAGTGAGGTAACCCAATCACAAAAGAACACACATGATATGCACTCACTGATAAGTGGATATTAGCCCCAAATCCTAGAAGATCCAAGATACAATTTGCAAAACACATGAAACTCAAGAAGAAGGAAGACCAAAGTGTGGATTACTCCGTTCCTTCTTAGACTGGGGAACAAAATACCCATGGAAGGAGTTACAGAGACAAAGTTTGGAGCAAATACAAAAGGAAAGACTATACAGAGACTTCCCCACCCAGGGATCCATTCCATATACAACCACCAAACTCAGACACTTTTGCATATGCCAGAAAGATTTTGCTGACAGACGCTTATATAGCTCTCTCATGTGACTCTATGAAGATGCCTTGCAAATACAGAAGTGGATGCCCACAGTCATCTATTGCATGCATCACAGGGCCCCTATGAAGGAGCTAGAGAAAGTACCCAAGGAGGTAAAGGGGTGTGCAACCCTATAGAAAGAAAAACAATATGAATTAACCAGTAACCCCCCCCCCCCATAGCTGTGTCTCTGGTTTTCTTTCTTTATTAGATATTTTCTTCATTTACATTTCAAATGCAATCCCAAAAGTCCCCTATACCCTCCCCACAACCTGCTCCCGTACCCACTCATACCCATTTCTTGGCCCTGGCATTCCCCTGTACTGGGGCATATAAAATTTGCTAGACCAAGGGGCCTCTCTTCCCAATGATGGCTGACTAGGCCATCTTCTGCTACATATGCAACTAGAGACATGAGCTATGAGGGTACTGATTAGTTCATATTGTTGTTCCACCTATAGGATTACAGACCCCTTCAGCTCTTGGGTACTTTCTCTAGCTCCTATATTGGGGGCCCTGTGTTCCATCCTATAGATGACTGTGAGCATCCACTTCTGTATTTGCCAGGCACTGGCAAAACCTCACAGGAGACAGCCATATCAGGGCCCCTTCAGCAAAATCTTGCTTACGTATGCAATAGTGTCTGCGTTTGCTGGCTGTTTATGGGATGGACCCCAGGGTGGGGCAGTCTCTGAATGTTCCATCCTTTCATCTTAGCTCCAAAGTTTGTCTCTGCAACTCCTTCCATAGACATTTTATTCCTATTCTAGGGAGGAATGAAGTATCCACACTTTAGTCTTACTTTATGATTTTCCTGTGTTTTGAAAGTTGTATCTTGGGTATTCTAGGTTTCTGGGCTAAAATCCACTTATCAGTGAGTGCATATCAAGTGACTTCTTTTGTGATTGGGTTACCTCACTAAGGATAATATCCTCCAGATACATCCATTTGCCCAAGAATTTCATAAGTTAATTGTTTTTAATAGCTGAGTAGTACTCCATTATGTAAATGTACCACATTTTCTGTATCCATTCCTCTGTTGAGGGGCATCTGCGTTCTTTCCAGCTTCTGGGTATTATAAATAGGGCTGCTATGAACATAGTAGAGCATGTATCCTTATTACCGTTTGGAACATCTTCTGGATATATGCCCAGGAAAGGTATTGCTGGATCTAGCAAGTCTAAGTGGATCAAAGAACTCCACATAAAACCAGAGACACTGAAATTTATAGAGGAGAAAGTGGGGGAAAATCCTCGAAGATATGGGCACAGGGGAAAAATTTCTAAACAGAACAGCAATGACCTGTACTGTAAGATCAAAAATCAACAAATGGGATCTCATAAAATTGCAAAGTTTCTGTAGGGCAAAAGATACTATTAATTAGACAAAAAAGCCACCAACAGATTGGGAAAGAATTTTTACTAATAAGAGTTTTTCTAAGTGATTGGCATTTTCCCTGCAGAAATCTGTAACAGACCCACTGTTGCACTGTGCCAATTTCATGCTTGAAAACACACCTTTGGATAAAGATTTTAAAGAAATGATTCTTAAATGTATTGGCATAGATGTCCTCAGATTTATTAAACACAGGTTGTATAAACTCTTTGAACATTTGTTAGCTGGATTGATCCTTCCAAACCTTGTTCATCTAGTATTTGTTACCATACTGCAACAAATGGGAGTTTTCAATTCACAGAAATCCCAGTATATGTGTCAGATGTCCTTTCCTCCTATAATGATGCTAACTAGGTGAACTTATGGCTTTCAGGGTCACTGTGGCAGGGAACACAGGGATGAAGAGCCCAATAGTAATTAGCTTGTCTAGTCACAAAGTAGCACATGTACACTAATGGTCTATCAGGCAGCTCTGGTCACATGGCTCTGACTTTATCGCAAAGCAGGACTGCGAATAAAGGAGTACATATATTGTGAGCACTCACTGTTTCTGCCACATTTTAAGTATGTTCTTTTAATGGTTTGACACAATTCTGAACAGATGAGAAAAAAATTATCAGAGAGATATTGAGTTAAATTTTAAATATATAAATCACTTCAACTTTCTCTAACACTATGTTGTAATCTTTGGGTCTTTTAATGTAATAATTATTACTTATCAGGTGACATAATTGATATATAACAATGGCTAAATTATTAAGTAACTTAAAAATAAAATTAAAGTTACTATGTAGGTTTATGATACCATCTACTTATTGATAATATACTGATATGTCAACATATGTAATTATATATCATAAGATGATCATATAAAATAACCTTGCATTTTGTTTCTTCTTATTTCATATGAGTGAATAGGTAATTGCATTCTTTTTCATATATAAAAAGTCTGCTCTTAACTCTTCTTTTATCTTTTAAAATGCTATCAGCATATCTCTTTTATTAATAAAAATTACATTCCTAAGGACTAATATATATTTTGTCCTGATAAGTGTACACTATTGTGAATTAAGTAGTTGATCTATAAGTGGAAAAGGTTCTCAGATATCCAAATACCAGCTGTGACCTATGGTCCCAACACTCTGACTGTACAAAACTCAGAATTGGCAAGGTGACCTGTACACCTCAGTGCATCCAGATATGGAGCAAGTGAAAAGCCAGCCATAGCTTTCTACCATGAAATGAAGCATCGCCAAACGTAGTTGTACATGAAACTCATCACGAGGAACTTCAATAGAACTATTTGTTATAAAATATTTATGAATGAGGCGAATTCTGCTTTGAAACCTTATCCTTTTTTTACTTTAAAATCATTCTCCATATAACCCCAAAAAAGGTTAAAATACAAACCACACTGTCTATGATTTTGAAGTCAAATCTTTGTGTATGTGATCTTCCTGAAAATCCTTCCCTATGTAATAGAAGGATCCCGTTACTTTGCAAGTAGAACTTACTACTTGCAATGAAATTAATGCACTCATTACCAACACTTACATGAATTATTTATCTTACTTACAAAATAAAATTATGGAAATGGCTAAACTTGGACATTTGTTCTTCATCCACAAGATGTGGATCACTATCATGAATTTTGGGACAGAATACTATTTTCTCTAAGGCTACATCTATGAAGTAGATTTACGCATACAATGTAGACTCACATGCAGGTGTAGAGTCAGGCATCCAAAAACTAGTGCATCTATCATGATATAAATAACATTTTTGTCCCAGGGAGCTTTTCTGCAGAGGGTATATTTGGGGAAGAAAGGACATAGGGTTACTTGGAAGAGAGGAAGGGGAAAAGCTGAAGTGCAGATGTTTAAATGAAAGAATAAATTTTTCAAATATGAAAGCAAATCCTTGTATGTTACTGGTAAATGGTGGAGAGCATAACTGAACGGGAAAGGGAAGTACAAGCTATAAAAGACAGTGTGACTGTGAAAGTGGGGTGGAACTTTTATTTATTTTGTCCTTTATTATCCAACTAAATGATTCTCTTTACACTAATTCTCCAGCCAGACAAACACAACTCAAATAATTCCAGTGTTCCTTGGTAAGAGAATAAAGTTAATAACACTTGACATATGGAAGGAAGGAATGGTAATATCCCATGCTAGGGCAACAAATTTTGTGGAGACGGTTGGTCTAGTACTGCTATATATTCAAATGGTACATTCTGGCCCTCCCCAGATCTGGTTCCCCATTACAAGGAAATCCTCATGTGTACCAGATTTGCTAGTGTAAACTTTGCCCCCAAATTATCCCTGATTGGTTAATAAAGATGCCTCCAACCTGGACTATGCAGAAAAGAGGGCGCAGAATGAAGGTTAGGTGACACAGGCAGGGACCATGAAGAGAGAGGGGGGATAAAGAAAGGAAGTTGCCATGGGGTAGTTCAATCCTGAGCTTATGGCCATGAGGGCTGGTCTATAAGAGCAGGAACTTCCCAGGAGAAACATGGCAAATGATATCCTGGATTATTTACAGGGAAGTAGACACAATAGCACAGAGGCTTGATATCTGTCCAGCTCTAGTGCTTTTATGGTTATTATAAATATAAAAGCTTCTGTGGCTTTATTTGGGAATTATTTGATCTAAGTGTGGGAAAATCCCTAATCCCCTAATAGATGAAGGTAACAAGGGGGTGTAGCAAATCCTCCAAATAATAATAACCACAACAAAATTTGAAATATATTACAAAAATAATCTCTCTGTCTCTGTCACTGTCACTACCTCTGCTTCTGTCTCCCTCCCTCTCCCCCCTCTCTCTCTGTGTCTTGTGTGTGTATGTGTGTGTGTGTGTGTGTGTGTGTGTGTGTGTGTGTGTGTGTGTGTGTGTCACTGGGTAGTAAATTTTCCTTTGTTTCCTGTCTTTCAAATGAACTCATTTCTACCAATGAAAGGGCACTGGTCTTAAGACCAAATCTCCTCTTTGAGATTAGCCTAATGGAGAGCTGAGCCCTGGAGATAGAGATAGAAACAAAGCATGTGTTTTCCAGTGGCACTGGGAGAGGTTCCTAGAGAGACAATGGATCTACGGAGTAGGGTTGTAAGAAACAAAGAAAAGTCAGTCCTGTGGGTAGGCCACTGTGTCATAACCCTTCGGGTGTTTTTGTTCTTTCCTTTTAAAATACCAAGGTCATAGAACTGGGAATATTTTTAGGCTAGTTACACATTTTCAGTAAAGAGGTCTTGGCACTCTAATGAGTCTCAGACTCTACTCATTGATCTTTAGCCACAGTGTTATTAACATCAGAAAGCTAGGTGGAAGACTGATGAATAAATACGGCATACATTCACAATTTGTTATCTATGAGATGTACCAGATTGTGAAATGCATTTAAAAGATGAGCATGGTTCCCCTTTGATTATATGATTACATATTTAACTCCCATTCTTTTCTCCTCTGCCTCTCTCGTTATCTCATCTGAGCTTCTGTTCACTTCTTTGCTTAAGTATTATCAAGTGACCCTGAATCAGTATATTTACCTGACAAGATCAACTTGGGCAGGCTCTTACTGAGTGGATACTGCAACTAGGCACATAGAAAGAGTTTTTTTTTAATTGGTTAGAAAACTGCAACTACCACCTACTCTTTGGTATTTCACATGCTGTTGGAGGTTCAGATAGGAAAAGTTACTGTGTTGAGGAACGTGATTGACATTCATAACCTTAATGATCTATGGCATCACAATGTGATACAGAGGCATCCACCAAAGACCTAGGCTATGCAACATAGCAATTCTGGAGCTTTTATGACCAGGAATAAAGGACAAGAAAGCAAGGTTGACAACAATAGCCCAATGTAGAAAAAGAAAGTGATTTCTGACTTCCATCGAAAGGAAAGATTTGATCATGAATGTCACACATCACATCTAAATCACCAGTGCAGCCTACAAAGGATGCAAGGACACTGAAATGGATGCTGGTGCTGAGGAAGAACAACCTTAAATGGTAAGGCCAGCATTAGCCATAGGACAGTGACTGGAGGTTGTTTTGTAAGCATTTTGTCTTCTTGGAAAGTCTGTTGACCAATGACCCGAGTACCCCCTTTCTTTCTCTGTCCCCAGTCTCTCTGCCTCTGTCTTTCTGACTCTCTGTCTCTGTCTTCCTCTCTCCTTCTCTGTCTCTGTCTCTGTCTCTGTCTCTGTCTCTGTCTCTGTCTCTGTCTCTGTCTCTGTCTCTGTCTCTCTCTGTCTCTCTCTGTCTCTCTCTGTCTCTCTCTGTCTCTCTCTGTCTCTCTCTGTCTCTCTCTCTCTCTCTCTCTCTCTCTCTCTCTCGTGTGTGTGTGTGTGTGTATGTACATGTGCAAGTGTATTTATATGTTTGTACAGATGAATGTGGAGACCAGAGGCCAACCTTGGTGTGTGGTGTGTGTCTGTGTCTGTGTGTGTGTGTGTGTGTGTGTGTGTGTGTGTGTAGTACAGACACATGAAAGTGTGCTTTCATGCCTGTATACAAACATAGAGAACCAAAGCATGGTGTTCTCTGTCTCTCATTGAACCAGAAGCTAACCATTTCACTCAGATTGATTGACTAGCTAATGAATCTAAGAATTAGCCTGACTATTCTCTCCAATCATGGGATTAATATAACAGGCTCTTTATATGGAAGATTTCAACTCAAATGCTTATGATCTGCCCACTGAGAACTATCCCCAGCCCCAACTTGTTCTTTCTTTTTTTAAAGGATACAATCTCTCTCTGGCCTGGAACTTTCCCTGTCCTTGAGTTGGGTGTCTGGCTAGCTGCTCTAAGTAATCTGCAGAGAGCTCTGTTTCTCCAGAAGAGACATTACAAGAACATGATACCACAAATTTTGAAAGTGTGTCCTAGGGATCTAGGAACTCAGGTCTTCATGCTTACAAGGCAAACCTGAACTGTCTGTGCTACCCCATTGCTGAAGATTTCGTATGACACCCACATATAAAGATTAAAGCTATAATTTGTGTTTTAAGAAAGTCAGGGTACGTTCTTATATAAGATGTAATTTACCCTAAAAGGATGGACTTAGATATGAGTGACAGTAGTGGACAATATCATATCCAGATTATGTGTTACCCCATGATAATTGCCCTGACTGAAACCTTGGGCATCAGCTGATTTCACTGACCTCCTAGGTTGATGAAATATATAAAAGGAGCCATTTAATTCCCATAATAAACCCTAAGCAACTGTCTCTGCCATCATAAATCCAGTCATATGTGCTGTAAATGGGAGATGGCCAGATTGTACCTGCAGGTGTTTAGGCAAAAATAAAAGGAGAATTTGAACTCTCTGATTGGCTTGAATGTTATTATACCAACTTTACTGAAAAGGAAAACAGGGCCAAAAAGCAAAACTTAAACAGATCATCAAATCTGACAGAATAAAGAGCAAGATGTTTCTTTAGAATGAAACATAACAAATGACTTTAAAGTTTTGTCTGTTATTAATGTCAATAAATTAAATCTATATCATGATTTAGTATATAATAAGTCTGTATGTAATTAAATGATTTTTTGGACAAAATAAATATCAAAAAGAATAAGTATTTACCATCCAACTTGTAATATACTTTGATAGTTTTCTTTTTTCTTTTTTTTTTTTTTTTTTTTTTTTTTTGGTTTTTTGAGACAGGGTTTCTCTGTATAGCCCTGGCTGTCCTGGAACTCACTTTGTAGACCAGGCTGGCCTGGAACTCAGAAATCTGCCTGTCTCTGCCTCCCAAGTGCTGGGATTAGAGGTGTGTGCCACCACCACCCGACAGTTTCCTTTCATATCTATTTATTATACTTGAAGTAAACTGATAATTTTGAAATCAATGACTGTATCATAAAATTAATTTATTAGATTTTAGTATAGCATTTTTAAAAATCTTCCTATATTTCTCATAACACTGAGTCAATACTGTTTTATGAATATTAAGTTTGTTTTAACAATCTGTTCATTTTTAAGTGTCTTCAAAACTTTGTGTATTTATATAGAGTTAAGTATAAAAAACTAGGTCAAATGCATTTTCTCTAGACTTTGGAAATTCAAATTAGGAATGAAAAGGAAAGAACCCAGCTTAGTAAGCTGAAAAGAGAGATGATTCACTTGAATGCATAATACAACATAGTTGAATGGAAGTTTGATACTTTGAAGATATTTATTATTTCACTTTTGCATTATACTTATCTGTCCAGTTCTGATTTCCTCCAATAGTCTTAAAAATGTCACTTTCAGAAATTCCAAATGGCTACATCTATTATACAAAGCAAACATAGAATTATTTGGGTCACAGCCTAGAGTCACAGGAAGAAATAGATAGGATGTCTCTATTCACTCAGGAGCCTAGATATGTTTGAAGTTGCTGTTCATAAGGATGTTGGAAGGGAAGAGGATTAGATAAAGAAGTGAAAAATCTGAAAGGATTGAATCTGACTTTTTAAATTTTTACATGAGTGGTTTGCTCTTATTCTTTTTGTTGTTAGTTTTAAACAGCGATCCCCCTAACCAACAGGAGATAACACAAACACACCAGAGAACATAGGAAATAAAGCATCTTTAAAAATAAAGACAGGATTTTGATAACTGACAATTTGTATTTTTTACATTTTCTCCTTTATCTCAGTCCACCTTTCCCCCAAATAATATTAATACTAGATTTGAAAATTGTCCACAAATCATGAATAATGAAATTTTTACAAATTATTTCACACATTATATGTCCATTAATGATCCTTGCACAACCATGACTATTGAAAAATGATTCACAATGACTCAGATTTAGAATCAGTGTAGGTGATGGTTAGCACCTGAAAGAAAATACATAACACACACACATACACACACACACACACACACACACACACACACACACACACACACACACTTAGGCAAAATGTTTTTCTGCCATTTGCGGCAAAACAAATGTAAGAAGAGATCATCATATTAAATGAAGTAAGGCAGCTTGAGAAAGACAAATATCATAGTTTGTCTTATTTGTATGTTTTGGGATTCTTTGTTGATATATAAGAGTGTTGGATTTACTTGAGAACTTGCCACTATATAGAACATCTGGAAAGAAAATCTCATTAAGGGATTGCCTAAATCAAGTTATCCTACAGTTAACTCTAAAGTATTGTGCTAACTATGAAAAAGGATGTGACAGAACCCAGTTCACATTGGGTGGCATTATTCCTTAGGCAAGAGATCCTGTACTGTGTATAGGTGTAGAGAGGGTGCTGATCATGTGCGAACATCAACACCTTCATGTTCTCTCTGCTCTTGAGTAGATGTGAATAACTCCTTAAAATTCTTGCTGCTCTGTTTCTGAGCAATGATGAACTGTAACCTGGAATTGTAGCCTAGTAAACCATTTCTCTCAAATGTTGATTTAGTTATGTATTTTATCACAGTGACTGGAAACAATACTAGGTAACTATTTGTATGTAAATGACATGAAAACAGAAGGGATACTGGGACAAGGAGGTTAACAAGTCAGAGGGGAAATGATGAAAAGACCCAAGGGCAGGCATGGATTTTGGTAAATATGGTTAAAATATGTGATATACTTAAATTCAGCTTTATATCAAAGCTATAAACATTTTCTACACATTTATTTTATATTTAGTCTTAAATTATGAAGCTACCTACATATTAATGTCCTGTGATTCTTAAGTTTTATATGTTTTTCAAGGGATATGATTCTAATGTATATAAATAATACATAGTATCAAGATAACACTGCATCAAGATACAATGCCTGAATATTCTATCCTGTTACACAGATGTCAATCACTAGATTTTAGCATATTTTTATTACTTGTTACTTACCTGTTGTTTCTCAATAGATCTCTCAGGTCTATTAGGTCTAATAAATATTAAACCTAAGTTCAATGGAAAGGTAAAAACTTTACATATTTATTAATATGTAATTAATATGTATTAATAAGAGACTAAATATATCCTTCTATAGACTACATTACTTCTATTAATCTTATATTTATGTATTTTTCTGAAAGATAAAACATAATTTGATGGAACATGTTTTTGTCTGTTTCTCTGGATGAGTTACCATTCTTCTATTTCTAGATGAGAAAGCTATATGTATAAAAAGCAAGTATAGCTAATTCAGAACCTTTTAAAATAATTTTGTGAAATAGGTCAATGCTTATGGTTCCCAACAGTATCTATAGGCTAGTACCCAGTTATTAATCATAAAAGGAATTACTTAATTTTGGCTACTTGAGATTGTTTTTAAAGATTGTGGAGTATGTGTGAATCATATCACATTACTTACCTTTTGTATAAAATTTAATGTCAAAGTGCTACTTGGCACCTGTGACATTTACTACTGGGTTTTTATCTTCTTTGAATTTGCAATGTTTATACCTAAGCAGAATAATAGTACAATAATTCTTACATTAGATTTGACTATACTAGAGTTCCTGTGGTTATCAGTGAGAGCTCATTCACTTTTGAATATATTTTTCATATCTAAACTTCAAAAGGAAGTGTTGATAACTATCAATGTAATACAATTTTTTAACTTGTTTGTGGTTTAAACATGGTAATGAGACATTTATTGTCTGATTATCAGCACATGGAAGTCCTAGCCTTCTTGTATATTCATGGAGTCAAACTGAAAAATCCTATTCCTCAGACTTAATTCCTTCAATCTAAAATAGCATTGGAATAATGTGCATCACAGAGGGATGCAGCAGAAAGGCCAGTAAATCCAAAATTTTCGTCTTTAATGAACTTATGGGATAATGTGGACACTTGCACGTTAGAATTAGGTCATTCTCCTGCTTCCTTTACTTTTCACTTTTTAAATAAATGGAAAGGAAAAGCAGTCAATAAAAGCAAATACATCTTAAATCTCCTTATAGGATTATACTAATGCATAATATTTGCTGGGATTACTGTAGAGAAAAGATAACAAACTCTGTCTAACTTCTAAACTTTGGAATGGTTAAATAAATCAAATATATATATATATATATATATATATATATATATATACACACACATAATTCATAATTTTTAATTTATCTACTGGTTAGTAATTCATAAAAATTAGGATCACCATCTAAATGAATATCATAGTTTCATTATTTCTTTGCTTTATAAATAGTTTAAAAATTAATCGGCAAAGCATGGGTTTAATAGAAAAGACAACTCTCATAGCAAATGAAAAATACTTAGTAGCAACAAATTAATTGAACCTTCTTTTTTCTCTAGTGGCTATTGTTTGTGTTGGCCAATGATGTACAACCATTGAGTAAAATGCGCTAATTCTGGACCAGACCAATTCAATTGTCACTAGGAAGAGTGACAAAGCTAGGTAAACTTAAGTTTCTAATATGTTCTAAATTGCTGAGCTCTCTGATAATAAAAGCATTCCATATGGAAATATATTTGTAAAGTTTTGCCTACATTATTACTTTCTTAAAGACCACAGTAAGACATCCTGTATACAAAACTTTTCTTCGTATTGAACAATTCATCCAAAAGTATTTGTCCTTGTATTTATATCATGTCCTTAATTTGTATGCAGTGATGTTGGAGGTTGTGTTCTCTCTTATAATTTCTGATCTCCTTAACAATGACCATGACACTGACAGATACAGATTTCTAGACTGTGATTTTAATTAAATAATAAAACAGTTTCTTGAGTTGATGCTTGGGTTAGAATTAATAGATAACAGGTAATCACATTCAATGAAAGTCTTTTCTTCCTTTTCATCTTTAACATTTTCAAAGAACCATTGCATCTATGCATAAAATGTAAGGAAACATTTTTAGGTTGCAGATGTTATAAGCATATAAACAAGCACCAACATGCTTACAAATTTACAAATGGTCTCTGTTCCTTACTTGCTACAGAGTATCATCAAGTCACATATTGATATATTAATGTATTCATTATTTCCAGCAATCAAGCTTTAATTGAAGAGTTATTTTCTACTGAGTACCTCTTTGAATACTGACTACCAAACCAGGTGTTGTAGGTGTTGTAAGATAAAAGTTTATGTTGTAAAATAATAATTATAATAATTCCCTCCTTTGGTTAATTCAAAGATGCTTAATTGCATAGAGGAGGTTTACTTGGAAGGTCACCTTACCAATAGAACATGTAGAGGAATTCAAATCCCTCAAGCTGGAATACAGACACACTCTTAGTACACATCTTTATTCCCAAAAGATGAAGGTAAGGTTAATTTGTAGTAGGAAAGAGCGATGTTTGAAAGTGACATCTCATTGATGGGCACACAAAGTGACTAATCAGAGAAAGATTTGAGAATGAATCAGAATGCTATACACAAACTCTCCTGAGAAGAGACAGGATGGAGATGGTAGTTCATTTGAGTTCAGTAGAATTTAGTTCAAAGGAGTTCATTTCAGTGCAGTGAGTGCAGTGCAGTGGAGTGGAGTTTGTTAGTGACTTCATGTAGTTCAGCCAGCACTTGTCCACAGAGGCAGTTAAGCATAAGGATCAGAGGGAGCCAGAAGCTTAGAAAAAAAAATCACCAGAGTTAGTTTGAGGCCAAGCCTAGCAATTCAGTCCAAAGCTGAAAGAAACCAGATTGATTCAGTCAACTTGGAGAGGAGTTTAAGCCAGATCCACTGAGTTGAAACAGCCATCCAGATTTCAGCAAGAACTACACAGGAAGAGCTTATTTAGCAGTAAGACGCTGAGATGACAATTATGTTAGGCAAATAAAAGATCCATTTACAAGAAAGTATGTATTTATGTAGAGTATATGTTTTGAAAAGAAGATGGTAATATTATATAAAGATTTCTTCAATTTAAAAGAGCAACAAATATGTGTTCTTCCAAAGGGACAAGAAACCTAAGACAAATCATTAAGAAGCCTGTGTTTGCCAATTTGATTTATCCTCTTATTAAATGATTCAATGTCCAATTTGTCATCCAAAAGCTCCAAATTAAAATAATGTGCTTCATAATAATGTTGCTGTATAACTCTCTTTATAAGATAAATCTGACAGAAGGACAGATGCATAATATGAAAAAAACAAATTCAAAGGAAAACATCAAGCATTTCTCTTTCTTACTAAACAGGGAAGATGGTGAATTGGATGAGAAATATCCCCTATGGGCTCATAGGTTTCAAAGGTTGATCCCCTGGTGATGGTTCTACTTGGGGAAGTTGTGGAACGTTTAGCAAGTGGGGCCTTGAAGGATAAAGTATACCACTGGAAGTAGGCTTTGAAAGCTCATAGACTCAATCCACTTGATTCATTATTTCCACTGTATTTATGTGTTTAAAGACTCATTCTCATAGCATCCCATTTGGCTATATGTTATTGTGCCTTCCTTTGGCATTATAGATTTTCCTTCTGGAAATATGAGCCAAAATGGACCCTTAATTTAATAAGTTGTATCGGTCATGGTGTCTTGCCACAGCAACAAAAGTAATTAATAAGCCGGACCACCTTGTTCCAGTTGGCAGGCCTCTGCAGCTGTGAACAATTCCAGTCTCCTCCAGTCATTTTCATACCTTATCGCCCAGAGGAAAGAAACGTTTCATTCATACATGCTTTTGTCTTCTTTGTCATCATTGTTTTGACTCTTGAAAAGTCAATATTAAATCTAATGATGTCAAATGTTCAAATATGTATGGTCTCCTCATAATTTATTGATTTATAGGATGTACTATACTGGAGTCAAAGTCTTTAAAGGGACAGTGAAACTCTTGTATCACTGGATATCTCATCAAAGTCCTCTTTGGAGAGCTGATGGTAGACAAAAAGAATTTGGTTATACCAAATATAAAATGTCAACTGATGAAAAAGACAGAATCATAGCCTCTGTACTCATAGAATGTTCTGCTGTTATGAAATTCTTTTTTTTTTTTTTTGACCTGATAATTCCTGATAATTTTCTTTATTTTTTTTTAATTTTTAATATTTTTATTACATATTTTCCTCAGTTACATTTCCAATGCTATCCCAAAAGTCCCCCATAGCGCCCCCCACTTCCCTACCCACCCATTCCCATTCTTTTGGCCCTGGCATTCCCCTATATTGGGGCATATAAAGTTTGCAAGTCCAATGGGCCTCTCTTTCCAGTGATGGCCAACTAGGCCATCTTTCGATACATATGCAGCTAGAGACAAGAGCTCCGGGGTTCTGGTTAGTACATCATGTTGTTCCAACTATAGGGTTGCAGATCCCTTTAGCTCCTTGGGTACTTTCTCTAGCTTCTCCATTGGGAGCCCTGTGATACATCCAATAGCTGACTGTGAACATCCACTCCTGTGTTTGCTAGGCCCCGGCATCGTCTCACAAGAGACAGCTATCTTTGGGTCCTTTCAGCAAAATCTTGCTAGTGTATGCAATGGTGTCAGCGTTTAGAAGCTGCTTATGGGAAGGATCCCTGGATACTGCAGTCTCTAAATGGTCCATCCTTTCATCACAGCTACGAACTTTGTCTCTGTAACTCCTTCCCTGGGTGTTTTGTTCCCAATTCTAAGAAGGGGCACAGTGTCCACACTTTGGTCTTCATTCTTCTTGAGTTTCATGCGTTTAGTAAATTGTATCTTATATCTTGGGTATCCTAAGTTTTGGGCTAATATCCACTTATCAGTGAATACATATTGTGTGAGATCTTTTGTGATTGTGTTACTTCACTCAAGATGATGCCCTCCAGGTCCATCCATTTGGCTAGGAATTTCATAAATTCATTCTTTTTAATAGCTGAGTAGTACTCCATTGTGTAAATGTACCATAATTTCTGTATCCATTCCTCTGTTGAGGGACATCTTGGTTCTTTCCAGCTTCTGGCTATTATAAATAGGGCTGCTATGAACATAGTGGAGCATGTGTCCTTTTTACCAGTTGGGACATCTTCTGGATATATGCCCAGGAGAGGTATTGCTGGATCCTCCAGTAGTACTATGTCCAATTTTCTGAGGAACCGCCAGACTGATTTCCAGAGTGGTTGTACCAGCTTGCAATCCCACCAACAATGGAGGAGTGTTCCTCTTTCTCCACATCCTTGCCAGCATCTGCTGTCACCTGAATTTTTGATTTTAGCCATTCTGACTGGTGTGAGGTGGAATCTCAGGGTTGTTTTGATTTGCATTTCCCTGATGATTAAGGATGTTGAACATTTTTTCAGGTGCTTCTCTGCCATTTGGTATTCCTCAGGTGAGAATTCTTTGTTCAGTTCTGAGCTCCATTTTTTAATGGGGTTATTTGACTTTCTGGAGTCCACCTTCTTGAGTTCTTTATATATATTGGTTATTAGTTCCTTATCTGATTTAGGATAGGTGAAGATCATTTCCCAATCTGTTGGTGTTTTTTTTTTTTTTTGTCTTATTGATGGTGTCTTTAGCCTTGCAGAAGCTTTGCAGTTTCATGAGGTCCCACTTGTCAATTCTCGATTTTACAGCACAAGCCATTGCTGTTCTATTCAAGAATTTTTCCCCTGTGCCCATATCTTCAAGGCTTTTCCCCACTTTCTCCTCTATAAGTTTCAGTGTCTCTGGTTTTACATGAAGTTCCTTGATCCACTTAGACTTGACTTTAGTACAAGGAGATAGGAATGGATCGATTCGCATTCTTCTACATGAAAACAACCAGTTGTGCCAGCACCATTTGTTGAAAATGCTGTCTTTCTTCCACTGGATGTTTTTAGCTCCCTTGTCGAAGATCAAGTGACCGTAGGTGTGTGGGTTCATTTCTGGGTCTTTAATTCTATTCCATTGGTCTATTTGTCTGTCACTATACCAGTACCATGCAGTTTTTATCGCAATTGCTCTGTAGTAAAGCTTTAGGTCCGGCATGGTGATTCCATGAGAGGTTCTTTTATCTTTGAGAAGAGTTTTTGCTATCCTAGGTTTTTTGTTATTCCAGATGAATTTGCAGATTGCACTTTCTAATTCGTTGAAGAATTGAGTTGGAATTTTGATGGGGATTGCATTGAATCTGTAGATTGCTTTTGGCAAGATAGCCATTTTTACAATGTTGATCCTGCCAATCCATGAGCATGGGAGATCTTTCCATCTTCTGAGATCTTCGTCAATTTCTTTCTTCAGAGACTTGAAGTTTTTATTATACAGATCTTTCACTTCCTTAGTTAGAATCACGCCAAGATATTTTATATTATTTGTGACTATTGAGAAGGGTGTTGTTTCCACAACTTCTTTCTCAGCCTGTTTATTCTTTGTGTAGAGAAAGGCCATTGATTTGTTTGAGTTAATTTTATATCCAGCTACTTCACCGAAGCTGTTTTTCAGGCTTAGGAGTTCTCTGGTGGAATTTTTAGGGTCACTAATATATACTATCATATCATCTGCAAAAAGTGATATTTTGACTTCATCTTTTCCAATTTGTATCCCTTTGATCTCCTTTTGTTGTCGAATTGCTCTGGCTAGGACTTCAAGTACAATGTTGAATAGGTATGGAGAAAGTGGACAGCCTTGTCTAGTCCCTGATTTTAGAGGGATTGCTTCAAGCTTCTCACCATTTACTTTGATGTTGGCTACTGGTTTGCTGTATATTGCTTTTATCATGTTTAGGTATGGGCCTTGAATTCCTGATCTTTCCAAGACTTTTATCATGAATGGGTGTTGGATCTTGTCAAATGTTTTTTCCTCATCTAACGAGATGACCATGTGGTTTTTGTCTTTGAGTTTGTTTATATACTGGATTAGGTTGATGGATTTCCGTATATTGAACCATCCCTGCATCCCTGGGATGAAACCTACTTGGTCAGGATAAATGATTGTTTTGATGTGTTCTTGGATTGGGTTAGCAAGAAATTTATTGAGTATTTTTGCATCAATATTCATAAGGGATATTGGTCTGAAGTTTTGTATCTTTGTTGGGTCTTTTTGTGGTTTAGGTATCAGAGTAATTGTGGCTTCATAGAATGAGTTGGGTAGAGTACCTTCTGTTTCTATTTTGTGGAATAGTTTGTGAAGAACTGGGATTAGATCTTCTTTGAAGGTCTGATAGAACTCTGCACTAAACCCATCTGGTCCTGGGCTTTTTTTAGTTGGGAGACTATTAATAACTGCTTCTGTTTCTTTGGGGGATATAGGGCTGTTTAGATCATTAACCTGATCTTAATTCAACTTTGGTACCTGGTATCTGTCTAGGAACTTCTCCATTTCATCCAGGTTCTCCAGTTTTGTTGAGTATAGGCTTTGGTAGAAGGATCTGATGGTGTTTTGGATGTCTTCAGGATCTGTTGTTATGTCTCCTTTTTCATTTCTGATTTTGTTAACTAGGATGCTTTCCCTGTGCCCTCTACTGAGTCTGGCTAAGGGTTTATCTATCTTGTTGATTTTCTCAAAGAACCAGCTCCTTGATTGGTTGATTCTTTGAATAGTTCTTCTTGTTTCCACTTGGTTGATTTCGCCCCTGAGTTTGATTATTTCCTGCTGTCTACTCCTCTTGGGTGAATTTGCTTCCTTTTGTTCTAGTGCTTTTAGGTATGTTATCAAGCTGCTAATGTGTGCTCTCTCTAGTTTCCTTTTGGAGGCACTCAGAGCTATGAGTTTTCCTCTTAGAAATGCTTTCATTGCGTCCCATGAGTTTGGGTATGTTGTGGCTTCATTTTCATTGAACTCTAAAAAGTCTTTAATTTCTTTCTTTATTCCTTCCTTGACCAAGGTATCATTGAGAAGGGTGTTGTTCAGTTTCCACGTGAATGTTGGATTTCTATTATTTATTTTGTTATTGAAGATCAGCCTTAGTCCATGGTGATCTGATAGGATGCATGGGACAATTTCAATATTTTTGTATCTGTTGAGGCCTGTTTTGTGACCAATTATGTGGTCAATTTTGGAGAAGGTACCATGAGGTGCTGAAAAGAAGGTATATCCTTTTGTTTTAGGGTAGAATGTTCTGTAGATATCTGCCAGATCCATTTGATTCATAATTTCTGTTAGTTACACTGTGTCCCTGTTTAGTTTCTGTTTCCATGATCTGTCCATTGGTGAAAGTGGTGTGTTGCAGTCTCCCACTATTATTGTATGAGGTGCAATGTGTGCTTTGGGGTTTACTAAAGTTTCTTTAATGAATGTGGCTGCCTTTGTATTTGGAGCATAGATATTCAGGATTGATAGTTCCTCTTGGAGGATTTTACCTTTGATGAGTATGAAGTGTCCCTCCCTGTCTTTTTTAATGACTTTGGGTTGGAAGTCATTCTTATCAGATATTAGAATTGCTACTCCAGCTTGTTTCTTCATACCATTTGTTTGGAAAATTGTTTTCCAGCCTTTCATTCTGAGGTAGTGTCTATCTTTTTCTCTGAGATGAGTTTCTTGTAAGCAGCAAAATGTTGGGTCTTGTTTGTGTAGCCAGTTTGTTAGTCTATGTCTTTTTATCGGGGAGTTGAGTCCATTGATATTAAGAGATATTAAGGAAAAGTAATTGTTGTTTCCTGTTATTTTTGTTGTTAAAGTTGGCATTCTGTTCTTGTGGCTGTCTTCTTTTAGGTTTGTTGAGGGATTACCTTCTTGTTGTTTCTAGGGCGTGGTTCCTGTCCTTGTATTGGTTTTTTTCTGTTATTATCCTTTGAAGGGCTGGATTCCTGGAGAGATAATGAGTGAATTTGGTTTTGTCGTGGAATACTTTGGTTTCTCCATCTATGTTAATTGAGATTTTGGCTGGGTATAGCAGCCTGGTCTGGAGTTTGTGTTCTTTTAGTGTCTGTATAACATCCGTCCAGGATCTTCTGGCTTTCATAATCTCTGGTGAGAAATCTGATGTAATTCTGATAGGCTTGCCTTTATATGTTACTTGGCCTTTTTCTCTTACTGCTTTTAGTATTCTGTCTTTATTTAGAGCATTTGTTGTTCTGATTATTATGTGTCGGGAGGTATTTCTTTTCTGGTTCAGTCTATTTGGAGTTCTGTAGGCTTCTTGTATGTTCATGGGCATCTCTTTCTTTAGATTTGGGAAGTTTTCTTCTATAATTTTGTTGAAGATGTTTGCTGGTCCTTTGAGTTGAAAATCTTCATTATCATCCACTCCTATTATCCTTAGGTGTGGTCTTCTCATTGTGTCCTGTATTTCTTGGATGTTTTGAGTTAGGATCTTTTTGCATTTTACATTTTCCTTGATTGTTGTGCCGATGTTCTCTATGGAATCTTCTGCACCTGAGATTCTCTCTTCCATCTCTTGTATTCTGTTGCTGATGCTCTTATCTATGGTTCCAGATTTCTTTCCTAGGGTTTCTATCTCCAGTGTTGCCTCATTTTGGGTTTTCTTTATTGTGTCTACTTCCCTTTTTAGGTCTAGTATGGTTTTGTTCATTTCCATCATCTGTTTGGATGTGTTTTCCTGTTTTTCTCTAAGGACTTCTACCTGTTTGATTATGTTATCCTGTTTTTCTTTAAAGATTTGTAACTCTTTAGCAGTGTTCTCCTGCAATTCTTTAAGGGATTTTTGTGCTTCCTCTTTACTGTCTTCTACCTGTTTACCAGTGTTCCTTTGTATTTCTTTAAATGTGTTATTAAAGTCCTTCTTGAAGTCCTCTACCATCATCATGAGATATGCTTTTAGATCCGTGTCTAGCTTTTCCGGTGTGTTGGGGTGCCCTGGACTGGGCAAAGTGGGAGTGCTGGGTTCTGATGATGGTGAGTGGTCTTGGTTTCTGTTAGTAAGATTATTACGTTTACCTTTCGCCATCTGGTAATCTCTGGGGTTAGTTGATGTCGTTGTCACTGTTAAAGATTGGAGCAGAAGCTGTGTTCCACTCACCAGCAGTCTCAAAATCCTGTGGTGGGGGTCGTGGGTAGCTGGCGGGTGTCAGCCGACCCTGCGCTCTAGCTACCCCGGTGCTGGTCCGCCGGAAGAGGCCTGTGGTCCTACTCAGGCCGGTTTTCTGCCTCCCTAACTAATGCAGTCTCAGGTCCAGCGTGCAATTGGATTGGAGCAGAAGCTGTGTTCCACTCACCAGAAGTCTTAAGATCCTGTGGCGGGTGTTGTGGGTAGCTGGCGAGTGTCAGCCGACCCTGCGCCCTAACTACCCCGGTGCTTTTCTGACCGGAGAGGCTTGTGGCCCTACTGAGGCCGGATTTCTGCCTCCCCAACCAAAGCAGTCTCAGGTCCCGTGTGATTGGACTGGAGCAGAAGCTGTGTTCCACTCACCAGCAGTCTCAAAATCCTGTGGCGGGGGTTGTGGGTAGCTGGCGGGTGTCAGCCGATCCTGCGCTCTAGCTACCCCGGTGCTGGTCCGGCTGGAAGAGGCTTGTGGTCCTATTCAGGCCGGTTTTCTGCTTCCCTACCTAATGCAGTCTCAGGTCCCGTGCGCAATTGGATTGGAGCAGCGAAATTCTTTGTAGTAGATAGATATGGGATTTTTTTTTTTTTTTTTAGAAATTAGTTATTGAATAGCTATCATAAGATTTGTTGTTGTGAGGGGTCAATCAATGTCTTTATGTCAGTTTGAGTATTCATGGTTATCTAATAAATCAATCCTGTGATGGCCCATTTGGTTTAAATGAAATATATACAACACCTAGTGTTTTTAATTTTCTTAAAAACAAAAGCATATTTAGAGTGTGCTATGTTTCTCTTTAACCTACTATGGATACTGGAACAGATCATGTTGTTGTTTACAGGGAGGCAGATTACATGAAAGTTTACCAATAATCTGTTTTTGTTGTTGTTGTTCCTTTATAAGCACTAGGATTACCTCTTGCTGATCTCCTTTGCAGTAAGAGCTGTCATGTGACCAACCCATGTGAAAGATCAAATTGGAAATCCAGAGTTGACTTGCTACTTTCTGGATGAAATGCTGTAAAGCTTTCTCTTATTTCCCTGGTGTTCCAACATTTTACATGACCCCTTAAATCAGCCTGTGACCCTGTGCAGCAGTATGAAGAGCTATCTCCCTGGAAAGACATTTGTGAACACTGAAAATTTTACTTTGTGCTAAATTAACATTTGTGATCTTGAGCCATTCAAACATTGTGATTGATTACATTCACAGCATTATTTAGGCTCTATGGATGTTATTTAAGATATTTTAGAGTTTTTTTTTTTAAACTTATCTCTATGAAAAATATGCCCCACTTATATTCCAAAATGCTTTTTTATATACCCTTAAGTCTTTTTCAAATAGAATTATGCAATTGAATAAAGAGCTTCTTAAAATCTATTGAAAATAAAGATGTAGTCCTAGTATTAATATTTTAGCGTGATATAACTTTGATATTTCATGGTATTTATAAGTTTTGTGAATGGAATAACTCACATTGATACTTCTCATCAAATCAATACTATGATCGAGTTTCAGTAAAATCTAATATTAAATTGTTTTATCATAGAAACATTTACTGACCCTTTTATATTTTCAGACAGACTCTAATTCTTACCCTCTAAGAAATTCAGATGACATACTAAGAAGAAAAATAAGTTAAATGAAATAGTGGATGTTACATTTTGTTACTAAAAACTAAAAAAAAAAAAAAACTTAAAATTAATGTTCATTTATATAAAATGGTATAAAAGAGTACATTTTTTGGAAATATTCTTAGATTTCCCACTGTTAGTATTTTCAACATTATTTTACATGAACATTTTCTTTTTTTTTTTTCTGCTACATCAACTGCAGTAGTGACAAGAGCAACAGGCCCCACATACCTGGGCGCTGTCCTAAGGTGAAAAGTTCACAGAAACTTAGTCTCCTGGAATCGTGGCATCCTGTATAATGAATGTTCCAATGTCCTTGCTTAAGTTGGTAAATGGATCTGTGTGCTTTCCCTGAATATTACTTTATTACAAGTGCTCATAAGGATTGATTTTTTTTTTTGACATATAGTTAAGTTAGATTCTAGGCAGTCCTTGATCCCACCCTGGGCATGAATAGCTAAGTCACCACCCTACACAGGAATTTACCATTATCTAGGATGAAGGAAGTTTGTGATCTAAGGAGGAACCAGAGTAGATACTTAGAACTATAGATAGCTGAGCTACACCCCTATACAAGTATTTACAATGACCGAGGGGAAAGGTGGACTATACAATAAACTAGAATAGGAACTATGGCAAGGGCACAAAGCCCTTGCCCCTGGCTTCTAAGATTAAGTGGACCTTAGGTGGAGCTGTTTTTGATCCCAGTTGTTAACATTGAATTTTACCCCAGTTGGTTCCTACCACTTCTTCCATATTTGTATTCCTTTATTTTGTGTAAGAATCCAGTAACCTCTTTGTACCTTGCTGGCGTTGTCACCTTACTTCCCCATTTTCTTCTGTATAAAGAGTTTGATGCTCGATTTGACAAATTGCATTCATATCCACACTCCCTTGTGTCGAGTCTGTTTGTCACCCCACTTCCACCGACTCCTTCGCCCACCTACAACCAGAGCCCGCTCTGTGCAGATGGGAGACCCAGAAGGGGTTAGTCTGTGGCACTTTTCTATTCTCCACACCTCTACCAAGTAAAGAAAAAAAGCTCCCACTTCTCAGGAGAATAAAGGGGTCTAATTCTTTCTCTAAATATGTTGATGTATCTGTGTTTCCATTATCTGGAATTCCAATAGACACAGGATTCTTGATGGTGAAGATTATTACAGCAAATGACTTTTCCAATTACCAGACTCTTCAAATTCACCTTTATACTTAATGTAGTGGAAAGCTGTTTATTGCTTTGTTATTCCACGGTCAAAAACATTTTCCATCTCTGTACTTGAAGCCTGTGTGAGCAGGTGGGATAGTTACCAGGTTGTGACTATCAAATATATACATGTAATGAATTCATCTTTTCTAAACTGTTTATTGGCAATTGCTTTATGAGCAGCCTAATGGTGCTGAACAAGCATTTAATAATTCTCTTCAGTGTGAGTACTCCGAACACTGTTGCCTAATTTAGTTTCACTGATCCAGAAGTAAAAATTGAGAATCATATCACAGCATTATGCACAACAATTAAGCCCTATTCTAGAGAAAACAAACAGAACAGATTTTCAATGTCTATATGATTCAAACTACAAAGGTTACAACGAGAGAGTTGTCAACTAACTGTGAGCTCTCATCAATTTTAGAAAACCTGACAAATCATGTAAATCAAGTCTAGATGACAGTTCTTACTGCAGAAATGTTTGCTCTTTATTAGACCACAAGAGTTAGTCTTAGGTGTATAAATACAAATCATGTAATTCCAGGACTGAAAGTAGTGTGCTGTTTCTATTTGAATTCTTGATATTAATAGGACAGAAGATGTCTTATGGTCGACAGTGGAAAGGTACGCAGAATGATATGATGAGAGAAAAGTAGGAAAAAATGATTCTAATTGATGGACCTATTGATTTAGACATAAAACTTAGAATCCAGAATTTAGCATATCATGTACAGAATTTTCATATAGTTATAAAGATAAGAACTAGCAAGGACAATTAACTTTTATTAACATGAGATGGTATTTAGTGAATTTTGGTGTCACTTCTATTACATGAAAACAAAAATCAAGATATCCTACTTTTTATTAGATATATTCTTTATATTTCAAATGTTATCCACTTTCCTAGTTTCCACTCCAAAACTTCCTCTCCCCTCTCCTATACCCTGCTTACCAACCCACCCACTCCCACTTCCTGGTCCTGGCTTTCCCCCATACTGGGGCATAGAACCTTCACAGGACCAAGGACCTCTCTTCCCATTGATAACTGACAAGTCCATCCTCTGCTTCTTATGCAGCTAAAGCCATGAGTCCCACCATCTGATTTCCTTAGTTGGTGGTCTAGTCTCAGGGAGCTCTGGGGAACTGGTTGGTTCAAACTGTTGTTCCTCCATTAGGGCTGCAACCCCCTTCAGCTCCTTGGGTCCTTTCTCTAGCTCCTGCGTTGGAGGAGCTAGATTTATTCTACTTTTTATGAATAACATTATTTAAAGATGAACCACAATAAAAGATACATTTTCATTATTCTTTAAATTATATAAGTATCATTTGAAAGAATATATTGTTAGCATGGAGACTATTTATCACATTCACTTATTGCTCAGGGATCTATGACATAACAAGGAGCAAGACATAGAATTCAGCATTTCCTCTCATTATTGATACTAAAGATTGTAAAGTGTTTGACCTTTGGTGCCTCAGCTAGTATAAGGGCAAGTTTCTCATGTGCAAAAGGGTGATAATTAGGTTTAAATTCTTTGAGTTTTTGTGAGAAGTAAGTGCATTGCTCTATGTAAAGCCTAGTTAGAATAAATGCCAAAAGTATCTCTCAGCTATAAGAAATGTGTAGTTTGTTCCAACAACTCCAAGTATCTCTCTTTAGAAATGTTTGGAAGAATTCTTTAATATGGAGTTGTATAAGTGCTATGGAGAGGCTAACTATGTAGGCTCAATTTATATAAGATTATAGAAATCATAATTAATTGGAGAACATTATAAAAAGGGGAACTCTTGCAAGAAAAGAATCTTTGTGCATTCCACCAGTTTTCAAGCAGCAGGACTGAACATGTGCTGTCTGTTCTTGGGTCACTCTAGGTTCTCATTCTGTCAGATCTATGTGGTCATGAAGTTGTGAGCACAGTGTGGAGTGATGCTTTTCCTTAAATTGATGACAAGCTAAAATAGAACTCAGGTTTCTTCAGAGTTCTCTCAACACCAAAAGTGTATGTACTTAAGCAAAAAGCCAATGTAGTTCAAGTGTGGTAAAATAGATTTGGGCACACCTGAGAATTTTCAGGGGAAAATGGCTCCACTGGAAAACATACATTCAAATCCCTTTTTATTTCTACATCATCTTTTTAGAATACAGCACTTTGAGAGCGGACTTTCCTTGGAGCCAATCAAGCATATCTTCTGATGAGGTTAATCTTTTCAGTCCTCAATTTTCTTAAAGTTGCACTTGTTCATATATATTTTTTTTAATTTCAAATGACTCTCTTATCTGAAGTTGTTTAATATGTTCCTTTGATTAAGTTGGACAAGTTTTAGGCTCTTTGCATTTTCGTATTAACTTTAATGGACATTTATATTGTGTAAACTTCATTGTATAACATGATTTTTGTGGTGTACTTGAACTGTATCATAATTATAATCTTTTTAGTATACCTCTTAAAGATCTGTCTGATTATCTTGAAAAACAAGTTTAAAATAGATACTTCCAAAGTCCTTTCTTCTCTCTCTCTCTCTCTCTCTCTCTCTCTCTCTCTCTCTCTCTCTCTCGATTGCTCCCTCCCTCTTGCTTTTTCTCTCCATTTCTCTCCTCTCTTCTCTCCCCCTCTCCTTTTCTGCTCCCTGCCTCACTCCTTTTTAAATTTAGCACACTTATTGCATTCAATTTAGATTCTGAAATTAAATTCTATAGATTCAAAAGAAGTGATAGACTTCATGAAGCCAGAACAGTCCAGAAATTGAATAGCATAGAAGGATTGAACCCAGAGACAGATGTTTTGAGTTTGTACTTTCATCACTAACACAAGAATTGGCTTGAAACTTAATTTGCTACATTTTTTTTTCTCATCCAGTTAAATGAAGCTAAGGAGGATTGTAGCCAGATTTAAATGTGGTTGTTCTCTTTTGCAGGGGGGATGCACACTAGCACTCCCCCCCATGTGCCACCTCAGCCCCTAGATTAGATAAGGTAAACAGACATACAGAACATAATGAGAATTCAGAGGACCTCAGAATCACTCTGTGCATATTCTGTTCGTTTTGAACTCTCAGTTTGTCAAGTTCTTTCTCTCGGAAATCATGTTTCTGCCCTCTTTGTTTTGAAGGCAAACCTTCTCAACAATGACTGGATTCTGCTCCCCTAAATATCTAGTTTTCTTTTGATTAAACATTTTATAAGTTATGAATTTAGAGACAGGAAACACTTTTCTTAATCTGTCACTCCCATTTGACTTGTCTGTATCTGCTATATATTATCATAGGTTTACTATAGAAAATTCAGGAAAGGAAACATACACACACACACACACACACACACACACACACACACACACACACACTATCATCCTAGATTTCTGAAGAATAGTCATCTAACTTCTCTTCTTAGAAGTCATTGGAGTTACATGATTGTATTCCATGTAACACCAAATTACTCAAAATTACTGCACAGTACTATTTTTAAATCCAGTAGGATATAGGTACCTTTGTTATTTCTAGTGGGGTAGGTTAAAAATTAGAAAATATTTTCATCTCTAGCCCTGCACGATCTAATAATGAATTCTTATCAGTTCTCTTGAACATAACATTAAGCTGTTCAATCTGGTTAAATTTAAATTCTAACACTGATATTTTCGGTTGCACGTGCTCAGCATCACACTTTGCTACAAACCTGAGAGGCTCTTGCTCTGTTAAGGGAGGCATTATATTCAGAGCTCAGTCTGTCTAGATGCTGTTCATACCATAACTCTACATCTTTGCCTACAGGGACTCTCCTGGAATGTGGGTAAGTTCAACTTTGTTGGAAGCAAACTAGAAGAGCTGGAGGGTTATTGCTTCTTTGTGTAATGTTTTAAAAAGAATGAATAGTTTGACATCCTTGTAAAGACATGATGGCTTGTTCAATGCTGATATTGCATGCCTGAAGGGGACTTGTCTTAGCTTTTTAAATTTTCTTTCTTTCTTTTCTTTTCTTTTCTTTTCTTTTCTTTTCTTTTCTTTTCTTTTCTTTTCTTTTCTTTTCTTTTCTCTTTTCTTTTCTTTTTTTTTTTTTTTTTTGAGACAGGGTTTCTCTGTGTAGCCCTGGCTGTTCTGGAACTCACTTTGTATACCAGGCTGGCCTCAAACTCAGAATTCCGCCTGCCTCTACCTCCCAAGTGCTGGGATTAAAGGCGTGTGCCACCACGCCAGGCTTTTTTTTTTTTCTAATCTTCTCAGTAAAGCACATTGATAGTTATCTTTTCCTTTCTTTCTTACCCACTTCACTCTCCTGTCCATGGTACCTAAGCTACTTTTCCAAGTAAAGAACTTTGATTGAAACCCTTGCTTAGGGCTGTGTTGGGATTACTTAAAGCTCCAACAACTGTTGTCAGATGGACTTCTCAGGACCTTTTCACTTACCATCCATTCTCTTCCTCCTTATTCCTTGTCCACAGGAAACCTAACTTTGCCCATGGTAGTTCAAATTTCCCAACAGCACTAAGACTGACACTGCCATTCCTTATACCTTCAAAAGCAGCCAAGGAGAAACTCTCTTTCTTCCAACCTTCTCTTTATAGTGCCCAGTCAGATTTTGGGAAATGAGCTGGTAGAAGAGAATAAGTAGGTGGATTTAAGATTCCTCGGGGCCACCAATGTGATGAAGTACCTATTGTGGGTATGTGACGAGAACACCTACCCAGTCAAAAGTCAGGAAAAGGTAGGAGGAGAATGTAATATTCAACATACAATTTAACTCACTCTTCCATCACTCATTGACAGGTAGATATTAAAATAGACCAAGGAAAATTATTTGTCACTCTCTAATCTGTTCGTAAGTTCCCTTACAAGAAACCATGGTGTACACCATTTGTGCTCTGAGTTTGCTAGGTACTAGGAGACCTTTCCTGTACCATTGGCTTGGAACTGTATCACATTTGGTCTTCATTCTCGTGTTCATTTGCCTCCAATGCTTTGAATCATTATTAACCATGTCTCTCCTTGTATATACAACTTTATTCCAACTACCTTTTGTGATATCCTTGACTCTGTGGTCTCTGCATCTCTATTTAGAAATGAGTTTTTCATTCCTTTATATCTTTCCTCAAGTTCTAGCCTCCTAAAGATTATTATTTTTTGACTCACTCTCTTCTATCACCTTTCATAGCAGCGTCACAGCAATGATGAAGTAAAAATTAAGAAAATTATTAATGACTGGGGAGATGAGAAGTATGACATAAGAGTGGCCACAGTGTCTACATTTGCTATTTCTACATGCATATTCTTTGGGAAATAATGTTAAATTTTAACTTTTATCCATCAGTTTCCCCAAAACCATACATATACTACTCAGTAGACAAGAGATAAAACAACCAAAAAAAAAAAAAAAAAAAGGCTCTCTGCTCCTTCCTGTTCCAGAGACAGCGGTATCTTTGTGTGCAGTGCCAGTCTTGTCCTGTAGACAAACTTGTGAAGGTCAGTGTGAATGGATTTGGTCATATTGGGAGCCTGGTTATCAGGGCTGCCTTCTGCTCTACACAAGGCAAAGTGGAGATTGTTGTCATCAACAACCCCTTTAATGACCTTCAACTACATGGTCTACATGTTCCAGTATGACTCCACCCATGGGAAATTCAGTGGCACAGTCAAGGCTGAGAATGGGAAGGTTGTCATCAACAGGAAGCCTAATACCACCTTCCAAAAGCGACATCCCACTAACATCAAATGGCGTGATGCTGGTGCTGAGTAAGTCATGGAGTCTACTGACATCTTCATCCCCATGGAGAAGGCCGGGGCCCACTTGAAGGGTGAGGTCAAAAGGGTCATCATCTCTGTCCCTTCTGCAGGTGCCCCCATGTTTGTGATGAGTGTGAACCAGGAGAAATATGACTACTCACTCAAGATTGTCAGCAATGCATCCTGAACCATCAACTGCTTAGCCCCCCTGGCCAAAGTCATCCATGATAATTTTGGTATCGTGAAAGGGCTCATGACCACCATTCATGCCATCACTGCCACGCAGAACACTGTGGATGGATCCTCTGGAAAGCTGTGGTGTGATGGCAGTGGGGCTGCCCAGAACATTATCCCTGCATCTACGGGTACTGCCAAGGCTGTGGGCATGGTCATCCCAGAGCTGAGCAGGAAGCTAACTGGCATGGCCTTCCCTGTTCCTATCCCCAATGTATCCGATATGGATGTGACATGCTTCTTGGGGAAACCTGCCAAATATGATGACATCAAGAAGGTGGTGAAGCAGGTATCTGAGGGCCCACTAAAGAGCATCCTAGGCTATACCGAGGACCAGGTTGTCTCCTGTGACTTCAACAGCAACTCCTACTCTTCCACCTTTGATGCTGGGGTTGGGCTCTCCATAACAACTTTGTAAAGCTCATTTCCTGTTATGACAATGAATATGGCTACAGCAACAGGGTAGTGGATCTGGTCATCTACATGGCCTCCAAAGAGCAAGAAACCCTGTACCACCTACCCCAGCAAGGACACTGAGTGCAAGAGAGAGGCCCTTGGTTGCTGGTCCCTATCCCAACTTGGCCTCCAACACTGAGCATCTCCCTCACAATTTCCATCCCAGACCCTCATAATAACAGAAGGAACCTAGGGAATAGCCCTTCCTACTCTCTTAAATACCTCCAATAAAGTTCACTGCACCCCCAAAAAGGAACCGAAAAAACTGAAGTTAATAATCCAGATTTAAAAAAATTTTATTTTATTATTTATGTGTCTGTCTAACTCTATGTCTGCCTGTCTGTCTGTATCTCATTCTATCCCTCTCCCTCTCCCTCTCCCTCTCCCTCTCCCTCTCCCTCTCCCTCTCCCTCTCCCTCTCCCTCTCTCTCCCTCTCCCTCTCCCTCTCCCTCTCCCTCTCCCTCTCCCTCTCCCTCTCCCTCTCCCTCTCCCTCTCCCTCTCCCTCTCCCTCTCCCTCTCCCTCTCCCTCTCCCTCTCCCTCTCTCTGTGTGTACATATGGCCTTGAATGTCAGAGACTATTGGATATCCTGGAGATAGAATTATTTGCCGTTATGAGTCCTCTGCAAGAGCTGCAAAAGCTCTTAACAATTGAGCCAGCTCTTCAGCCACAATCTACAAAATTTTATCTCTCTTATAATCTCCTTTCTTTTTTTTCTTCTGTGAGCCCCATGTCAGCAACTGCACAGTATATCCCATGTATTCCAGATACAATTCTGTCCCGCATTTCATTACTGAATGTACATATTTTTAAAAATAATATACTTGCTCATTTAACAAAGACTTAAAAATGGTTCAAGATGTTTTATTTTAATTTTATGTTTATCATTTGACTTCTGATTGATCCTGTGTGCCATATATATACCTTTAATTGCTTTTGGCTTAGTGATAGAGTTTGGCATCTAACCTATCAAACTTAGTTCTATTTCTGATTTTTTTTTTTTTTTTTTTTTTACTAATTTAACTATATTTGATTTGTGCAACTTGTGAAGCCCATGATTACACACAATTATCTATGGGAGTGAAATAAGTAGAAATAACTTTTATAAATTTACTTCAGAAAATATGCATTGTCTTATATATGTATACACACACACACACACACATATATGTATATATTATCTCTGTGTGCATTTCACATACTGTATTAGTCAGGGTTCTCTAGAGTCACAGAACTTATGGATAGTCTCTATATAGTAAAAGAATTTATTGATGACTTACAGTCGGCAGCCCAATTCCCAACAATGGTTCAGTCGCAGCTGTGAATGGAAGTTCAAGGATCTAGCAGTTACTCAGTCTCACACGGCCAGCAGGCGAAGGAGCAAGCGCTAGACTCCCTTCTTCCAATGTCCTTATATTGTCTCCAGCAGAAGGTGTAGCCCAGATTAAAGGTGTGTTCCACCACACCTTTAATCCCAGATGAAAGGTGTAGCCCAGATTAAATCTCCTTAAACTCAGAGATTTAATCTTCTGGAATCCATAGCCACTATGGCTCAAGATCTCCATACCAAGATCCAGATAAGGATCTCCAAGCCTCCAGATAAGGGTCACTGGTGAGCCTTCTAATTCTGGATTGTAGTTCATTCCAAATATAGTCAAGTTGACAACCAGGAATAGCCACTACAATCCACCACTTGTCAACTTGACACAAATAATATCTCATGTTCACATGAAACAATAACAAGGTTGTGAATATGCCTAACATGATATAACTATCCCTCGTACAATCGCAAACGCATTTGTAAATTTACAATGGGGCATTCATATTACTTTATAATCCTCGTTTCTGCAACTGGTTACGTGGCCTTAATTGGTATTTATAACTACCTTCCTCTACTACCCATTCTGTATTTCCTTCACCTTCGGCCAGCACCTCAGCAGGTCTTGGCTCTTTTCCTGGAGGATTGACCCATACCTTCATTCCTGATGGGTCTGCGTCCTTTGTCATCCTGCTTGGATTAGGCTGTTGTAGTTTCCCATTGACTTTAATCACAGGACATGGTAGTACTAGGAGACGCCCTAAGGGATCTCCTACACTCCAGACATAATCTTGCTTACCTCCATTGTGAAGAGGTAATCCAATTTCCCCATGGTAATCTGGATCTATCACTCCTCCTAACACGGTTATTCCTTTTTTAGCCTGTTGGTTTAAGGGCATTAGAAGCCCAAAATGACCAGGGGGAAGTCTGAGCTTCCAATTCAATGGAATGTTTGTTGTAGCTCCTGGTAGGAGCACTCCCCTCTCTGGAGCTAAAACTTCTAAGCCAGCAGAACCTAGAGTTATGGGGACAGGAAGCAAAAATTTTCCTAGAGGGTCATTAGGAGTGATAGTAAGTGGAACTATTCCCTTTTCCACCCCTTGATTCCTGGACCCATGAATCCTGGCTATGGGTGAAACTGTACCATATATGGAGCGCTGATTCAAAGCATATACTGCCTTCTGAAGAACTCTACCCCAGCCTTCCAAGCTGTTACCACCTAATTGGCGCTGTAACTGTGTCTTCAAAAGGCCATTCCATCTTTCTATCAGGCCAGCTGCTTCAGGATGATGGGGAATGTGGTAAGACCAGTGAATTCCATGATCGTGGGCCCACTGTCGTACTTCTCTGGCTGTGAAATGAGTTCCTTGGTCAGAAGCAATACTGTGTGGAATACCATGACGATAGATAAGGCATTCTGTCAGTCCATGAATGGTGGTTTTAGCAGAGGCCTTACGTGCAGGAAAGGCAAATCCATAACCAGAATAAGTATCTACTCCAGTAAGAACAAAACGCTGTCCTTTCCATGAAGGAAGTGGTCCAATGTAGTCAACCTGCCACCAGGTTGCTGGCTGGTCACCTCGAGGAATGGTGCCATATCTGGGGCTCAGTGTTGGTTTCTGCTGTTGGCAGATCTGGCAATCAGCAGCAGCTGTAGCCAGGTCAGCCTTGGTGAGTGGAAGCCCGTGTTGCTGAGCCCAAGCATAACCTCCATCTCGACCACCATGGCCACTTTGTTCATGTGCCCATTGAGCAATGACAGGGATGGCTGGGGAGAGAGGCTGACTGTCCACAGAACGGGTCATCTTATCCACTTGATTATTGAACTCCTCCTCGGCTGAAGTCACCTTTTGGTGAGCATTTACATGGGACACAAATATCTTCACATCCTTTGCCCATTTGGAGAGTTCTATCCACATACTTCTTCCCCAGATGTCTTTTTCACCAATTTTCCAATTGTGATCTTTCCAAGTCCCTGACCATCCAGCCAATCCATTGGCTACAGCCCATGAGTCAGTGAATAATCGTACATCTGGCCATTTCTTCTTGCAAACAAACTGTAATACCATGTGTACTGCCCGAAGTTCTGCCCACTGTGAAGATTTCCCTTCACCTGTGTCTTTCAGAGTTGTCCCAGAAAGGGGTTGTAATGCTGCAGCTGTCCACTTCTGGGTGGTGCCTGCATAACGTGCAGAGCCATCAGTAAACCAGGCCCTAGTCTTTTCCTCTTCGGTCAGTTGATCATAGGGAACACCCCATGAGGCTATAGGCGCATGCTTGGCAGCAGATGGCATTGTAACAGGAGTAGAAACCATAGGCATTTGAGCAACTTCTTCATGTAACTTGCTTGTGCCTTCAGGACCTGCTCTGGCCCGATCACGTATATACCACTTCCATTTGATAATAGACTGCTGCTGTGCGCGTCCCACTTTATGACTTGCAGGGTCTGATAGTACCCAGCTCATAATGGGTAATTCAGGTCGCATAGTAACTTGGTGTCCTATTGTCAAACGTTCAGTTTCCACTAAGGCCCAATAGCAGGCCAAGAGCTGTTTTTCAAAGGGAGAATAGTTGTCTGCAGATGATGGTAGAGCTTTGCTCCAAAATCCCAAAGGTCTTTTCTGTGATTCACCTACAGGGGCCTGCCAGAGGCTCCAAACAGCATCTCTATCAGCCACAGACACCTCAAGTACCATTGGGTCTGCTGGGTCATATGGTCCAAGTGGTAGAGCAGCCTGCACAGCAGCCTGGACCTGTTGAAGGGCCTTCTCCTGTTCCAGGCCCCACACAAAGCTAGCAGCTTTCCGAGTCACTTGGTAAATAGGCCTAAGTAACACACCCAAGTGAGGGATGTGTTGTCTCCAGAATCCAAATAGACCCACTAAACGTTGTGCTTCTTTCTTGGTTGTAGGAGGGGCCAGGTGCAATAACTTATCTTTCACCTTAGAAGGAATATCTCTGCATGCCCCACACCACTGGACTCCTAAGAATTTCACTGAGGTAGATGGTCCTTGAATTTTGGTTGGATTTATTTCCCATCCTCTGATACGCATATGTGTTACCAATGAGTTCAAAGTGGTTGCTACTTCCCACTCACTTGGTCCAATCAGCATAATGTCATCAATATAGTGCACCAATGTGATATTTTGTGGAATATCCAAACGATCAAGATCCCTTCTAACTAAATTATGACACAGGGCAGGAGAGTTAATATATCCTTGAGGCAAAACTGTGAAGGTATACTGTTGGCCTTGCCAACTGAAAGCAAATTGCTTCTGGTGGTCCTTATGGACAGGTACTGAGAAGAAGGCATTTGCCAGATCAATAGCCGCATACCAGGTGCCAGGAGATGTGTTAATTTGTTCAAGTAACGAAACTACATCTGGTACAGCAGCTGCAATTGGAGTTACTACCTGATTTAGTTTTCGATAATCAACTGTCATTCTCCATGATCCATCTGTTTTCTGCACTGGCCAGATAGGAGAGTTAAACGGAGATGTGGTGGGAACTACCACCCCTGCATCTTTCAAGTCCTTGATAGTGGCAGTAATTTCTGCAATGCCTCCAGGAATACAATACTGTTTTTGATTCACTATTTTCTTTGGCAGAGGCAACTCTAAAGGCTTCCATTTGGCCTTTCCAACCATAATAGCCCTCACTCTACAGTTCAGGGAACCAATATGAGAATTCTGCCAGTTTCTGAGTATATCTATCCCAATTATACATTCTGGAACTGGGGAAATCACCAGAGGATGTGTCCGGGGACCTACTGGACCTACTGTGAGTCGGACATCAGTCAAAACTCCATTAATCACCTGCCCTCCATAGGCCCCTACTTTAACTGGAGGGCCACAATGTTTCTTTGGATCTCCTGGGATCAGTGTCAACTCAGAACCATTATCCAGCAGACCCCGAAAAGTCTGATTATTTCCTTTTCCCCAGTGTACAGTTACCCTTGTAAAAGGCTGTAGGTCCCTCTGGGGAAGAACTGGAGAAAGGGTAACAGCAAAACCTTTGGGTGTCTTATCAGGATCCTTCCTCAGGGGAACCTGGCCACCCCTTCATTCAAGGGGTTCCGGATCTGCAAACTGGCTCAAGTCTGGAAATTGATTCACTGGCCGAGATTACTGTTTACCACGAACTACTGTAGCCTTTCTTTCATTTGTTTGAGAATTTTTTTGCTTATACAGATCAAACAAATATGCAGTAGGCTTCTTATGTATTTCATTCCTGGAAACACCATGATTGACTAGCCAGTACCAAAGGTCCAAGCGAGTCATGCCATTATAAATTTCACCTCTCCTGTGCTGACCGTTACTGGGTCTGTCATTATAAACATTCTTTTGCCTACGCTGTCCATTATAATAACTAGGATCACCTTGTCTCTGGCGATTCAATGCTGCCACCTGGCTCTTGTTACTTCGGAATCCAACTAAACCCAGTGAATTTAATTCATCTAATTGAGCAGAAGCATCTCCAATGCTAAGATCTGGCACAAGGAAAAGGGAAAGAACAAAACCCTTCAAATGTGCTGGTGCCCCTCTCACCAATTTGCGTCTTATAGAGCTGGTGAAGGGCATATCTTCTGGACCTTCCCATTGTGGACAATTAGGCTTTACACAATATATCCACTCTAGCATTGCAATTTCCCTAAGTCTTAAAATCCCTTCATCAACACTAAGCCATGGAATATCAGGCATCTCCAAGTCATTTCCAGTAGGCCATCTTTTGATAAACACCTCAGCCAACCATTCAAACAAACTTTTGACACCTTTTTTAACCATGCGAGCTTCCATATTAAACCTAGAATCTCTACTCAGAGGGCCCATGTCAATAAACTCAGCCTGCTCTAGTTTTATGTTCCTTCCACCCTTATCCCACACCCTTAAAATCCATTCCCACACGTATTCACCAGGTTGCTGTTTGAATGAATTAGCAAACTCATTAGGCTCCTTAGTAGTGTAGCGAATTTCCTCATGGACTACACTTTCTACCTCCCCTCTAGGAGCCTGTTTTGCTTTGAGTCTTGTTACAGGTCTAGAAGAAACTATTGGTGGGGCTTGAGAAACATCAGTATTGAAAGTCATTGCTGGTTTATCAGACTCTGTAAAATTAATTTCCTCATGTGGGGAAGGCATTATTTCAAGTGGTGGGGCTGAGGGTACTACTTCCTCAGGTGGGGCAAACCCTTGAGAATCTGAAGATTCAAAATTCTCAGCTTCAACATGGTCTTCCCACACATCCCCGTCCCAAGTTATAGGATCCCATTCTTTGCCAATTAGTGCCCTTACTTTAACTGTCGACACATTCTGAGGCTGAGACTTAAATTTTCGCTGTAGTTCAGCCAACCTTACAATGAGGGTTTCAGTTTGATTTTCTGCAACTTGAGCTCTATTGCTGCAAGAGAGAAGATTCTCTTCAAGGACACACTTAGCAACTTTTAGATCGTTTACTTGTGTCTGGAGCCTTTCGATTTTATCACACAACTCCTTCCTTTCATTCATCATTTTTTCCCCAGATACTAAGAGCAGCCAGCCAGTAAAATCATTTTCTGATTTTTCCCCCATCTTGTAGAAAGCTTTGTGCACTGAATCACCTAATTCATTAAGAAAATCAAGGGCATTAGCTTCTTTAAGTTTGAAATATAGTTTCAACCATGGGTCTTCAAAATTCTCTGAGCTCCCAGGAGGGAGAGAATCTGGAGAGGTTTCAGTAGTTGAAAGTGCTGGTGGCTCAACAAGCCAATTCCAATATTTTAAAAGATTCATCCTTGTACTTCTGTTACTCTAGAACCACTCCTGGTACCAAATTCTGTATTAGTCAGGGTTCTCTAGAGTCACAGAACTTATGGATAGTCTCTATATAGTAAAAGAATTTATTGATGACTTACAGTTGGCAGCCCAATTCCCAACAATGGTTCAGTCGCAGCTGTGAATGGAAGTTCAAGGATCTAGCAGTTACTCAGTCTCACACGGCCAGCAGGCGAAGGAGCAAGCGCTAGACTCCCTTCTTCCAATGTCCTTATATTGTCTCCAGCAGAAGGTGTAGCCCAGATTAAAGGTGTGTTCCACCACACCTTTAATCCCAGATGAAAGGTGTAGCCCAGATTAAATCTCCTTAAACTCAGAGATTTAATCTTCTGGAATCCATAGCCACTATGGCTCAAGATCTCCATACCAAGATCCAGATAAGGATCTCCAAGCCTCCAGATAAGGGTCACTGGTGAGCCTTCTAATTCTGGATTGTAGTTCATTCCAAATATAGTCAAGTTGACAACCAGGAATAGCCACTACACATACATATATACATACATTCATATGTATTAGTTCTTTTTATAACTTGAAAAGCTCAGATGGTTTTTAAAATGTTTATATGCAAATATATATTTATATATGCAACCATACAATCATACAACCATACATACATACACACATACATAAAACTCCATATATAATTTTCTAAACACAGCACCAGTTCGATGGTCCCTACAATAGAAAGCACGGTTTCCCAGCACTCGATTGTAAAAGTTCCAGCAAAGGCAATGAACTTTATTTGAAGCCTGAGCAGCCAATATTTACAGAGTTTTAAATGAGCAGGCTCTTCTAACAAGTGTTTGCTCAGTGTTTGCCATAGAATATAAATTCTTACTCAAGGAAGAATATTGCCTGTCCAGTAAACGCTGCGCCTTGCACAAAATCTTGCAAATTCAACAAAGTTTTAACTCCTAGCAGACATAAATTTGTCATTTCAACCCCAGGACAGTATATGCTTAACCTTTTTCAGGGGGCCTCACATCCTTGAGAGAAGGCGGCCCACTAGGGAACACACAGAGAGTTCAGAGAGCAGCAGTACCTTTCTTATGTCTGCTCGGTGCATTCTGCATTCTTAGGGAAAGCTCTCTGGTATAAACAGGGATCCACCAGGCAAGAAAAAGGCAGTATTACCAAATGGCAGCTTACCACACAGAAAAAGGGCACAAGACTGATAGAGGTGGGCATAGTTTGGATGTAACTGCTCCCTTTGAGTCTGTTTTATTCTTAGGTGGGTCTCCTATGCAACTTTGAATATCAAAACTGAAAAGTATTCTGAAAACTTAAGTTTTAATGCATAATACTATTAGAACAATTTCAATTTTATACTAATAAACCATCTGTTTATTCAGAACACAGAAAACTACTATTTTTTTTCAGATCTTTCTTTAAAATCCACATGTGGCATTTTAATTAAATGAACTGAAAATACTTTACAATCCATTGGCAGAACTGGGGACAGTGCTTGCAATCATCATTGAGATTTTCTTATAAGCCATCTGCTGGTTTCTTCCCCTTTTGGTACATTGTCTCTGTCCTGATTGGCACTATTTTGGAAGACAAATATTGTACATTTCATCTTAGAAAACTTAGTTCATGCTTTATAATCTGATTAGAGTACAACATCAGAGGCTGCCTCTCTCTATCTTTGTATTTCTCTATCTGTCTATGTCTCTATTAACCCTATCTTTCTTACCATGTATGCAATTTCTAAGTGTAATTTATGCATGCATGGGGATCAGCACATAGATCACAGGAAAATGGCAATGTCAAACTGTCTGTCTCTGGAATCCCATTTTTTTCTCTAGCTCTATAACGTCACTATTTCTTTCTCTTGAGAAAAAAATGGTCAGTAAATTCTGAGCTTGACTGGCAGAGCAAACACATTACCTCTGACTGTATTCCTTTGCACTGAGTTTACAGATTAGGCAAATGTTAACTATATAAACAAAATACGTAGGTATAGCACATTCAGGTATATAAAGACTATTTTGTATTATTATTTCTATGATCTCTCTAGGAATCCTCTTGATTTTCTTCTACATTGCATTACAGCAGCATTATACATCTCATTCCATGATGGATATATTTAGAGTTTCAAAATAAATGAGAAAAGCAGCTAAGAAAGGGTAAGAGACAGAGAAACAGAAATACAGAAAGAGGCAGAGAGAATGAAAGAGAGAGAATGTAGAGAGAGACATGAGAACTCAAATGATCACTTTGTCTTAAACTTTAGAATCAAAATATAGTACAGCATCAAAATATAGTAATTAAATGACCTCTAGTTCTGACTGGGTTAGAAACACAGCCTGAAGGTTCTCATGTGTGTTCTATGGTACAAACCTTGAAAATTAGACAATAAGTAGGCAAATGTCTACATGTGAATCCAAATGTCAAGTAATCTTGTTCAATTCTTTGGATAGACACACATGCAAGCACATTTAACAAATAAGTTTTCTGGATTGGATCTACTTTAGTTTTCATCTATGCCTCTATACAGTTTAAAATGCAAAAGTATACACTAAATATAACAATGGATGCATTAACATAGCTAAATATTTTGTGACAGGTAACTAAAATATAGCTTGGAAAACACGTACCATGCTCCAGAAGAAGTTCTGGACAACACCACTTACTTAAGAGTTAACAGAAATGTTCCTTGCATGAGATATACCTATACTAACCGTCATACCATCAATAACGTATAAACTGAATATATGTACATTATACACACTAGCAATACATATTTTACCATTTATCTACTACTTGGATTCTTTAGAAAGTGCGTTTTTCTTTGCTATATCTTAGATGGTCTTGATCCACATTTAGCCCTGCGAGTATCTTTAGAATAATGAAAAGAGGCACATAAGCACCGTTAAATTCCATATTAAGATGTTCTTAATGAAACAATTGCTGGATTTTGAAACCATACTGTGATTATAAATAAAATAAAATTGAAAATTAATTGTGATATTAGAGAACGTTAGAATATGGCAACTCTTTGACTAAGTGTGAAAAGGCAGGCAATGCTTTTATAGGTTTAACAAGTGCACTGAACTTCAGGGGAGTGTCCTCACATTTGCTGTGCTTGGTATCCAACAAGAAGCATTGACTAGCTGTAAGACCCTTCCTCCCTCTCCCCCTTCTCTCTTCTCTCCTCCATTTTCTCCTCCCTTTTTAATTCCTCCTTTCCTTAACCTTCTTGCTAACTTTAACTAAGTACCCTGGAGAATACCCCAATGCCTTTGCATTCATTTATTTGATACTTTTGTAAATCCCTGCCCCCCCCCCCATAATATACTGCTGGTGGCTGTGCTCACTGGACTATAACAGCTGTGTTGGCACATTTTCCTTCTATGTTGTGATTTTAGAAGGAATTGCTGGTTATGCCATATTCTCTGCTGACCTCTGCTTTTGGAGAACACAGCTGACCTGGTAGGAGGGAGTTATATGAAGATTAACACTTCTCCCTAATACACTCACAACCTGAAGCCTCCTCCTTTTTATAGCTGTATGGAGAAGCTAGCTAAGTAAGAAATCCTCAGCTTCCCAGAGCAAGTCCTCAGAAACTTAGACTGATATGTGGACTACAACTTTCTGAACAACTCTGAGCCACAGGCACAAAAACCTAAGGCAATTTAAGGACAAGGATGTTACAAGGGGTGTGAGTTTATTATTGTTGATTTGTTCACTCTGTTCAGAATAACAATTTACAAAGCAAGATGAAACTATTTACCCAGGAAACCTTGTTTAAGGGGTAAATTTTAATGTATTCAAAAATTCCATACAAAACCTTTGTCATCATCTTAGAACCATGGATACTATGAATCACTACAATAAGGTGTTTATTATTTATGAAAAATCTACAACTCCTATTCTCATCCAAGCAAAAATACCTATATTTTATACATTAGCTGAAACAACAGTCTGGAGCAAACTGAATTCCACACAGCAGAGAAGGTGCCCTAACTGTGACACTCAGCATGTGTCAGCATGTGTCAGGAATGGTTTTACTTACAGTTTCTAATCATGTTGTGTGTGAGTGCATGTGTGTGTGAGAGTAAACATGTGTAAATTTGTGTTTGAAACTTTGTGTTCATGTCTTTGGAGGCAGAAGCTCAAGTATCACTTCAGAGGCACGCTCAGAACAGAGAATGTCTATAATAGGCCTGGAACTCAACTAGACTAGGCTGGTATTTAGTATATACCTCCTCTGATGATAGGATTGCAAGCATGAAACCATGCCTGACTTTTGTTTGTCTTTTTCCTTAATTTGTGTGAGTTAGTTGAGATAGGTTCTAGGGATTAAACTCAGGCCCTTGGGTGTGCAGGACAAGTGATCTACTGACTTAGCTATCTTCCTAGCTTTAACTATGAATTCTAATGAATATGAAGCATAGCTTTAAGCGTCTGTGCCAAGAAGGGATTCCTCTCATGTTTCTTTCCTGCTTTGTTTCTATTATGGGCTGACAGTTGAATCAAAGACTCCCATGTACTAAGCCTATACTCTACTAGTAATCACCCGAGGTTCCGTAGTATGGCCAGTGTTGTACTGACTGACAGGTGAGGTTTCCAAGTACTGAGCTTTGGATGTTTTCAAGTATGAAAAACTGATGTTGTTCATACAAGAGGTAGTACATGCTATTGCTCCTTGATGATTCCTGGAACACATTCACAGTATTAAATTTAAGTAATAAACAGCAAACAATTAAACAAACTTTGTTTGGTGTGGATACTAGACTAATACATGGCTTCTTTATTTCTTTATCATGTGATGTCAGAAATTCTCTTTTACTAATAGCAACATTCATTTTACTTTATTGATACTTCTATTTTGCAAAGTATTACTTTGTCTGCTTAATGTTTCTATTTATTTATCCATAACACTATCTGGGGATCAGTTACTCACATTATTTTGCCTTACTAAGCTTTGTCCACTGGCACTAATGGTTACAAAGTGTGGTAATATATTTTGCGATCACGGATTTACTACATCGGCCATGTTTTATGCAGCCACATTAAATGGGATAGTATTGTTTTCTTTTAAATTTAAAACGTCATCACATTTATAATTCATCTTATTTTAAACTCATAAAATATTTCCTGCTATTCTAAGACTACATCTTATTCAGTATAGAATGTTTAGAAAGCAGGATCCATGATGATATTTGGAAATATTACAGAAATTAAAAAGTTACTGAGAGTATAATAACTTTTATTAATGCATTCTGAGTATACTTAGCACTAAAAAAGGAAAGGTCATTTTGTTATACTTTCACAAAGCCAATATGTATTTGTATTTAAACAATGTATCTTTTGGAATAATGAAGTTTTATCTGCATCAAATTTTCTTTGTGATGTAGCTTTTGTCCCAAGGAGTATGGAATATAGTTCTTTTGAACAACTTAGTGGACAACAACCTCTATAATCTGATAATATAGACGATTTGCTCCACTTAAAAATAGTCAGTAATTAATTATTATTTTGTGATTTTAATAAAATCATAGTAAAATTGTAAAAGAAAATTACTTTACTAATAAAAATTCCCCAAGCTGCTATGACAGATACACATAAATACTCCTTAAGCCTTTAAGACTTTCTAAGCATGTTTAAGGAAAACACACAAGCTACTTGAGGTGGTTTATTTTCCTCACTTTCTGAAAGCCTAGTGAATATTCTCAGATTAGGATGGTGAGCTCAGTGTTAGGATCGCGAATACAGTAAAAACTGTCTCTGTATCTAAAGCATTAGAAAGCATCTGATTGCAAATGTCCCAAACCGTCAACTCCATTCAGGGATATGATGATCCATTCATCAGTCAAGTTAATATTTTATTATCAGAACCACAAGCTGAGAAGATTAGTAGTTGTTCCAGAAGAGTAAATTTCTCAGATGATTTAAAACCTATGCACCTTCGCTCATCAGTGTTATAAATTTGGATATATGCAAAGTGATTGAAATACAAACGAGGGAGCTGTACATCTCCAACTACACATCTCTAATCCCAAACTTGGGACCTAGAAACATGAGGTTTTTTGAATTTGAGACTAACCCACTCTATGCAATAATTCCAAGGATAACATGGGATATTTAGCAAAAAAAAATCTTTGAGAGAATATGGGTTTTTAATTTATTGTTAAATTCTAAAACTCTAGGTTGTATTTTCTTATATATAATCAACATTGGTTAAACATGAAGTATCATTCTAAAAAATTCCATCTAACTTACAATGGTCATAATAAAAATGTTATTTATAATTACTTATCTATATGCCTGTTGTCATAGTACATCTATAGTCAGTGTAGGATGAATGAGTGAATATATGCTGCAGTAGTTCTCAAATGAATCTGAATGTAACTTTAGAAGTCTGCTCACCAATGACAATATTGACTGTATAACATCTTGTGATTGACATCCAAAACACCATCAGATCCTTCTACCAAAGGCTATACTCAACAAAACTGGAGAACCTGGATGAAATGGAGAAGTTCCTAGACAGATACCAGGTACCAAAGTTGAACCAAGATCAGGTTAATGATCTAAACAGTCCTATATCCCCCAAAGAAATAGAAGCAGTCATTAATAGTCTCCCAACCAAAGAAAGCCCAGGACCAGATGGGTTTAGTGCAGAGTTCTATCAGACCTTCAAAGAAGATCTAATCCCAGTTCTTCACAAACTATTCCACAAAATAGAAACAGAAGGTACTCTACCCAACTCATTCTATGAAGCCACAATTACTCTGATACCTAAACCACAAAAAGACCCAACAAAGATAGAAAACTTCAGACCAATATCCCTTATGAATATTGATGCAAAAATATTCAATAAAGTTCTTGCTAACCGAATCCAAGAACACATCAAAACAATCATCCATCCTGACCAAGTAGGTTTCATCCCAGGGATGCAGGGATGGTTCAATATACGGAAATCCATCAACTTAATCCAGTATATAAACAAACTCAAAGACAAAAACCACATGGTCATCTCGTTAGATGCAGAAAAAACATTTGACAAGATCCAACACCCATTCATGATAAAAGTCTTGGAAAGATCAGGAATTCAAGGCCCATACCTAAACATGATAAAAGCAATATACAGCAAACCAGTAGCCAACATCAAAGTAAATGGTGAGAAGCTTGAAGCAATCCCTCTAAAATCAGGGACTAGACAAGGCTGTCCACTTTCTCCATACCTATTCAACATAGTACTTGAAGTCCTAGCCAAAGCAATTCGACAACAAAAGGAGATCAAAGGGATACAAATTGGAAAAGATGAAGTCAAAATATCACTTTTTGCAGATGATATGATAGTATATATAAGTGAACCTAAAAATTCCACCAGAGAACTCCTAAGCCTGATAAACAGCTTCGGTGAAGTAGCTGGATATAAAATTAACTCAAACAAATCAATGGCCTTTCTCTACACAAAGAATAAACAGGCTGAGAAAGAAGTTGGGGAAACAACACCCTTCTCAATAGTCACAAATAATATAAAATATCTTGGCATGACTTTAACTAAGGAAGTGAAAGATCTGTATAATAAAAACTTCAAGTCTCTGAAGAAAGAAATTGACGAAGATCTCAGAATATGGAAAGATCTCCCATGCTCATGGATTGGCAGGATCAACATTGTAAAAATGGCTATCTTGCCAAAAGCAATCTACAGATTCAATGCAATCCCCATCAAAATTCCAACTCAATTCTTCAACGAATTAGAAAGTGCAATCTGCAAATTCATCTGGAATAACAAAAAACCTAGGATAGCAAAAACTCTTCTCAAAGATAAAAGAACCTCTCGTGGAATCACCATGCCGGACCTAAAGCTTTACTACAGAGCAATTGTGATAAAAACTGCATGGTACTGGTATAGTGACAGACAAATAGACCAATGGAATAGAATTGAAGACCCAGAAATGAACCCACACACCTACGGTCACTTGATCTTCGACAAGGGAGCTAAAAACATCCAGTGGAAGAAAGACAGCATTTTCAACAAATGGTGCTGGCACAACTGGTTGTTTTCATGTAGAAGAATGCGAATCGATCCATTCCTATCTCCTTGTACTAAGGTCAAGTCTAAGTGGATCAAGGAACTTCACATAATACCAGAGACACTGAAACTTATAGAGGAGAAAGTGGGGAAAAGCCTTGAAGATATGGGCACAGGGGAAAAATTCTTGAATAGAACATCAATGGCTTGTGCTGTAAGATTGAGAATTGACAAGTGGGACCTCATGAAACTGCAAAGCTTCTGCAAGGCTAAAGACACCATCAATAAGACAAAAAAACCACCAACAGATTGGGAAAGGATCTTTACCTATCCTAAATCAGATAAGGGTCTAATATCCAATATATATAAGGAACTCAAGAAAGTGGACTCCAGAAAGTCAAATAACCCCATTAAAAAATGGGGCTCAGAAGTGAACAAAGAATTCTCACCTGAAGAATACCAAATGGCAGAGAAGCACCTGAAAAAATGTTCAACATCCTTAATCATCAGGGAAATGCAAATCAAAACAACCCTGAGATTCCACCTCACACCAGTCAGAATGGCTAAAATCAAAAATTCAGGTGACAGCAGATGCTGGAGAGGATGTGGAGAAAGAGGAACACTCCTCCATTGTTGGTGGGATTGCAAGCTGGTACAACCACTCTGGAAATCAGTCTGGCGGTTCCTCAGAAAATTGGACATAGTACTACCGGAGGATCCAGCAATACCTCTCCTGGGCATATATCCAGAAGATGTCCCAACCGGTAAGAAGGACACATGCTCCACTATGTTCATAGCAGCCCTATTTATAATAGCCAGAAGCTGGAAAGAACCCAGATGTCCCTCAACAGAGGAATGGATACAGAAATTATGGTACATTTACACAATGGAGTACTACTCAGCTATTAAAAAGAATGAATTTATGAAATTCCTAGCCAAATGGATGGACCTGGAGGGCATCATCTTGAGTGAGGTAACACAATCACAAAGGAACTCACACAATATGTATTCACTGATAAGTGGATATTAGCCCAAAACTTAGGATACCCAAGATATAAGATACAATTTGCTAAACACATGAAACTCAAGAAGAATGAAGACCAAAATGTGGACACTGTGCCCCTTCTTAGAATTGGGAACAAAACACCCAGGGAAGGAGTTACAGAGACAAAGCTTGGAGCTGTGATGAAAGGATGGACCATCTAGAGACTGCCGTATCCAGGGATCCATCCCATAATCAGCTTCTAAACGCTGACACCATTGCATACACTAGCAAGATTTTGCTGAAAGGACCCAAAGATAGCTGTCTCTTGTGAGACTATTCAGGGGCCTAGCAAACACAGGAGTGGATGCTCACAGTCAGCTATTGGATGTATCACAGGGCTCCCAATGGAGAAGCTAGAGAAAGTACCCAAGGAGCTAAAGGGATCTGCAACCCTATAGTTGGAACAACATTATGAACTAAACAGTACCCCGGAGCTCTTGTCTCTAGCTGCATATGTATCGAAAGATGGCCCATTCGGCCATCACTGGAAAGAGAGGCCCATTGGACTTGCAAACTTTATATGCCCCAATATAGGGGAATGCCAGGGCCAAAAGAATGGGAATGGGTGGGTAGGGAAGTGGGGGCGCTATGGGGGACTTTTGGGATAGCATTGGAAATGTAATTGAGGAAAATATGTAATAAAAAATATTAAAAATTAAAAAATAAATAAATAAAAAAAAGTCACATGGGTGGTAAAATGTATTTTTAAATAAGAATCATTGTTAAATGATAATGATGTGAATGATATTAAATAACATCCTACTCTTTTAGTGAACTCATGATAGATGAAGAAATATTCTTCTGATATAACTGCGGGAATTGCTCTGCATCTTCAAATCCCCTTAAATTATGAAATGACTAAGAATGTATACATATATAAATACCTGCATGGTCTATGAATAAGCATGTGTATATATGAGCATATATAGCAAACATACATATAAACTTATGTATTTATGCAAATAAATATGCATAAAGACATGTATAATGTTCTGCCTTGTCTTCTTCTAGTAGGTCTTTCTTGACATTCTTACATTTGTAGATGGATTTTTCTTATATTTACAGAGCATCTAGTAATACTTCATTGCCTTTTTAGTATCCCTTTAACTGTTAGCATCTCTATATCATCCTTATCATTTAAAATCCAATAGAATATCCTCCCTTTTGTCTCAACTTCTTACGGTGTCTCCTGCTGTCAGATGGACATATTTTCTTATGTCTTAAAGGTCAAAATTGTTCCCAGAATGCACTCTGGCTGTCAGAAAACAAGCCCTGGGGATGAAAAATGTCGTCTTTTGTGAAGCACAGAGGGAACTGCTGTATAAACCGTCATTGGTAAGAGCTTTGTTTGATGGAGCACTAACACTCACTGGTGCTAGCTGAACAGCAGGCAAACTGTGTATCCACAGCATCCACCAGATAATGAAAAACAGCTATGGACGAAGCATAAAACATTACTGTGTATGCACATCCTAGTGAGTGCTATTAAATAAGCAGCTAAGTTCTCCTTGTTTAACCCTTTGATAAAGTACAATCCTTCCTCTAATTCTCACCAAGCTTCTGTTTCTCACATGAACACCAACCTTCCTATTCATCCCACATAGTTACATCAGTAACTATGCATCTACCTCCGATTCAGTAAAATCTCAGGGATATTTTTTCTTACCTGGCTAAAACCAAGACCCTGAAGATGACCACATTCACATTTTCTTTAATTTTTCCTAATTTTTGCTCATCTGTTCTTATATTCCATGGTTTCTTTTCCTTTTCATTAACATAACCCTGTTCTATATAATAATAATTATCATTTCATGATAATTTCAATCTTAAAGAATAAAAGGAAAATACACAACAAAATTAACCCTTTGACAAACATGCTTTCCACTGGGTCTCTTTTGTACTGAGAGTTATGATCTATTTCTGCTCCCAACCATGCTGTTCCGAATCTCTCTAAAACATATTACTGTTTCTTTGATCTGATTTTTATTTCTTTATTAGTATTTATGAACTCTTCTGGAAATTTTATCTTTCAACCATTTGTACCTTCATTCTATATTCCCTCAGATTTTCAAATTTATAGGAATATCATCAAACAAATAGAAGAATTCCAAGCTTGGTTGCTGGGCTGCCCTTCCTGTGCCTGCTCTACTGTGGTAAATTTCACATTTGAGCCATTTTGGGCTTCAAAGCAGAAGGTCCATATGAAGTCATCAACTCTAGGAGGAAATCTTTGAAATGTTATCATCTGTTACAGACTGGATATTTATCCTGAAAAAGGTAGTATGGTTAAACTCTGGTCTCCTTTTAGTGCTAGGTGAACATGAAGTGATCTTTGGGAGTAGTAGGTCCAGAGAGCTTTTTAAGATCCTTAGGTCGTTTTGGGCATTCGCACATATAGGCTGTCATTTTTCCTCTTTGCTGTCTGACCATGAGGTAAGCATTCTCCCTCTCCTAAACTCAATACAGCCACCCTGGATCTCTTTAGAAGTCTTCCTCCAACATGAGCCTATCCAGTTTTAACTGAAAACTTCAGTACTAAGTGTTTAATAATTTGTTATAAGTTAAGCATTTCAGGTACTCACTCTGTTACTGTAAAATGGGCTAATACATCATCCACATAATGCAAGAACATGTGCAGGATAAATCTTGGGGGAATTTGCAACTAATATAGTCCTTCAAAGTCTTTCAGAAATCTAATTCTCCATTATTTCTCATCAGTCATGAAACATTTATTTGGGGTGTAAATATTATACTATATATACAAACATTTGAAAGGTTTTATATTTTTTAACATCATGCTTTGGGGTGTAAGTCAAAGCAAGTCAGATACTTTAATTTCATCAAAACAGTGCATGGTCACTGTTCAAAATAATTTGTATTATGTATTTTTGATGTAACTATTAATATTTATAGAAGTAATTTGACCCCTATAATAATACAACAAAATACATATTGAGGTTTCAGTGAACTTTGGGTAGCTTAAACAGAGAAATTTTGTCTTTCATAGCTCATTTATAGGTCCTGTTTATAGAGACTAGGACTTGGCTTTGGGCTGACAAAAATTTATAGCTATAAGTAACTCAGAGTATGCAAGTAAAGCCAGAATCACTAATAGATGGTTTATGCATAAATAACATTTATGGACTCATACAAATTTATTAGTGACTACTAAACCACTATCTATAGCTCTGGAGAAAACCACAGAAAATAACAAGTATTTAACATGCGTATAATTGAATATATGATGAATGGTGAAGAATATATATTATGCTGAATAATATATATTATATATATGTATGCATATGTACGGATACACATTCACAGAAACTCTAATATATGTGTGTATGTGTGTGTGTGTATACCCAACCCTGCCACTCCTGAAACTTATAAATATTATCTCACACTTAATTGTGTAGAATAAGATAGATAAATACACACAATTAGGTACAACTGTGGTGTGACTATAATTGAATAGTATTTCAGAACTCTGAAGTACAAAGAAAGGACAAAAGAGAAAGTGCGCACCCAAGCCAGCACTAGGAAATATCTCTATGCATTTGGACTGCAGAGTGTAGGAAGATGAAAATAAATTTGCAGAGGTTAAAGGGACCAACATTTTTTATAATATAGGTCATGTTTCTTTTTAATAACTATAAGAAGCCTCTTTTAGTGATGTGCCTTTGTGCTGAGAGAGAGCAGATTTCATGAACATATACAAAATGGATAGAAAGATTATGGGGTGTGGAACACATTTTTGGCTATTTTATAGAATAATTTGTGTATATTTAAATGTTAGTAGAAGAAAAAATAATTCATGTATAAAATAACCCTCACAAATAACAATTAAAATAAACAAATCTATAGTAGGTACATTAACATAGGTCTGAAAAATATATGAATATCATAGAAATTATTCCATCATTGCGGTGGGTTTTCACTGTAAAACAGAAACAATTATTTCACTTTGATGTTTAAGTATTAGGAAATATAAGTGAAGTATTAGTGAAATTAAAAATAGATTCTTTTTATCCAGAATCTATTTACTTTATTTCTAATTTCTAATTTCTTGGAAACACATGAATACAAATTCAATAATTTATCACTCTTATATTCATATACAAATATATATATGATATGATATATAATTTTTTCTGAGCATACATGATATTTATCATAGGGGACTAATTGTCTTCTTCTATAATGTTACTATTTTACCAAGTCAAGCAGAAAACACTTAGTAAGAACATCGATTTCATAATTCATGATGTGCAAATTACTTTGGCTGAATTTCTATAGCCCCCTCCTTTTCCTCTCTGCAGCCATTGACTGCATTATATATATATATATATATATATATATATAACTCCTATTGTTTTGCGTCCCTCTACCAACCAATTTCTTTGTTACAGCCACCAATTCCCTGACTCCCTCTACCATTCTCTTGAAAATTAACAAAATTAGATATGAAAGGAAACCATAACAACAGATATCAAATGCAAACAAATATTTGCAAGAGTAGGACATTCACAAGAGTGGACATCACAAGAACAGATATTCAAGACAGTCACAGAACAGGCATACAGACAGTTGCAAGAACATATTTTAAAAACTTCAGTCAGTCAATGGCAGTGAACTCCTTTAATCCTACCACTCATGAGGCAAAAGGTTTTTTTGACATTGATGCCATTTTGATCTACAGAGAGAGAGTTCTAGGATAGCCAGGGCTGTATGGAGAAACACTGTCTGAAAAAACAAAAAAAGAAACAAACAAACAAAAACAAACAAACAAGAAACGCTGTAGTTCAGCAAATGGAAAACTCTAAAAGAAATAGGCAACTTTCTTGATATATACTAGGTTTCAAAGTTATATCAGAAACAGATAAACAATTTTAAAAGACCTATAATTTGAAGAGTAATATGAGAAATAATTAAAAGAATCACAAACAAAAAATACAAAACAAAAAACCAAAACAAAACCAAAAACAAAAACCCTTTGTCAGATGACTTTAGCACAGAATTCTAATAGAATCTCAAAGAATAATTAGCAGTAATATATCTCAAATTATTGTACAAAACAGAAACAGAAAATAATATTACACATTCTCTTATGAAGCCACATTTACCTTGATTCCCAATCCACCTAAAACCCTAACAAAGAAAGAATTATCGACTCATTCTCCTTTTAAACACAGGCTTAAGAATTCCCAATAAAATACTTGACACAAACTTCAAGAACACATTGAAAAGATCATGGAAAATGATCAATAAAGTTTCATTCTAGTGATGCAGGGGTGGCTCAAAATATATAAATTGATAAATGTAAACCACGATGTAAAAGACAAAAACTACATGATCTTCTCATTAGATTCAGAAAGGGACTTTGATAAGCCCCACACCTCTTAACGATAAATATACTCCAGAGACTAGAAATCGTGGGACATAACTCAACATACTAAAGGCAATTACTGCAAGCTCATAGTCAGCATCAATTTAAATGAGAGAAAAGACAACCAATTCCAATAAAACCTTGAACAAGACAAGGTTGTCCATTCTCTTCATATCTATTTAGTATTATAGCATTAGAAGTCTTAGTTAAAGCAGCAAGATAACTGAAGGAGATCAAGCTGATAGAAATAAGAATAAAGAAGGTCAAAATATCTTTATTTGCATATGATATAATAAGTGACCCTACAAATTCTACCAAGGAATGGAACAGCTTATAAATGCAAAGCAGGTGAATACAAAATTAACATGCAAAACTAGTAGCCATCTTATATATAAATGACAAATGGATTGAGAGAAAAGTCAGGGAAACTAGACCTTTCACAATACCACAAAAAAACCTTGTAGTACTTATCACCAAGCAAGTAAAAGACTTTTCTGATAAAATTTGAAAGCATTGAAGAAAGATATTGAATAGATCATAAGACAGAAAGTTATCCTATGCACATGGTTCCATAAGATTAATAAGTAAGAATGGCCACTCTATCAAAAGCAATCCCCATCAAAATTCCAACACAACTCTTGACAGAACTTCAAAGGACACTTTTCAGCTTTCATATGGAAACCCCAAATCCCAGAATACCTAGAACAATTCTGAAAATAAAATAAATGACTGAGGTAATTCTGTTCCTGAACTCAGATTGTAATATAGAGCTATAGTTATAAACAAATAAAACAGCATACTACTGGCCAGATAAATACAATATTGATCAACAGAATCTATTTGAAGAAGCAGAGTTAGTCCACATACCTATAGAGTCCTGGTTTTCTAAAACAAAAACAGACATACACACTGGAAAAAAAGACATACACTTCAACAGGTGATGCTAGTCAAACTGGATGGCTGTATTTAGAGAATGCAAATATGTTCATACTTACCACTGAATAAACCTCAACTCCAAATGGATCAAAGACCTCAGAGTAAAACCTGATACAGAGAATCTTCTCACCCTCCCTGCCCCATTGACCAGGACAAAGAGAACAGAGACAAGGGACAGGGGTTTGGTAGCCCCATGAGCACATATATTAATGAGGACAAGGACCAGCTGCAAGGAGACAATAAATAGTCTACTAAAAAATTATTATAAACATCAAAGGACACCGTCATCAGAGAAAGGGTAAGGCTACAGAGCAAAAAACAAAAAACAAAACAAAACACTTTTAACAGTTACACAATCAGTAAAGGGCTACTATCCAAAATATGAAAAGAATTCAATAACTGGGTATAAGTAAAACAAACAAACCAGTTTAAAAGTGGGGTACAGATCTAAACATAGTATCTGAATAGAAGGATCTCAAATGGCTGACATTCACTTAAAGAAATCTTCAACATCCTTAGCCATTAGGAAATTAAAATTCCTTTGAGATTCTAGTGGTCATGCATGGTACTAGAAGTCTTCTGTATACTACCAATGAAGAAAGATAAATACCAACCAAGCTACAAACCATTCAAACTACTATAATAACCTCATACAAGATGCTCTAGCATAATAAGGGCATGGGTTTTGTGGTATTAACTAAATGATATCTGATTGGATACGTGGCTCACTCCACGAGACTGAAAACATCCCTGACATTGTTCTGGTGGCCAAGAAGCAGAGGCCAGATGTACTAGGGACCTCCAGAGAACCAAATATCATTGTCTGTGAAAGGAAAGTAGCTGTAAGATGATTCCTGATGACATTCTGCTATACTCGTAGATCAGTTACTTGTTCCATCATCATCAGAGAACCTTCCTTCTCCAGTGAATGGGAAAAAATACAGACACAATGTGCAGAGAGTGAAAGACCTTAGAATAGTCAGTCCTAACTGGATATTTTCCTCACATCCTTCTCCTCATGGCTCAGGGAACCCTAAAGAAGATAAGGTGGAAGGAGTGGAAGAGCCAAAGAGCACTGACGTCACCGAGTGGAAAAATACATCATGATCAATCCACATATGCTCTTACAGAGAATGAGGCAGCATGCTCAGAACCTGCATGGGTCTGTTCCAGATGGCACTCCAGTGTTCTGACACAAGCTGTTTCCCCAATCTGAAGCTATGCCAACGATAACCACTTGCAGAAAAATTTATTCTCTGCAAATGAGTCTCACCAGGGATAAAAACCCATTCTTCTATTATTTAAAGTGAAATTTAAATTTAAATATACTTGATCATGTTCTTTCCCTCCAAGTTTTTTCCAAATCCCTCTCCTCTCTAATCACCCAACATTCTCAAAAAGCTAACAAACACTGGATACAAGAAAACAAAATAAACACCATGCAAAAAGTTAAAAAGGATCTCAAAAAACCTACATCAATATGAATGAAAAAGAAAGCACACAAAGAAATATGGATTCTATAATATGCTGGTTGTGATGTGTGAACATGTGGCCTGCTCAGCAGAGGTAAATATGCTCTATGTTGCTCCATTGGAGAAAACTGATTTTCCCTCTCCTAGAATGTGTAAATGACAGTTCAGTAATTAATCTTTATCCTAGTGACTAAGTTTTCATTCTTTATCATTCATTTTAAAATATATTAAAATGAACTATAATTAGATAAAGCAAATGCTATCACATTGAAGTTGGACAAGACAAACCAATATAATGAAAAGAGCCCAAGACGTGACACAGGAATCAGAGACTCACTTGTTTGCACATTCAGGAATCCCATAGAAACACTAAACTGGAAGCCATACTCTAAGTGCAAAGGAATTCATGCAGACACATGCAGGCCTTGTGAATGCTTCATAAGTTGCTGCAAGTTTGTACGAACTTTGCTCATGTGGAAGTTGAGGGATTTATTTGACTAATGTCCTCCATCCCAGAGCTCTGAGGGAAGAGATTTGATAGAGACATTCCATTTTGTCTGCCTCTGGGTCTCTGTGTTTGTTCCCATCTGCTACAGGAGGAAGCTTCTCTGATGATGGCTGAGCAAGGCACTGATCTATGATCATAGAAGAATGCCTCCAGGAGTCATTTTATTGCTAGTCTATTCTTATCTCTTATTTTTAGACTGGCATTATTTGTGTTTCCCTTAGGTCCCTGGATAATCTACACTCAGGTTCCTGGTCACCCAAGCAATGTTGGTTATGGCTTCCCTCTTCTTAGTAGGCCTAAAACCAGATGAGTAATTTTTGGGATAGTCCAAGAAGCTGTTATTTCTACCACTATCCTTGTATACATTCCAACTGTGCATCTCTTATCACCAAGCAAAGCTTCCTGGACTAGGATTGGATTACATCTATTTGAATTGTTGGCTAAATGTGCCCATAAAAATTCCCAAACAATCCAAGTTGCTGACAAGAGTGTAGCTTTCTGTGCACAAATTGTCAGCAACACCCCGTTGTCAACACCTATATAACTCACTGAACATGGATATGTTCGGTTGGTGCCTACATAGGGCCTTCTCTCACCTTTACATTCTATAGGTCCTTTCTGTATCTACTGTTGCTTCAGATTTGTGGGTTTGTGTTTTTATGGGATTCTTGTGTGCGAATGTATGTGTTTCCCTGTCTATATGTGTTTCTTGCTCTTTTACTTTGGCCCCTTTCCTTCTGTTTGTTTACTTTGTCCTATTCTAGTTTTCTGTTTATAATAACCTTATTGAATTTAATGTTTATTATTACATTTTTATACCTGCTTGTTTTATAAGAAGAGACTCAAGGGCTGTTGAATTGAGTGAGATGTAAGATGGAGAGAACTTAGAGGAGACAGAGGTGGTACCAAAAAAAAAAAAAAAAAAAAAAAAAGACTGGTCACATTTTTTGTTCCCTTCTTTAAAGGTATCCCATCTGTTTTACATATTGAAGAGACTGAAAGATAATCCCTTTCTTTGAAAGTTAAATAATGCTCCTTAAAGACTATTGAAATTCAGACTCCTGAATAAGAGTTATACTCCTTTAATGAGAATAATGTATACCTAATTTCTTGTTTCCAAATGACTCAGCATTATCTTTTAAACCCCAAGACATATCCTTTTCCTGCATGTTATTTTAGTATGGAGTGCACAATAGACATTTCCATTCTATGTAATGGTATCACTTTAGGATACTTCATAAATGTCCATTTATAACCTGCCATAATCCAAACTTATTGATCCCATGGCCTAGTGAAGAGTGGACTATCTTTCTATACTAGCTCTTCCTTTCTTGGTCCTTTCTTACAACTATACCTTGTAGTCAGAGCAGGATTGTGGATATTTTCATCATGAACATTTAATCACCTGGTCACCAAATCCAATATTCAATTTATTTTATAAGACCCTGTATTTCTGTTTCAGATACATCCGTTCCAAGGAGTCTTTTTCAAGCTAACAGCATAAATACATATCTTACCTCTCTATTCATTTCGATTAGGTTGCTGCCATTTAAATGGCCTGAAACTTTCCTTTGCATTCTGTTTTCTGCTCAAGTGATCAGGTGTGAAAATGAGATAAGCTGTGTATCTTTCCCAAAGGACATTCTGGTACTGGAGTGATGAAAAATAAACAAAAATGCCCTATGAGAAAGGTCTCTCATTTGAACTCTCATTGAAAGGTATGAGTTATGGGTTGGAGCTTGATAGTTCTTCTATGATTTCCCTGACAGTGCCCTTTGTTTTCTCCAAATGTCCCTTTCCTCCACATCCTAGTATATGCATGTGCACATATGTGCATGGACACACACAGACAGACACCACACACACACACACACACACACACACACACACACACACACACACACACACCTATCCCCCCCCAACACACACACATACATCTGCTCCTTTCTAATTTTTTCAGATAGCCTTAGGTTCCTACAGGAAAATAAACGGTCAACTTTAAGGCAACTTCATTTCCTGAACAAGCAAGCATACAGACTTTCTAGTTGTTTCTCCTATTCTACAGCAATGAAGAGGATGGATGTCATACTCCACAAGGAGAAACTATTCAGATATGGGCAGAATCATTTTCTTATTTCTTTCTACGCACATCCTTCTGTCTCTTGCTTTGTGCTCTATTTCTAATCATGGCCCCTTAGTTTAAATTAAAATTACTTTCTTCTGCAGAAGAAAAAGAAAGCACAAATAAACCATCTTAGATTTTAATAATTTTAGTCATTTCTTAATTACGATCTACTATCTTTGTTAGATTTCATGTATGGGTGGTTATAGATAACTTTTCTACTTTTTAAAATACCCCCCGTTCACTTCTGTTTTACTTTCTAATGGATTCTAAGCATATGCAGGAAAAAAATTTTTTTGCATGGAGTCCGTCATCACATTGTTTTTAAAGAGTTTAAAGAGTTATGCTTCTGATATTAAGAAAAATGCATGGAAGTAAATTTATTTCCTGAGCTAGATGAAACTATTCGTTTGTAGCCTTGATCCCATTTGTGAAAAGACAATGCAATTTACTAAATGGTGCCCCAGTGACCTGAGAGGTTAATACAGATCAAGAATGCAAGTCCTTTTAATCTATGTTGAGAAGCTGATTCAGTGTATAGTGAAACAACCATGGTAACTGTGGTGACCTCCATCAGCCTCAGGACCAACTGCTCATGAAGAAATACAGAAGCTTGTCTGCATTTTCCTCCATTTTTCTCAAGTTAAGTTTGAGTTCAATTGAGGGACTGAGAGCAAGTATATAAGCTCTTGATATGAACTACCTTGGAATTGTCATTTGGAAGAAGCTAGGAAGACATTTATGATTAGAGTCATGAAGGAGGGAATCCTATAAAATTTCTTCCCATTTTTATCTGTGCAAATACATATGAAAACATATTAAAATAACATATATGTTATAAATATGTATGCATAATGATATCCAATTAGTTAGGTTTTCTATTCCCTGAAAAGAGACACCATGACTAAGGCCAATCAAATAAATGACAACATTTAATTGCGGCTGGCTTACTGGTTCTAAGGTTCAATCCATTATCATCAAGGCAAGCAGTTTGAATGAGTCTCAAAGCCTACCCCCAAAGTGACAAACTTCCTCCAACAAGGCTTCAGCTAACAGTGCCACTCTCGGAAGCATATTCAAATCACCATGCATATCAACAGACATTAGTGTGAAGGAACTTGAATTTATAAATTCTATCTCTAACATATATTTTATGATAACATAATATGATATAATATATATGTTTATCAGTGAGCAGGAATTGAATGTAGAAACAGGGAAAATAAAACAAAATAAGTCTTAAGAGAATCCCAAGTTCAAAGTTATTAAAAAACAGGGAATTAAATATGTTCCTCTAAAGGCAATATCAGGTAAACATTTTCATTTGGGGCTATAATATTCTAAGCCCAGCCTTATCTCTATTTTTATTTTATAACATTTCATAAACAAATTATGAGTCTTTGAATAAATGTTTCAATAAATTGCCAAATTTTCTATTCAGTTAACTATTATTGGGATACCACCACCAATCAGGTTTTGTCATTTTATCTCTTACTTGGGACTATGGTATCCAATGTGGAACTGTTGGTAATGAACAAGAAAATTATGGATGGAACTCTTAAAAAATACAGATGGTCAAATCATGCACATTCTACTGAACAAATAGGGATGAGATACATTTACCTGTGTTTTTTCTAAACAACTCTTTAAGTATTTCCACACTGATAATATGGTTTCATCAAAGTAGACATCATTCAGTGTCTATGTATAACAATTTGTGATATGGTAATATTGATGGTATAATAAATGATCTAAGGACATTATCAACATTTTAATAGATCCATCATCCAATCTCTATCCAGTGACTTTCTTTCTGACTTAAATTATTCATGATACTAATGGAAGGTAAGAAAATAGTATCACAGAAAATAAATATATTACAAAATTAGTTTAAAATAATTAACTTATGAGAAAGGGACAAAAAAACCCACAATGAACCTTTTTTTTTGACTGTTATTATCAGATATGACATTTGAGTTGAAAGAGCTACTAACTACATAAACACTGTATGCTCTTAGATGAATGGGATTCATTTATTATTCTGATGAAGGCATAAACAAGTCCTGGTGCATGGGTAGAGTTAAAAAGTAACAATTGTGTTTTTTGCATCATTGTATTAAGTTTAATACTTATCCACATGTTTGGAAGATTTCCACCTGTTTAAAAGACATTTTTCTTACCTTCACTTTGTGACTAGATATGACCCACATAATCTCTTTGCCTTCCTGCAGTTTTGAGCTATTAAATATCAGCATGAATCCCTTGCCCAGCTCCACAGGTTGACAGAAACTACTTCTTGACAAATCTTTCCTTCTTACATAAAGAGAACACCTTTTTATCCAATGGTGATAGATCTTATTTAAGCATTTGCATTTAAATGGCAGTTTTCTGTGGAGAATAAAAATATTTTCTTTTTTTTTTTCACTGTTTTTTTTTATTACATATTTTCCTCAATTACATTTCCAATGCTATCCCAAAAGTCCCCCATACCGCCCCCCACTTCCCTACCCTCCCATTCCCATTCTTTTGGCCCTGGCATTCCCCTATATTGGGGCATATAAAGTTTGCAAGTCCAATGGGCCTCTCTTTCCAGTGATGGCCGACTAGGCCATCTTTCGATACATATGCAGCTAGAGACAAGAGCTCTGGGGTACTGGTTAGTTCATCATGTTGTTCCAACTATAGGGTTGCAGATCCCTTTAGCTCCTTGGGTACTTTCTCTAGCTTCTCCATTGGGAGCCCTGTGATACATCCAATAGCTGACTGTGAGCATCCACTCCTGTGTTTGCTAGGCCCCTGCATAGTCTCACAAGAGACAGCTATATTTGGGTCCTTTCAGCAAAATCTTGCTAGTGTATGCAATGGTGTCAGCGTTTAGAAGCTGATTATGGGATGGATCCCTGGATACGGCAGTCTCTAGATGGTCCATCCTTTCATCACAGCTCCGAACTTTGTCTCTGTAACTCCTTCCCTGGGTGTTTTGTTCCCAATTCTAAGAAGGGGCACAGTGTCCACATTTTGGTCTTCATTCTTCTTGAGTTTCATGTGTTTAGCAAATTGTATCTTATATCTTGGGTATCCTAAGTTTTGGTCTAATATCCACTTATCAGTGAATACATATTGTGTGAGTTCCTTTGTGATTGTGTTACCTCACTCAAGATGATGCCCTCCAGGTACATCCATTTGGCTAGGAATTTCATAAATTCATTCTTTTTAATAGCTGAGTAGTACTCCATTGTGTAAATGTACCATAATTTCTGTATCCATTCCTCTGTTGAGGGACATCTGGGTTCTTTCCAGCTTCTGGCTATTATAAATAGGGCTGCTATGAACATAGTGGAGCATGTGTCCTTCTTACCGGTTGGGACATCTTCTGGATATATGCCCAGAAGAGGTATTGCTGGATCCTCCGGTAGTACTATGTCCAATTTTCTGAGGAACCGCCAGACTGATTTCCAGAGTGGTTGTACAAGCTTGCAATCCCACCAACAATGGAGGAGTGTTCCTCTTTCTCCACATCCCCGCCAGCATCTGCTGTCACCTGAATTTTTGATCTTAGCCATTCTGACTGGTGTGAGGTGGAATCTCAGGGTTGTTTTGATTTGCATTTCCCTGATGATTAAGGATGTTGAACATTTTTTCAGATGCTTCTCTGCCATTTGGTATTCTTCAGGTGAGAATTCTTTGTTCAATTCTGAGCCCCATTTTTTAATGGGGTTATTTGACTTTCTGGAGTCCACTTTCTTGAGTTCCTTATATATATTGGATATTAGACCCTTATCTGATTTAGGATAGGTAAAGATCCTTTCCCAATCTGTTGGTGGTTTTTTTGTCTTATTGATGGTGTCTTTAGCCTTGCAGAAGCTTTGCAGTTTCATGAGGTCCCACTTGTCAATTCTCAATCTTACAGCACAAGCCATTGATGTTCTATTCAAGAATTTTTCCCCTGTGCCCATATCTTCAAGGCTTTTCCCCACTTTCTCCTCTATAAGTTTCAGTGTCTCTGGTATTATGTGAAGTTCCTTGATCCACTTAGACTTGACCTTAGTACAAGGAGATAGGAATGGATCGATTCGCATTCTTCTACATGAAAACAACCAGTTGTGCCAGCACCATTTGTTGAAAATGCTGTCTTTCTTCCACTGGATGTTTTTAGCTCCCTTGTCGAAGATCAAGTGACCGTAGGTGTGTGGGTTCATTTCTGGGTCTTCAATTCTATTCCATTGGTCTATTTGTCTGTCACTATACCAGTACCATGCAGTTTTTATCACAATTGCTCTGTAGTAAAGCTTTAGGTCTGGCATGGTGATTCCACCAGAGGTTCTTTTATCCTTGAGAAGAGTTTTTGGTATCCTAGGTTTTTTGTTATTCCAGATGAATTTGCAGATTGCACTTTCTAATTCGTTGAAGAATTGAGTTGGAATTTTGATGGGGATTGCATTGAATCTGTAGATTGCTTTTGGCAAGATAGCCATTTTTAAAATGTTGATCCTGCCAATCCATGAGCATGGAAGATCTTTCCATCTTCTGAGATCTTCTAGAATTTCTTTCTTCAGAGACTTGAAGTTCTTATTATACAGATCTTTCACTTCCTTAGTTAGAGTCACGCCAAGATATTTTATATTATTTGTGACTATTGAGAAGGGTGTTGTTTCCCTAATTTCTTTCTCAGCCTGTTTATTCTTTGTGTAGAGAAAGGCCATTGATTTGTTTGAGTTAATTTTATATCCAGCTACTTCACCTAAGCTGTTTATCAGGTTTAGGAGTTCTCTGGTGGAATTTTTAGGGTCACTTATATATACTATCATATCACCTGCAAAAAGTGATATTTTGACTTCATCTTTTCCAATTTGTATCCCTTTGATCTCCTTTTGTTGTCGAATTGCTCTGGCTAGGACTTCAAGTACTATGTTGAATAGGTATGGAGAAAGTGGACAGCCTTGTCTAGTCCCTGATTTTAGAGGGATTGCTTCAAGCTTCTCACCATTTACTTTGATGTTGGCTACTGGTTTGCTGTAGATTGCTTTTATCATGTTTAGGTATGGGCCTTGAATTCCTGATCTTTCCAAGACTTTTATCATGAATGGGTGTTGGATCTTGTCAAATGCTTTTTCCGCATCTAACGAGATGACCATGTGGTTTTTGTCTTTGAGTTTGTTTATATACTGGATTACGTTGATGGATTTCTGTATATTGAACCATCCCTGCATCCCTGGGATGAAACCTACTTGGTCAGGATGGATGATTGTTTTGATGTGTTCTTGGATTCGGTTAGCAAGAACTTTATTGAATATTTTTGCATCAATATTCATAAGGGATATTGGTCTGAAGTTTTCTATCTTTGTTGGGTCTTTTTGTGGTTTAGGTATTAGAGTAATTGTGGCTTCATAGAATGAGTTGGGTAGAGTACCTTCTGTTTCTATTTTGTGGAATAGTTTGTGAAGAACTGGGATTAGATCTTCTTTGAAGGTCTGATAGAACTCTGCACTAAACCCATCTGGTCCTGGGCTTTTTTTAGTTGGGAGACTATTAATGACTGCTTCTATTTCTTTGGGGGATATAGGGTTGTTTAGATGATTAACCTGATCTTGGTTCAACTTTGGTACCTGGTATCTGTCTAGGAACTTCTCCATTTCATCCAGGTTCTCCAGTTTTGTTGAGTATAGCCTTTGGTAGAAGGATCTGATGGTGTTTTGGATGTCTTCAGGATCTGTTGTTATGTCTCCTTTTTCATTTCTGATTTTGTTAATTAGAATACTTTCCCTGTGCCCTCTAGTTAGTCTGGCTAAGGGTTTATCTATCTTGTTGATTTTCTCAAAGAACCAGCTCCTTGATTGGTTGATTCTTTGAATAGTTCTTCTTGTTTCCACTTGATTGATTACGCCCCTGAGTTTGATTATTTCCTGCCGTCTACTCCTCTTGGGTGAATTTGCTTCCTTTTGTTCTAGTGCTTTTAGGTGTGTTGTCAAGCTGCTAATGTGTGCTCTTTCTAGTTTCTTTTTGGAGGCACTCAGAGCTATGAGTTTTCCTCTTAGAAATGCTTTCATTGCGTCCCATAAGTTTGGGTATGTTATGGCTTCATTTTCATTGAGCTCTAAAAAGTCCTTGATTTCTTTCTTTATTCCTTCCTTAACCAAGGTATCATTGAGAAGAGTGTTGTTCAGTTTCCACGTGAAGGTTGGCTTTCTATTATTTATTTTGTTATTGATGATCAGCCTTAGTCCATGGTGATCTGATAGGATGCATGGGACAATTTCATTCAATGTTTTTGTATCTGTTGAGTCCTGTTTTGTGCCCAATTACGTGGTCAATTTTGAGGAGGTACCATGAGGTGCTGAGAAGAAGGTGTATCCTTTTGTTTTAGGGTAAAATGTTCTGTAGATATCTGCCATATCCATTTGATCCATAACTTCTGTTAGTTTCACTGTGTCCCTGTTTATTTTCTGTTTCCATGATCTGTCCATTGGTGAAAGTGGTGTGTTGAAGTCTCCCACTATTATTGTATGAGGTACAATATGTGCTTTGAGATTTACTAAAGTTTCTTTAATGAATGAGGCTGCCTTTGTATTTGGAGCATAGATATTCAGGATTGATAGTTCCTCTTGGAGGATTTTACCTTTGATGAGTATGAAGTGCCCCTCCCTGTCTTTTTTGATGACTTTGGGTTGGAAGTCAATCTTATCTGATATTAGAATGGCTACTCCAGCTTGTTTCTTCATACCATTTGCTTGGAAAATTGTTTTCCAGCCTTTCATTCTGAGGTAGTGTCTATCTTTTTCTCTGAGATGAGTTTCTTGTAAGCAGCAAAATGTTGGGTCTTGTTTGTGTAGCCAATTTGTTAGTCTATGTCTTTTTATCGGGGAGCTGAGTCCATTGATATTAAGAGATATTAAGGAAAAGTAATTGTTGTTTCCTGTTATTTTTGTTGTTAAAGTTGGCATTCTGTTCTTGTGGCTGTCTTCTTTTAGGTTTGTTGAGGGATTACCTTTTTGTTGTTTCTAGGTCGTGGTTCCAGTCCTTGTATTGGTTTTTTTCTGTTATTATCCTTTGAAGGGCTGGATTCGTGGAGAGATAATGTGTGAATTTGGTTTTGTCGTGGAATACTTTGGTTTCTCCATCTATGTTAATTGAGAGTTTGGCTGGGTATAGTAGCCTGGGCTGGAATTTGTGTTCTTTTAGTGTCTGTATAACATCTGTCCAGGATCTTCTGGCTTTCATAGTCTCTGGTGAAAAATCTGGTGTAATTCTGATAGGCTTGCATTTATATGTTACTTGGCCTTTTTCTCTTACTGCTTTTAGTATTCTATCTTTATTTAGTGCATTTGTTGTTCTGATTATTATGTGTCGGGAGGTATTTCTTTTCTGGTCCAGCCTATTTGGAGTTCTGTAGGCTTCTTGTATGTTCATGGGCATCTCTTTCTTTAGATTTGGGAAGTTTTCTTCTATAATTTTGTTGAAGATGTTGGCTGGTCCTTTGAGTTGAAAATCTTCATTCTCATCCACTCCTATTATCCGTAGGTTTGGTCTTCTCATTGTGTCCTGTATTTTTTGGATGTTTTGAGTTAGGATCTTTTTGCATTTTCCATTTTCCTTGATTGTTGTGCCGATGTTCTGTATGGAATCTTCTGCACCTGAGATTCTCTCTTCCATCTCTTCTATTCTGTTGCTGATGCTTGCATCTATGGTTCCAGATTTCTTTCCTAGGGTTTCTATCTCCAGTGTTGCCTCATTTTGTGTTTTCTTTATTGTGTCTACTTCCCTTTTTAGGTCTAGTATGGTTTTGTTCATTTCCATCATCTGATTGGATGTGTTTTCTTGTTTCTCTTTAAGGACTTCTACCAGTTTGGTTGTGTTTTCCTGTTTTTCTTTAAGGACTTGTAACTCTTTAGCCATGTTCTCCTGTAGTTCTTTAAAGTCCTTCTTGATGTCCTCTACCATCATCATGAGATATGCTTTTAAATCCAGGTCTAGTTTTTCAGGTGTGTTGGGGTGCCCTGGACTGGGCGAAGTGGGAGTGCTGGGTCCTGATGATGGTGAGTGGTCTTGGTTTCTGTTAGTAAGATTCTTACGTTTACCTCTTGCCATCTGGTAATCTCTGGAGTTGTTATAGTTGTCTCTGTTCAGAGGTTGTTCTTCTGGTGATTCTGAGTATCCTCTGTCAGCAGACCTGGGAGACAGGCTCTCTCCTCTGAGTTTCAGTGGTTAGAGCACTCCCTGCTGACAAGCTTTCCTCTTAAAGGGAAGGTGTACAGATATCTGGCGTTTGTACCTCCTCCTGGCCGAAGAAGAAGGCGGAAAACAGGACCTTTCCCAGATGCTGTGTTGCTTTGGCGGGTCACAGAAGCTGTAGGCTTCTGTGGTGCACACTCTCAGCTGTGCAGACTAAGTTCCTAAGTTCAGTGGAGTCCTGGATCCAAGATGTGCTCCCTGCTCCTGAGTAGGAGGGCTCCTGTGCAGGGCAGACCACTGTCTTCCAGCTAGGAGGGTGCCGGATGTCTGTGGCCCCAAAAGGGTGCTGCCTCAGCGGCTCTGTGGCTCCCGCCTGTCCCAGAAGCTGTCTGCCTCTGTGGTCCTCAGTCTTACCTGTACAGACTAAGTTCGGCGGAGTCCCGGAGCCAAGATGGCGCTCCCTGCAGGGCAGGTCACTGTCCTCCGGCTGGGAGGTTGCCGGATGTCTGCGGCCCCAAAAGGGTGCTGCCTCAGCGGCTCTGTGGCTCCCACCTGTCCCTGAAGCTGTCTGCCTCTGTGGTCCTCACTCTACCTTGTACAGACTAAGTTCGGCGGAGTCCCGGAGCCAAGATGGCGCTCCCTGCAGGGCAGGTCACTGTCCTCCGGCTGGGAGGGTGCCGGATGTCTGCGGCCCCAAAAGGGTGCTGCCTCAGCGGCTCTGTGGCTCCCGCCTGTCCCAGAAGCTTTCTGCCTCTGTGGTCCTCACTCTAACCTGTACAGACTAAGTTCGGCGGAGTCCCGGAGCCAAGATGGTGCTCCCTGCAGGGCAGGTCACTGTCCTCCGGCTGGGAGGGTGCCGGAAGTCTGCGGCCCCAAAAGGGTGCTGCCTCAGTGGCTCTGTGGCTCCAGCCTGTCCCAGAAGCTGTCTGCCTCTGTGGTCCTCACTCTGACCTGTACAGACTAAGTTCGGCGGAGTCCCGGAGCCAAGATGGCGCTCCCTGCAGGGCAGGTCACTGTCCTCCGACTGGGAGGGTGCTGGATGTCTAAAAATATTTTCAATTCAACCTTTAAAATAATGTCATGCTTTTATGAGAATTTTCTTGAGAAACATGTGCAGGCAATACAAAATATTCATTTAATTTTAAATTACTTAGGGTGACTTAGAACTAAAAGATAGCTTATAAAATCCAATCTTCATACCTAATTAATCATAATACTGATTTATATTAGTATAAAATTTAGACAGCATAAAAAGTTTCTTTTGAAATCATACATATATTTATGCATTTATTAATTTTTGACAAGCATAATCATCTTTGCAGAATTTTTTTTTGTTAAATGTGAGTTCAAATATATTTCATCAAAAGCATCTGTGAAGCAGATTTTATTTTGAGCATCTAATACTAACAGTACATACAGAAGTTGAACAGTATAGATTAATGTACTGATCTTATTTTTGAAAGACTTTAGATATTAAGTTCTAAGCAATGTTGGGTCACTTCAAAGCATAAGCTACATGTCTTTTAGAATGGGTTCTTTCATTGGTACAATGAAAATGTTAATTTCTTAACAAATCATGTTCCCTAAATGAAGTTGGTGGAGAAGCAACATCCTTTGAAAGCTCTTATTAATTGCTAAATTATGAATAATATAGTAAAGTGAAATTACATACTATACAAATAATTACAGGTAAAAAATAGAGAAAAGGTTTCTAACCACTGACTAGTGTTTTTCTTGATCAGGAATATCATGATTTTCCACCCAGTGATAAATTACTTTCCCTAAGACAAACAAATCAGAATTAGCTACTCCATATTGACTACCAAATGAACACCCATTGTGACCATCATTGCACGTTTGATGTGGCTATTTGGTACAATTTTCCAGGATTTAGCTACATGATCCCCATTACCATTAATAAAATATGAGGCTAAATAGCCTTGAAACATTTGACACAAACAACATCACGAATTCTATTTTCTGAGGTACAATAATGTATTTCTTTTTATTCCTACAGCGAACAATAAGTTCATATCAGTATAACTCAATGTTATCTAGTTTTTGTCGTCTCCTGTCAAAAGAAAAATAGTACACAGGTAGTTGATTTAAGAGGTCTTGGGGCCCTGAAATCTGCCTCTAGTTGACATGTTTGATGCTCTTACATAAGAGCAGAATTTAATGAAATGCATTCTGTTTTGACATCACAAAGCTGTTGTAACTTCAAGGGGATCTCAAAGGGATCCAAATACTTTCTGTCCTTGTCAAGCAAACACACACACACACACACACACACACACACACACACACACACACACAATTATTTGTGAGTAAACTACTATATATTATTAATTGTGGAACTGGAAAGATGAATCAAGAAAGTACTTCAGAGTGCTTTGCACAGTATGAGATTTTGCACAGTCCCCAAGCTTGATTCTTAGCATCCTTGTGGAATGACTAGCAAACCTTCTATGACTCAAGCTTAAGTGGATTCAAAGCCTCTGGCTTCTGCTGGACTCAATATTCATTTACACATATCCATAAACAGATATACACACAGAGACCCTGAGCCCCCATGCCATCACCCTTATACACACCCTTATATACAATTAAAAATAACCAAACTGGAAGAAAACCATCTATGCCTGCTACTCGGGACTTAGACATCTTCCTAGGGCTAGTGAGTTCATGGACCTTAGAGGTCCTATTCCATTAACAGCATTTTGCCAGATCAACTTAAGTCCTTACTGCATCTTAAATCACATCATTATATTCACACAGAGGTATGCCTGCGACCTACATTGAAGAGGCCTATTCTACAGCAAATGGAAACTTTCACCAAAAACTACAATTGGACGCAATGCTTATATTAACAGATGGTCCCTGTGTCCAAAGGATAGATCTACAACACCACACACTGGCTCAGGGAGCATCATCAAAGAGGTCAGAAAGGAAAATGACTGTGGAAGAGTGTCTCCTAGAAATGACTACATTTAAAAAAAAGAAAAAAGACATGAGCAATGGCAATATCAATGGACTTGTTAATCTAGAAGCAGGGGTGTTTACCTGGGTTTTATCTTACAGAGAGTACTACAGGCAACTAATTACTGATGGGAGTGGTTTGGTGGATTGAGAATAAACCTCTCTAATGGATATGTCCCTCTATAGATTGCCCAATAAGAAAGTCCCTAAAATCACATATGTAGAAACAAAAACAGACTCAGCAAGTATGTATGTGTCTCTGTGTGTGTGTATATACACATACATACATTACATATGCATATATGTGTACATATACACAATATATGTATATAACAATGATAATCAAAGAAAAGAATGTGATTTACTTGAGATGGGGGCATTTGAGGGAACAGAAAAAGGTAGGACCTGAAGAGAGGAAAGACATAATTCTATTTTAAAATTTTTAAATAGATAGTGATTGCTCAGAATATAAAAGAAGCAAAGGTTAATAATGATAATCACCCTACATATTTAAGAGGGAGGCTAGATTAAATGTAAAAGGAAGTGTTTCAACTCAACTTTAAAAATATTTGCAGTGACTTGAACATACATCTTACATAAATTTATAAAATTATACAGAAATATGTTCCTGTTTATGTATCCAAAGTTCCCCTCTGCTCAATGGAAATCATGAGTGAAGTTTTAGTATTGCTGTGGTGGTTACTCACTCCTCAACTTTCTGATTTATGGTAATTTGCATTACATATGCATATATGTGTACATATACACAATATATGTATATAACAATGATATATTTCTTTTCTACAAAATATGTTTGGTAGGAAGCATATTTTTTTTTAATGGCTGGGAGTCACACTCAGGAAAAATGTAATCAACTTGCCTTGATGTACATCTTATGGAATACCATCCCATGATATTTTCCTTTGATTTATCCTTAAATATATGGTGATTAATGCTCATTATTGAGTATGCATTCAGTAAAATCTAAAATATCAGCTATATACAGTTGAAAATAAAAAGGAAAAAAAGCACACTATATTTCTCTCTGTATATGTGTGTGTGTGTATGTTTGTAAACATGTAATTCAAATATAATGGTTTATGTCAAATGAACCTCTTAATATACTATAATATAATTATAACATTACTCCCTTCCCTTTCTGCCCTTCAAAACTTCCTCTCTTCCTGCCCTCTTTCCTCTCTTTCTAATTCATGGTTGCTTTTTCATTATTTGTCATTGTATGAATATATATATATATATTCATACATATATACATGCACACATATATATGCACACATATATACACGCATATAAATTACTACATAAAGCCTGCTTTGTCGGTCTAATGTGACTTGAGTATGTTTTCAGGATGGACTTTTTTTGGTATGGATAGAAAACAGGCTGTCATGACTACAGAAAGCAGAAAAGGAACATGGGATCAAATGTATTTTAATGTGCCATTACTTTTACATTCCCATTGCATTGGTTTCTGTGAGAGTATATGGTATGGGGGAGGATGGGCAAAGGAATCTTATGGTACATGTGTTTAGATCAGAGGACTACTTGGACGAGCCAGTTCCCTCCTTCAATTTTGTTGGTATTAGGGATTGAACTCAGGTCATCAGTCTTGGCAGTCATTTTCTGTTCCCTCTGAGCCTTTTAATCTATCACTGAGAAGACATTTAATATCATTAGTAAAGATACTTGTACTGAATAATGTAATACTGATCATGAAAATTAATGATTGAATTATGACTTTTCTTGTGTAAACTACAGAACTTATATGGCTTCACTTTTCCATAAACAATAGACAAAACTACTTGAAAGAATTTACATATATTTTCGATCAAATGTGATCAGAAATTATAAATATGTCTGTCTTATAACAGGAACTTTATTCAAACAACATAATATTGGGCTTGAAGGAAACTATTGAGATTCATTTTTTGAAGAGGAATTTACACCCACTCAAGGACAAATTGCCCTACAATGTAGCTGCTGCTATGTACAAATAAATACACACACACACACACACACACACACACACACACACACACACACACAATGAAACTTCCTTGTTTTTACAGTGATAAATGAAAAAGTATTAAAATTCTCCACTATAATAAGATATGCAAGGCATTTTATGTTGTTGGGTTCTTTAGTTAAAACAAGGAGTGAAAATAACTTGCTAGAATATAAGGATAAGAACTGAATGATCATGCCACCAATGGAGAAAAGGATTCATTCACAGATTCAGCATTGTCTCAATCCACTTATGATAAACCAAAACTGTCGTTTAGAAGGAAGGAAGAAAGGAAAGAAGAAAGGAAGGAAAAGGAAGGAAGGAAGGAAGGAAGGAAGGAAGAAAGAAAGAAGGAAGGAAAGAAGGAAAGAAGGAAAGAAAGAAAGAAAGAAAGAAAGAAAGAAAGAAAGAAAGAAAGAAAGAAGGAAGGAAGGAAGGAAGGAAGGAAGGAAAGAAAGAAAGAAAGAAAGAAAGAAAGAAAGAAAGAAAGAAAGAAAGAAAGAAAGAAGGAAGGAAGGAAGGAAGGAAGGAAGGAAGGAAGGAAGGAAGGCAGACATACAGATAGACAGAAGGAAAGAAGACGTAGCTTGTACAAAACACTAGTTAGAATATATCCTATATTTTTGGTTGTGAGCCTAGCCTTTATCGGCTGAGCCATCCGAGATATAAGATACAATTTGCACAACACATGAAACTGAAGAAGAATGAAGACCAAAGTGTGGACACTTTACTTCTTCTTAGAATTGGAAACAATCACCCATGGAAGGAGTTACAGAGACAAAGTTTGGAGCTGAGACAAAAGGATGGACCATCTAGAGACCGCCATATCCAGGGATTCATCCCATAATTAGCCTCCAAACGAAGACACCATTGCATACACTAGCAAGTGTTTGCTGAAAGGACCCTGATATAGCTGTCTCTTGTGAGACTATGCCGGGGCCTAGCAAACACATAAGTGGATGCTCACAGTCAGCTATTGGATGGATCACAGGGCCCCCAATGGAGGAGCTAGAGAAAGTATCCAAGGAGCTAAAGAGATCTGCAACCCTGTAGGTGCAACAACATTATGAACTAACCAGTACCCCGGAGCTCTTGACTCTAGGTGCATATGTATCAAAAGATGGCCTAGTCGGCCATCACTGGAAAGAGAGACCCATTGGACATGCAAACTTTATATGCCCCAGTACAGGGGAATGCCAGGGCCAAAAAATGGGAATGGGTGGGTAGGGAAGTGGGGGGAAGGGTATAGGGGACTTTTGGGATAGCATTGGAAATATAATTGAGGAAAATACATAATAAAAAATATTCAAACAAAATAGAAAAAAGAAATTCCCATTAATAAACTAAAATGTTTCATGGCTTTCAAAAATATCTATCTATATATATCCTATAAATAGAGAAGCTGAAATGTAAGAAAAGTATACTTTTCTCACATTTTGTGTGTGTGTGTGTGTGTTATTCAGGATGTTCTAGACTCAAATTGGGGCTCTTTAATTAAGAAAATGTATTCATGGGCAGTCTTTGGATTTCTTCTAGGTTATGGGAAGCCCTAGAGTCTCCTCACTTGCTGCATTGTAGAAGTGGCCCTGGACTGTAGGAGCACAGAGCAGCTCCACATACTGCAGGTGTCCTTGATAGTGAGAGATGAGACAGAGTGTGACTCACATTATTAAACATTTCGATCCTTCTGAAATTACTGGATTTGCCTTAATTTTCCTTATTTTTATTTGAATATACAAAATGTTATACCTTTATAGAAATGTATTACATTACCAAGAATAATGAAAGGAACGCCTTATAATTATGGGCTACGCAATAAACTATATAATGTAAAGGTGGGTTTGGGTTATTTTGTGGAGGTATCCTCTGGAACTCAAGAATGTCAGATACCAAAGTGTCCCAGTGAATTTTGTTCTCTTTTTGGGAATTATCCTGCCCAAGAGAGAGTGTGTATACTATACCTTATCACTCGTATATAATCTTCCTACTATACCTGACCACTAATGATGTGGTCATGACATAGAATTGTCCTATATGAGCCCAATAAAGCTGTTTATTTTTACTTTTTACATTTTTTTAAAAATTAAAGACCTTATGAAGGGATGTGTATGAAGCACCTGAAATCTGAGCTCTCTACTCCACCCTAACTCTGCAAAGATCTGAGGAAAGCCCTGGGCAAATGTTTCTGCTCATCCTTTTGCAAGGTATTGTCTTGCTATCTTATTTCTTGTTCAGAAATATAAGGATGGAATCACTATGTCCTGCAGTGAGCATTTTAAAGGATGCCACTAAATCTCCCTTGTCCACCCAAGTCAAGGTTAAAGGCCCACTCATCTACGGATGAGAAAATCTTTTGATCACCTCTGTTAAGCATTGCCTATTTAAACTTAATTAACAGGGGGGAGAGAGATTGGAGACCTTGCTGTCGTAAGAGCAGGCCCTTCACTGCCTCCCACCCAAAAAAAAATAAAAAAGCCAATTGGCCTTGTACTAGGAGCCAGCCAGTCTTAATCGCTTCTCACTGTTTCCCCTGCCTGTCACCCAAAATTGTGGATAATTATCAGTTCAGTGTTATTCTAAAATTGTTTAGCTAAACTCAGCCAGGGTTCCAACGCCCTACTTAAAAGGCAAACAGGTAGCTACCTATTCAGCACTAATTAGCATTATAAAGTCAGAGCCTACAGCCTTAGCCAGATACAGTTTACCATTAGAATAGTTAAGAAATCCCACGGAAATAGGTTTTTTCTTTAGCCCTAGGAACTTAGGCAGAACTATTGAACATAGATAATTTTTCTGCCACAGGCCACCCCTTTTTTATTGTTATTTTTGTTATCTAATGGGGGGAAATGTGGTCTCCCTTCCCCCCAGCTTGGAACCTGCCTGCTCTAGGGTGGAGCTACCGGCTCATTCGTCCTGCCACGCCCACTGCTGGAACCTGCCCTCTGCTGCCTGGAGGCACACACGTGTTTGTCCTGCTACTGGACCCTGAGTTACTTGGCGGGAAATTGGGTTCCCTCCCCCTTCCTTTATAAACTGAGTGTTTGGAAATATTAAATTGAGCCTCGATCAGAACTTGTTGTCCTGGCTTCATTCTTTTCTTCCGCCCTATCTAGTTACCTCTCTTTGCAGGGAACTGCCATTCTCAGTTGAACCGTTCGTGTTGTGGACCGCGGGCGGGCCGCAACAGTGCTTGGCTTCTCTAACAACACAGCCTGAGGCAAGCGGCTAAACTGTCTAAAGTCAGAGTTGGCTTAGGCGCAGTATGAGGAAATGGAGTTAGATAATGTCTCAGGCACCTTTTTATGTTAGTATTTTATAGTATGCAGAAGTGACTTACATTTATTGTAGGTAACACAGGGTTTTACTTCTCCTGGAATTTGATTTCAACATCCACAGTCATTATGTAAAAGAGCACAACTCCTTTAGATGACAAGGAGTGTTTATAGTGGTGGTGCCATGCTAAGTACTTTGTCAGGATAGCGAGAATGATTCTAATCAACTAACTCATCTTTTATCTCCATACCAATATGCTAGTGTCTTTGTAACAGCTTTCCTTTCAGTAATGGCATGATCTTTTCAATGTAATGGAGTGTATGTTTTATACTGCTCTTCATTGAACTCTGTAGAAACAGACAACTCTAAGATTGAATCACCATATAGATACAACTGCTGTAAAAGCAAACCGAAGTAACAAGGAAAGTGTGTTGAAGTAGATCATTGGGAGTAAAATAGTACCATGATCTTCAGATGCCTTAGGTTTCAAGAAATTAACATTCTCAGATTTGGGTTTGAATAAAGTCATATGCTTAAATAATTTATTAATTTATTTATATATCTTTTGGATATGCACATTCAAGTTTGGGATAATAAATCATACTTTCTGTTTTCTTTTATCTATTGTACATATTCCAATTGGGTGCTCTATTCAAGAAATATTTCAGAGTTGAAATATTACCATATCACTTCAATATGTTAGAAAACGGGCCATTTATCATCTTGCTTTAGGAGAAAGTTCACGGATCAGCGTCTGCATACTGTTTGTGTGTGAGTTTTCTACACTTTGCTTTGCTAAATAATTGAGAACATTAGCTTCCAAATCATGAAAAATTCATTTTAACATGATGTATTATTAATCGATTTAATTTAAACTGATCTAGAAACTTCCAATTTCACTTGTGATGCTTGAAGATGAACTTAGGCTGTGGTTGATACTTATTAAAAGTTTGTGGCTCTTTGTGCCCATTTTTTATTTTTTATAACTAGAACGTACACTGATGAGATTGGTATAAAAAGAATTAACATTTCAGTTTATAGCCTCATATCTCTAGTCAGTTCTTTACCAGATGTTATTGCTATGCTGAAATTTTAAAGTTTTACATTCATGAACCCACACATGAGATTTTTTTAAAACTATGTTCAAATATATCTTCTTAGTAATTGACAAGTTCTGATTAGGCTTTACAGTTTGTCTCCAAAGTTGTATGGTATTTCAAATTATTTATTAAATCATTTAATACTTATGAGGTAAGAATAGAAAAATGAGAATTGTTTAGGTCACTCTGATGATACTGTACCTATATATTGATGATCATATTTCTGTGACATGTTTCCATTTTATGACAAATACATGAGAAATTAGTTAAAATATAGGAGAGTTATATAGTGACATAAGTGCATTTGTGCTTTGGAGTAGGGTTATAATTCAAGACATTTTATGTGTTTCCACAATGCATTTTTCATCATTATAAGAAAGAACCGATAAGAAGAGAGAGGTGTTGTACATGAGCCCAACATCACCTTCAAGGGCACAGCCCAGGTAACATATTTTTATTCTAGTAAGTCCTCCATCCTCTTACAGGTTCTCCAACTTCCCAGTAATGTGCAAAGTTTTCTAACCAAGTATACGACATAACATGATCCAAACCATAATGGGTCCCACTGAGGTAGACACTTTCAAATGTAGTTCTTGTCCAAGGTCTTGTTGCACCCCTATAGTTGAGTTGTGGAAACTGTAAATGTTAAATTGACACATGGCAAAATTATGCTGATACCATTGTAACCATTCTGCCATACCCCATAAGAAAGACTAGAGATCTACACTCAATTTTTTTTTTGTTTATTTCATTTTTGATTTTGATTATTTTACAGTTATCTAAGATACAATGCTTTGTTTCTTATTATTGGTAGGAAAGCTTGATACATGAAGAAATAAATTTCATGTTCCTTAGAGACTTGTGCCTATGTCTCCTCAACACTATAACAACCATGATGTCATAAAGCCATGGTGCATAGCCATATTCAGCTCTAACGGAGCTGTGTTAAGTATCTCCATATCTCACATAAGGAAATCGTTACTTTATGCTAAGTCTGGACCTATAACCTGTTACCTTAAGATATGGTTTTCCAGGATGCTGGAACATTTTTATCTGAAACACTTCGAATATCCATCTAGTGGCTAAATTGCCCATAAAACTGACCCTAGTAGCCAATCAAATTTATAGTCTATAATATGAAAATTAATAGCATGTAGTTTGATTTTATACTATTCTTAAGATGGGAAAATTTACCCATTTATTATCATAGGTACAAAATGGGTGTGTATCAGAATATAGAAAACTATGGAGAAAATATATTTTAAGGGAGGGAAGAGGAGAGAAGTGAAGCGTATGGACAGATGATTTTCTGTTAGTGATTATGACAGGCAAAAATACAGCAGCTCTGATAAACCCATCATCTTTTAACTCATTCACAGTACAGCTACAAAGTTTATACCGTAACATTTTTAAGGATTATCAGTGTTGGAAATAGACCAAAACACTTTGTTTATGCTACCATCCCACAATTCACTGACAGCTATCAATTACATTACCTGATTTTCCAGTTTCAGTTCTATTGATGTAATAAAATAGCCTGACAAATAGTCAAATAAGGGGAAAGGAGTTCTTTTGGTCTATAATTTCCCATAACAATCTTTCATTACAGCAGAGTCAGAGAAGCAGGTTTTTTTTTTTTTGTTTTTGTTTTTGTTTTTTGTTTTTTTTTTTTTTTTGTTTTTTTTTTTTGAGACAGCTGGTCATATCACATCCATGGTCAAGAGCAGAGAGAAATGAATTTTTCAGTGCTTCAGCTTATTTGCCTATGTAGATCGCCCACTCCACTATAATACAGTTCAGGGCCAAACTCATAAAATGGTGACACTCACATTTAGAGTCCTCTTATATAAATTAACAATTAAGACAATCCCCTGAAGACATACCAACAGGCTAACCTGACCCAGATAGTCTCTACTTATTTAAGGTCCTGTCAAGTTGGCTGTTAAAACTAACAAATACAGATCATCCACACACACACCCCTGTCCACTTCACACACAAACATGTCACATTGATTGATCTGTAAGTTTGCATCTGTTTTCCCCAAAGTCTCAAGTCATCTTAATGCCAAAATGTAAAGCATTCTCTAACTCCAAGAAGAACGCAAGTCTCCAAAAATTCCAATACTGAATAGTTTAAATTCTATTTAAATGTTTGAAATTTCTTAAGTCTGTACTTGTGTAAAATTAACAACAAGAAAACTAATTAAATACGGTTGTATCTGAGGGACATAACTGAGGGATAATGCAATCACACTGAAGCCAGTGAAAAATGCGGTCTCTTCAATGGCAATAATCCTTTATTAAATTTATCTGATTATATAGCCACAGTACAGTCAGTACACTCACATTCTAAGCTAAACATGTGAGTGGCCCCTGATAAAATTCCTAATAAAGCTATTGTGGCCATTATAGCCTCATGAGTAGTCAGCCATAGTCCGCACTTCTCTCATCATGTTTGACTTCAAAGATTCCACTACAGTGACCCTTTAAGCTCTGATCACAGAATTTAATGGCCTTTCTGCCCCGAAACTGCAGAATTTTTGGTTTCTTTCCTCCTAAACTAACACCATCAGGTTCATCAAAACAAACCAATGTTTCTGGTGCTAATTTCTGTTCTGGTTTCATTTCTGTTGCTGTGATAAAATATAACAAAAAGGCAACACAGAGAAGGGACAGTTTATATATTATGTCTCTGTTACTTAAATTTGCATTTACTTTCTCCTTAAATCAGGTCTCTGTAATTAGGTCAGATGCTACTAGAAAGCCACAACTTATCATTTCTATTGGTGCATTGTCTGATCATGTCAACTTCCATAATTGTTTGGTGAAGAAAGATGAACTGAAAGCTCTATCTTGCCATTTTGACTTCTATAATTCAGTCTATTTATTCTATATAATTTTTGTCTGTCTTGTAGATTTAAAATATGCCAAAAAATTAATCATGGACATCAGACTTGGTCATCAAACTGAAAGTCTTGACACAATTTAATGGCACACCACTAAGTTAGATTCTTTAATATAGTATCACTACTATTTGTGAAATATATAATTTCATGAAACCGAGAACAGTTTACAGCTTGTCTTCCATTAAAAAAATATTTACTACCTTAATCTCTGATTGTACATTTTTCTATTGTTAGCCTGAAACCCTGCCTCTTATTAATGCAACTTTGTTAGAATAGCCCAAAAAACATTCAGAATGAAATTTTAATGATATATTCATAGGAACAAAAACATCCATGTTTCCATTTATTTATGGTTAGACACCTTTTAGTAAATAAATCTGGACTGTATCTCAGGAAACAGCATTCTGAAGATCTCCCCAATCAATGTAGACCCCTGGCTTTAGGATATTTTTATATGTTCAGAGATTAAAAAATAATCCTCCTATTCTTTAAGTCTTAGAGATAAGCATAGCTTCTGTTCTCATAATGTAAGAATGATTTATTTGTAAACCTCATTAATTGGTAAAAATAAAATGGCCTTAGGTATGAAGCAAATGTATTCAAAACCAAGGGCGAGTATGAGCATATATTTCATAAATGAAGGAAGATAGTATTGGAGAATGAAATAAATAGTGAAGTAAAATTTAATGTTAAGTGGAAGACACAAATCACAGAAAGGTTGCAGAGGGAACATATCTTAGCAATGCCATAAAGATAATTTGCACTGGACTACTTTAAAAAAGAGGTTAGGAAAACTTTACTTTAAGTGACTATTGAGAAAGACTATAGTAGAGAGAAATAAAAAACAAACTGTTGTGCCAGCTATGAAGATGTTTATGCCTTAGCGAAAGATTTATCAAAGCACTAGCAATAAGAACTTTCCTGGTTTAAATGAAATTGTCTGCCTAAAACCAACGTATGAATCTCAGTATCAGTGTGCACTGACAACACATGTGAGTTCTTGAGTTTATTCTTCAGTACCACAAAACAATGTCACAGAGTAACTTCTACAATTTGTACAACCAAAAGATTTTTTTTTAATTTTTAATATTTTTATTACATATTTTCCTCAATTACATTTCCAATGCTATCCCAAAAGTCCCCCATAGCGCCCCCCACTTCCCTACCCACCCATTCCCATTCTTTTGGCCCTGGCATTCCCCTATATTGGGGCATATAAAATTTGCAAGTCCAATGGGCCTCTCATTCCAGTGATGGCCGAATGGGCCATCTTTCGATACATATGCAGCTAGAGACAAGAGCTCCAGGGTACTGGTTAGTTCATAATGTTGTTCCAACTATAGGGTTGCAGATCCCTTTAGCTCCTTGGGTACTTTCTCTAGCTTCTCGATTGGGAGCCCTGTGATACATCCAATAGCTGACTGTGAGCATCCACTTCTGTGTTTGCTAGGCCCCTGCATCGTCTCACAAGAGACAGCTATCTTTGGGTCCTTTCAGCAAAATCTTGCTAGTGTATGCAATGGTGTCAGCTTTTGGAAGCTGATTATGGGATGGATCCCTGGATATGGCAGTCTCTAGATGGTCCATCCTTTCATCACAGCTCCAAGCTTTGTCTCTGTAACTCCTTCCATGGGTGTTTTGTTCCCAATTCTAAGAAGGGGCACAGAGTCCACATTTTGGTCTTCATTCTTCTTGAGTTTCATGCATTTAGCAAATTGTATCTTATATCTTGGATATCCTAAGTTTTGGGCTAATATCCACTTATCAGTGAATACATATTGTGTGAGTTCCTTTGTGATTGTGTTACCTCACTCAAGATGATGCCCTCCAGGTCCATCCATTTGGCTAGGAATTTCATAAATTCATTCTTTTTAATAGCTGAGTAGTACTCCATTGTGTAAATGTACCATAATTTCTGTATCCATTCCTCTGTTGAGGGACATCTGGGTTCTTTCCAACTTCTGGCTATTATAAATAGGGCTGCTATGAACATAGTGGAGCATGTGTCCTTTTTACCGGTTGGGATATCTTCTGGATATATGCCCAGGAGAGGTATTGCTGGATCCTCCGGTAGTACTATGTCCAATTTTCTGAGGAACCGCCAGACTGATTTCCAGAGTGGTTGTACAAGCTTGCAATCCCACCAACAATGGAGGAGTGTTCCTCTTTCTCCACATCCCCGCCAGCATCTGCTGTCACCTGAATTTTTGATCTTAGCCATTCTGACTGGTGTGAGGTGGAATCTCAGGGTTGTTTTGATTTGCATTTCCCTGATGATTAAGGATGTTGAACATTTTTTCAGGTGCTTCTCTGCCATTTGGTATTCTTCAGGTGAGAATTCTTTGTTCAGTTCTGAGCCCCATTTTTTAATGGGGTTATTTGACTTTCTGGAGTCCACCTTCTTGAGTTCATTATATATATTGGATATTAGACCCTTATCTGATTTAGGATAGGTAAAGATCCTTTCCCAATCTGTTGGTGTTTTTTTTGTCTTATTGATGGTGTCTTTTGCCTTGCAGAAGCTTTGCAGTTTCATGAGGTCCCACTTGTCAATTCTCAATCTTACAGCACAAGCCATTGCTGTTCTATTCAAGAATTTTTCCCCTGTGCCCATATCTTCAAGGCTTTTCCCCACTTTCTCCTCTATAAGTTTCAGTGTCTCTGGTTTTATGTGAAGTTCCTTGATCCACTTAGGTTTGACCTTAGTACAAGGAGATAGGAATGGATCGATTCTCATTCTTCTACATGAAAACAAGCAGTTGTGCCAGCACCATTTGTTGAAAATGCTGTCTTTCTTCCACTGGATGGTTTTAGCTCCCTTGTCGAAGATCAAGTGACCGTAGGTGTGTGGGTTCATATTTGGGTCTTCAATTCTATTCCATTGGTCTATTTGACTGTCACTATACCAGTACCATGCCGTTTTTATCACAATTGCTCTGTAATAAAGCTTTAGGTCCTGAATGGTGATTCCACCAGAGGTTCTTTTATCCTTGAGAAGAGTTTTTGGTATCCTAGGTTTTTTGTTATTCCAGATGAATTTGCAGATTGCACTTTCTAATTAGTTGAAGAATTGAGTTGGAATTTTGATGGGGATTGCATTGAATCTGTAGATTGCTTTTGGCAAGATAGCCATTTTTACAATGTTGATCCTGCCAATCCATGAGCATGGGAGATCTTTCCATCTTCTGAGATCTTCTAGAATTTCTTTCTTCAGAGACTTGAAGTTTTTATTATACAGATCTTTCACTTCCTTAGTTAGAGTCACGCCAAGATATTTTATATTATTTGTGACTATTGAGAAGGGTGTTGTTTCCCCAACTTCTTTCTCAGCCTGTTTATTCTTTGTGTAGAGAAAGGCCATTGATTTGTTTGAGTTAATTTTATATCCAGCTACTTCACCGAAGCTGTTTATCAGGCTTAGGAGTTCTCTGGTGGAATTTTTAGGGTCACTTATATATACTATCATATCATCTGCAAAAAGTGATATTTTGACTTCATCTTTTCCAATTTGTACCCCTTTGATCTCCTTTTGTTGTCTAATTGCTCTGGATAGGACTTCAAGTACTATGTTGAATAGGTATGGAGAAAGTGGACAGCCTTGTCTAGTCCCTGATTTTAGAGGGATTGCTTCAAGCTTTTCTCCATTTACTTTGATGTTGGCTACTGGTTTGCTGTAGATTACTTTTATCATGTTTAGGTATGGGCCTTGAATTCCTGATCTTTCCAAGACTTTTATCATGAATGGGTGTTGGATCTTGTCAAATGCATTTTCCGCATCTAACGAGATGACCATGTGGTTTTTGTCTTTGAGTTTGTTTATATACTGGATTAAGTTGATGGATTTCTGTATATTGAACCATCCCTGCATCCCTGGGTTGAAACCTACTTGGTCAGGATGGATGATTGTTTTGATGTGTTCTTGGATTCGGTTAGCAAGAACTTTATTGAATATTTTTGCATCAATATTCATAAGGGATATTGGTCTGAAGTTTTCTATCTTTGTTGGGTCTTTTTGTGGTTTAGGTATCAGAGTAATTATGGCTTCATAGAATGAGTTGGGTAGAGTACCTTCTGTTTCTATTTTGTGGAATAGTTTGTGAAGAACTGGGATTAGATCTTCTTTGAAGGTCTGATTGAACTCTGCACTAAACCCATCTGGTCCTGGGCTTATTTTGGTTGGGAGACTATTAATGACTGCTTCTATTTCTTTGGGGGATATAGGGCTGTTTAGATCATTAACCTGATCTTGGTTCAACTTTGGTACCTGGTATCTGTCTAGGAACTTCTCCATTTCATCCAGGTTCTGCAGTTTTGTTGAGTATAGCCTTTGGTAGAAGGATCTGATGGTGTTTTGGATGTCTTCAGGATCTGTTGTTATGTCTCCTTTTTCATTTCTGATTTTGTTAATTAGAATGCTTTCCCTGTGCCCTCTAGTGAGTCTGGCTAAGGGTTTATCTATCTTGTTGATTTTCTCAAAGAACCAGCTCCTTGATTGGTTAATTCTTTGAATAGTTCTTCTTGTTTCCACTTGATTGATTTCGCCCCTGAGTTTGATTATTTCCTGCCGTCTACTCCTCTTGGGTGAATTTGCTTCCTTTTGTTCTAGTGCTTTTAGGTGTGTTGTCAAGCTGCTAATGTGTGCTCTTTCTAGTTTCCTTTTGGAGGCACTCAGAGCTATGAGTTTTCCTCTTAGAAATGCTTTCATTGCATCCCATAAGTTTGGGTATGTTGTGGCTTCATTTTCATTGAACTCTAAAAAGTCCTTAATTTCTTTCTTTATTCCTTCCTTGACCAAGGTATCATTGAGAAGAGTGTTGTTCAGTTTCCACGTGAAGGTTGGCTTTCTATTATTTATTTTGTTATTGAAGATCAGCCTTAGTCCATGGTGATCTGATAGGATGCATGGGACAATTTCAATATTTTTGTATCTGTTGAGTCCTGTTTTGTGCCCAATTACGAGGTCAATTTTGGAGAAGGTACCATGAGGTGCTGAGAAGAAGGTATATCCTTTTGTTTTAGGGTAAAATGTTCTGTAGATATCTGCCAGATCCATTTGATCCATAACTTCTGTTAGTTTCACTGTGTCCCTGTTTAGTTTCCTTTTCCATGATCTGTCCATTGGTGAAAGTGGTGTGTTGAAGTCTCCCACTATTATTGTATGAGGTGCAATGTGTGCTTTGAGATTTACTAAAGTTTCTTTAATGAATGAGGCTGCCTTTGTATTTGGAGCATAGATATTCAGGATTGATATTTCCTCTTGGAGGATTTTACGTTTGATGAGTATGAAGTGCCCCTCCCTGTCTTTTTTGATGACTTTGGGTTGGAAGTCAATCTTATCAGATATTAGAATGGCTACTCCAGCTTGTTTCTTCATACCATTTGCTTGGAATATTGTTTTCCAGCCTTTCATTCTGAGGTAGTGTCTATCTTTTTCTCTGAGATGAGTTTCTTGTAAGCAGCAAAATGTTGGGTCTTGTTTGTGTAGCCAGTTTGTTAGTCTATGTCTTTTTATCGGGGAGTTGAGTCCATTGATATTAAGAGATATTAAGGAAAAGTAATTGTTGTTTCCTGTTATTTTTGTTGTTAAAGTTGGCATTCTGTTCTTGTGGCTGTCTTCTTTTAGGTTTGTTGAGGGATTACCTTTTTGTTGTTTCTAGGTCGTGGTTCCTGTCCTTGTATTGGTTTTTTTCTGTTATTATCCTTTGAAGGGCTGGATTCGTGGAGAGATAATGAGTGAATTTGTTTTTGTCGTGGAATACTTTGGTTTCTCCATCTATGTTAATTGAGAGTTTGGCTGGGTATAGTAGCCTGGGCTGGAGTTTGTGTTCTTTTAGTGTCTGTATAACATCTGTCCAGGATCTTCTGGCTTTCATAGTCTCTGGTGAAAAATCTGGTGTAATTCTGATAGGCTTGCCTTTATATGTTACTTGGCCTTTTTCTCTTACTGCTTTTAGTATTCTATCTTTATTCAGTGCATTTGTTGTTCTGATTACTATGTGTTGGGAGGTATTTCTTTTCTGGTCCAGCCTATTTGGAGTTCTGTAGGCTTCTTGTATGTTCATGGGCATCTCTTTCTTTAGATTTGGGAAATTTTCTTCTATAATTTTGTTGAAGATGTTTACTGGTCCTTTGAGTTGAAAATCTTCATTCTCATCCACTCCTATTATCCGTAGGTTTGGTCTTCTCATTGTGTCCTGTATTTCCTGGATGTTTTGAGTTAGGATCTTTTTGCATTTTCCTTGATTGTTGGATGTTCTCTATGCAATCTTCTGCACCTGAGATTCTCTCTTCCATCTCTTGTATTCTGTTGCTGATGCTGGCATCTATGGTCCCAGATTTCTTTCCTAGGGTTTCTATCTCCAGTGTTGCCTCATTTTGGGTTTTCTTTATTGTGTCTACTTCCCTTTTTAGGTCTAGTATGGTTTTGTTCATTTCCATCATCTGATTGGATTTTTTTTCCTGTTTCTCTTTAAGGACTTCTACCAGTTTGGTTGTGTATTCCTGTTTTTCTTTAAGGACTTGTAACTCTTTAGCCATGTTCTCCTGTAGTTCTTTAAAGTTCGTCTTGATGTCCTCTATCATCATCATGAGATATGCTTTTAAATCCAGGTCTAGCTTTTCAGGTGTGTTGGGGTGCCCTGGACTGGGCGAAGTGGGAGTGCTGGGTCCTGATGATGGTGAGTGGTCTTGGTTTCTGTTAGTAAGATTCTTACGTTTACCTCTCGCCATCTGGTAATCTCTGGAGTTGTTATAGATGTCTCTGTTCAGAGGTTGTTCTTCTGGTGATTCTGAGTATCGTCTGTTAGCAGACCTGGGAGACAGGCTCTCTCCTCTGAGTTTCAGTGGTTAGAGCACTCCCTGCTGACAAGCTTTCCTCTTAAAGGGAAGGTGTACAGATATCTGGCGTTTGGACCTCCTCCTGGCCAAGGAAGAAGGCCGAAAACAGGACCTTTCCCAGATGCTGTGTTGCTTTGGCAGGTCACAGAAGCTGTCAGCTTCTGTGGTGTACACTCTCAGCTGTGCAGACTACGTTCCTAAGTTCAGAGGAGTCCTGGATCCAAGATGTGCTCCCTGCTCCTGAGGCAGGGGGCTCCTGTGCAGGGCAGAATACATTCTTCCAGCTGGGAGCGTGCCGATGTCTGCAGCCCCAAAAGGGTGCTGCCTCAGCAGCTCTGTGGCTCCCGCCTGTCCCAGAAGCTGTCTGCCTCTGTGGTCCTCACTCTCACCTCTGCAGACTAAGTTCGGTGGAGCCCCGGAGCCAAGATGGCGCTCCCTGCAGGGCAGAACACTCTCCTCCGGCTGGGAGGGTGCCGGATGTCTGCAGTCCCAAAAGGGTGCTGCCTCAGCGGCTCTGTGGCTCCTGCCTGGACCCTTGGGGCTCTCAGAGACTGAACCACCAACCAAAGAGCATACACGGGCTGGACCTAGGCCTCCCCGCACATCTGTAAGTGCAACTTGGTCTCCATGTGAGCCCCAAACAACTGGAAGGGAAGGGCCAACCTAAAGATTTTAACTGAAACCAGCAGCGTTCTATGAAGTAACTTTTAAGTAGTACATCCACAGAGGAAAGCAATGAGCAGACAAAGGAATCTTCCTTAGGAACCATTAAAGATGTGTATTGCTGATAAGTGAACTTTAGCTGGGTGAGCCCTGCCTCAGACCTGTGATCCTCAAGAACAGTGACAATTAATTAACGTTGGCTAAACACCCAAATGAGTGGCACTCCTTTCACCAGTGACACAAGAGAAGGATTCCTCACTTTAAAGAAGGGGAGAAAAACTGCCCATGCATTATTAACAGGGAGGGGAGAGTCCTGCCACCTCTAGTGCACAGCAGCAGAAAAGCCTCTAAGCATCACCTTTTAGCAGTTGCCAAGATCACAGTGTAGATCAATATATGGACAGCAGTGTTTACCACTGGGGACAGGAGAGTAGTAACTGCGGTTCAATTCCTATTGCTGAAAAAAGTAATTAAATTCAAGATCAAGCCTGGTTTTAAGTAAATATGGACGCTGAACCTTGAGGACACTGTGAATAAGCAAAATGAAATAGCAAAAATAAATAACACTCACAGCCTATGGATGTTCTTTCTAAGTCAGATCCTAGACACACTCAGAGCACTGTTCTTTGGGCATGCTGAGGGCCAGCCACATTTATTTAATCTGTCCTGTGTCTTCTGATCATTAACCTCAAACACTTAGAGTACACTCCATGCAGAGATCAAATGATGATACTGCCTGCTAGAAGCTCACAGGAAGAGCATGCACAATTTACCTTTTATTCTAATGCCTAACAGATTCATGCAGTTTGCTTACATTGTGTAATCTAGCATATATGAACTGTTCTCAAATGGCTCGAGTAACTGTGGAATACAGGGTTCTTAAAGTTTTTATGTGCATTTTCAATGATTTTTGAGTAGATTTAAAATATCATATTCTTTTATTTGACTCAGTTTTACTGACCTATAGAAACAGAATAGTAACAACACTATCATTAACTTATTATCATGAGCATCAACTATGGGAATATATGGAAGACATGTAGAATAGTACCTGATATTATAACACCATTCATTTTAGTTCATATAGAACTTGATATTTTATGATGTTTTCTCTACTTAATCTTTTATGTGTGGTGCATATGTGTGTCTGTGTGTATATGCATGAACATGTGTGGGAGTGTGGTACCTACATGTCTCTGTGTGTGGGTAGGTATGCACATGTGGTAGAAATATGTCTCTATAGTGTGTGTGTGTGTGTGTGTGTGTGTGTGTGTGACTGAATGTACACTTCTCCACATGTTTGTGCATAGAGATGCCAGAAGAGAGTATCAGGTCTCTCAGGGATAATGCAACAGGCATTTGCAAGCTATCGGCTATTTATGTGGGTTTGTCTTTGAGAATGTGTAGGAAGTACCCAAAACAACTGTAGCATCTAACTAAAAATCTGCTACCATCTAAGCATTAAGTAGATACTGAAATCAGCGAAGAAAAAGTTAAATTCAGACTTTCTTTACTTCCCCAGTACTTAGAATATGTAATGTGGAACCTTAAGTATAGAATGATTTTTTGGGTCATGTGGTCTTACTCAAGAGAATGCTTAAATGTTACAGCAAACAAGATCTGAATCTCTGTATGTTACAAAGACAAAATACTCTATTTATTTTCTGCTTACAACATTGGGTTTAAAACACGGAAAGTAGAAAATATCCATCTTATCATCGATGAATACAAGCTCCCAGGCATTGGAACAGAGGAGAAGAACATAGAAAAACATTTCAAGGTCTTTTTGACTTGTCTAGGTTGACCTCAAACTCATTCTGTCCCAGACTGTCTGGAAATCATAATGATCTCTCTCCTACCTTTTTCTCCCTAGAACTCCTACGTATGCCATGATGCTTGTTTCTACATTGGCACTGGACCAATTCAAATGGAGTAATCACATCTAAACTCAGATAAGCTATGGCAATAGATGTTGCTTGTTTAATTAAGCAATCTGGACATACAAGTATAGCTAACGCTCTATGTTCCAAAAGAAACACATCTCAGGAAAACATGGATTCTTGAACAGCAGTAAAAAGCTTAAAAGCAAGAATCACTTAATACTGGTTGTTATGAATGATTCACAACCTGGGAGATAGAGAAGTGAATATTCTAAATCACTTAAAAATTGATAACACTTCATCTCTAATGATAAGTACTAATAAGTATACTTTAATTTGAGCATGTACACATAACAAATAGTTGCTGATAGTATTTTATAAATAAATTACTTTTGTTAGACACCTAAAACAACTTAGTATTAATCCAAAGTTTTAATACCTGCCTGATTATGTACCTTTTATTTTAATGTTGTGAAGAATCATGCTCCAAAACAAAATATCTTAAAACAAATCATCTTTCCTGCTTTGCTACTTAATTTGAAGTTACTATATTTCAGAACCCAAACCAATAAAATAGTTATGCTCAACTCAAATACTTCAATATTTTGAAATTCTCTATGGTGGGCATACTGGCACAGGGTTTTACATTCCGTTCCACTAAAAGATGGCTTTGCTATCTAAAGGTTGTATATTCTTCTCGGTGCGACACTTTCATTTCTCTCATCACAAAGGAAGAAGAGGATCTACAAATATTAATTTTACTATCTCACTGGCAGAAATGAAGGTTATTGAATCTTGATCTTTTTTCTCCAGTTCAATAAATGTCTATAAATCCTAGGATAGTTGATTTGATATATTTTTTATTCAGTTTTATGTATCCCATTAGGTCTGTGAAGACAAAAGTTCTTGTTAACTATTAAGGTGCCACAGGTACCAGCTGGGCAGCAGCAACAACAAAAAAGTTTGTCTGCAAGCCTTTGTTTTCAAATTTGAATAATGCTTCAGATTTTTTCCAGTATTATATAGTAAATTAGGTAATGAAGGTCTAGTGTTCACTTGAACATTTTCTATTACTTAAGCTTAGAGACTAAAGCCACTGAGAAATGAGAGAAAGTGGATGTAATTCTGCTTAAAGTTTGGTATAGTTGACAGAGATATGTGCTTGATATACTAAGTTCATAATTAACATTATTTAAATCATTACTAGGCTGGAGTATTGATCAGTCCTAGAACACTTGGCTTAGTATGAGCAACTTCAAATTTCCTTGAGAAAATTACAAGATTAATTAAGTCAAATTAATAATAAATTAATTATTCATAAATATATATTTGCTGATTAATGCACACACACACACAAATATATCTATATATGTAACGCATGCCTATATACCCATGAAGAGATAGACTTAAATATAAATGTTTAGTTTTCTTCAGTATAGCAACGTGGATTTTATAATAGCATGAAATTACAAAATATTGCTAATATTTTCTTATCAACTTGTAATCTTTAGTTGATTTCTTTATCTGAATAAATTATCCTTTTTTTTTTTTTTGGTTTTTCGAGACAGGGTTTCTCTGTGTAGCCCTGGCTGTCCTGGAACTCACTTTGTAGACCAGGCTGGCCTCGAACTCAGAAATCCGCCTGCCTCTGCCTCTGAATAAATTATCCTTAATAAAGATTTTTATAAGCCAGTGAATATTTTGTCTTTTACCCTGGAAAAGTTTTATTTTTGAACTCTAATTGTTGTTGTTGTTATGTTGTTTTTTGTCTGATTTTTGGTTTTTGGTTGTTTGGTTTTTTTGAGACAGGGTTTCTCTGTATAGTCCTGGCTGTCCTGGAACTCACTTTGTAGACCAGCTGGCCTTGAACTCAGAAATCTGCCTGCCTCTACCTCCCAAGTGCTGGGATTAAAGGCATGCACCACCATGCCTGGATTTTTTGAACTCTTTTAAATTAAAAATATTGTAATAAATTAGGTTATATTTTATGTGTATATTTCTTTATATTACATATACGTTTGTCTACCATATGCATGTCTGTTCTCCCAGGAGACCAGCAGAAGTCGAAGGATTTCCAGAAAGTGGAGTTACAGATGGTTGTGTGGTATCATATAGGTGTTGGAATCAAACTCAGAACCCCTGGAAGAGCAGCCACTATTCCTAGTGTCTGAGTCATCTCTGTAGCTCTGTTCCTAACTCTCAAGGTTATGTTAAAATAGTATTTTATTTTTTGATGCTTATAATTTTCATGTTATTTCACTCTTCTGTATGCTTATTGATCTCATTTTGACAGCTGTGCTTGCATGTTTGTTTTGTTGGTTTGTTTGTTTGTTTGTTTGTTTGTTTGGTTAGATTGGTTTGTTGGTTGGTTGGGTTGGTTGGTTGGTTGGTTGGTTGGTTGGTTGGTTGGGTTGGTTGGTTGGTTGGGTTGGTTGGTTGGTTGATTTGGTGTTTTGTGTCTTTTTTAATCACTCATTTTCTCTGATACCCCCATGATCTTTTGGATACAACTATCTCTGGGTTCAAAGCTTCTCTGGATAGCAATATAAGGCTGTACTCCTCTGCCAGAATACCACTTTCAGACTCCTCTGGATACCAGTGATAACCCAAGTTTCAACAAGTTGCCAAGAAATTATTATATACCTACGTTCTTATTGTACAACAGCAATAACATGTTTGCCTTGAAAACTTTCTCGTGAATGTGCCCAATCCTGTAGAGACTCGATGCCACAGAAATGGTAGATACTGGGGGTAGTGATGAGGTGGGAGTGAGTGAGTAGGTGAGGATGATGGGGAGGTGGATGAGGAAGTACCCTGGCAAAGGCAAAAGGTCAGAAGATGAGGTGAAGACCTCTGGGTGGTAGAACTTGGGACCAACATTTGGAATGTAAATAAATAAAATGATTTATTTTTAAAAAGGAATACATGCTATATGGCATCTGAAAGTTCTCTCTTGAAAGTAATGAGGAACAAATGTTAATATTGGGCAAAAATTGGCAAAGCTATGCCACATAATCACATCTGTTACATTATCTCTCCTTTTCTTATTTACAACCTCAAGGGAAATTAGGACCTTGTATTTTAAGAAACACAAATCCAAATGAAAATCTTAGCCACCACTTTTCCTAATTGTCTTTCACTTCTCTACTATATGACTTAAATACTTGTTAGGATAATTTATTTGTGCTATATGATTAATATAAACTCGATATTAATGTATACACTGCACACTTTAACAAAACATTCTATACCATTGTGTGTTAAATGGCACATAACATGCTGAATTGACATCTTAGCGCACAAATGGCTTCCATACAATCATTAAGACCGAAGTTTCCATCTCAGAACACAAATAACATGCCAGAGCTGGCTGCATCCATCCCAAACCCTGGTGCTGGTGTTGTGGGCACAGGTAGGTCTTTGAAGCTTGATAATCATCTACTCTGTCAGTTGGAAAGATCTATGCCCAGATAGTTGTCTCAAATAAATATGGTGATGGGTGGTAAAAGAAGACCCAAATTGTTGACTCCTTAATTCCATGTGCAAGTATGTACACACACATAAACCACACATACATTTAAAAGTACACATAATGCACACAAAAATAGAATGCATCTCATATAATCTTGGAGGTTTTTTTTTTTCAAGGCTAGTATTCATGGTCAAAGATTCTTTAACTACATAATGAATAGCTAATGTCTGAGTGACATCATCACATTATCACTGTGCATGTATGTTTTCTGTGTATGATCTATGATGTGGGTGATGTGCATAGTGGATTGTGTTGCTGACATGAGCACAGTCATGTCAAGAACACCATTGCTCCAGACAAATAGAAAAGACAAAGTCTTCCTCTGGTTCATGTATGAATGTTAAGAAATGATTTATTAATGTATGCACAAACTATCTTCACTAGACCCATTCTCCAGGAAGTTTACAGCCTGACACTGCACTCCTACAGAGACCATGCACCAAGACTCTTTAAAATTGTGCTGAAATAATAACAAACTGAGTTACCAGGTTGAATAGTAGGTTTTCCTCATCACAGTGAGCAGAGACTATCTGCATGTGTGTCTGACTTTCCCTTCTTCATTCCTGTGTTGTTCCTTGTTCAGAAGCAAGCTGCATAGAATAACCCAAGTTTCCAAGCAAAACACACAAGTTTCTCCTCCAGATAGCAGAAAACATACTAGACTAGTCACATTTCCATATTTTTGTATAGGAATCCTATCTCTTTTATTAAATGTACTCACAGCTTATGTAGATAAATATAGCAAGACTCAGGTCATTAATCTCATTCCATTAATTTGTCTCAAATTTAAATTCTGCCAGGTTCAGATGCAGAGGAAATGTGATCATATCATTACAATAGTTCTTACTTACTATATTTATATCATTTTTGTCTTCTCAAGTGTATATATATATATCCTGAGGATAGACATGTATCTTAAAAGTATCTATCACAGCCTACTTGATTTCTCCATACAATTATTAAAATAAAATTCCTAAAGTTGTATAAATACCTTTACCTTCTTAGCATTCTTTTCCTGAATATCTCTCACTGATCTCTATTAACAATTACTAGAAAAGTATACTCAGTTTCAACTTATCCAGTTGCATAATAAAAATATGAATGACATCTTAAGCTAACTTACTTGGTGAAAAACAGAACAAAATGTGATTGACACAGAGAAATTAATATGAGTCTTAGTAATGGCTATGCATTCATGGCTTTCCAGCAATTTTTCCCTCCTTATTTTCTTATTAACTTAAATTGTATGATTCACTCTTCCTCAACCTTCTAAAACACTATTTAAATAGAAGTTGGTCTCAATTCATAATTAATAGTGAAGGTAAACAAGTTTCAAACTCTGTTAATTTCATAATTTAATTAGATGACTTTGTTATCACGGCAAACCAAATACAGGAGATGAACTGACATAAAGGAGAGATTTATTCTGGCTCATTTGTAGAGGAAACGTTTAGTCCATCATGGTGTCAGGGGTTACAAGGTAGTAGAAGACTGACATAAGTGCTTGAGAAGTCTCCATGGTTTAGAAAGCAGAGATCAGCCAGAGAGTGAGTAGAGACTGATCATAAACTTGCAGGTTTCTGGTTAGAATTTCACTTTCTCCAAATTTACCAAAAGTCCTCAATCTACTAAACTGCAATACTGAGAGATCAAGCGTTCCAATATAAGAGCATGTGGGTAACATTTATGACCATGTTAGACAAGGACAAAAATGTTTAACTACAGACATCAACCATGGCTTTGCACTTAAAAACAAAGGAAAACTATCTAAATTATGAAAACCACGACTATTTTAACAAGAAGATTGTTTTCCTCTTCAAGCATGAAAATGGTTGTTTCAGTAGTTCTAAAATAACCTCAAGCTATCTTAGTTAATTAACAAACAAAGTGCTTTTTGGTTCTGTATACAGAGATTCTTATATATACACCTGAGACAGAACCTGGATGTTATTTCTATCCAGTCACATTATGACTTTGATACATAAGCAGGTATGATAGCTATAAAGTAAACCATCTTACTGTAGTGTAAAGCAAGCATTACTAAATACTGAATAAGACTCCATTTGGTCAGCTCAAGAGACATCACGTATATATCTTTATGTCCCAACTTCCATGATTAAAAGTTAGTGTTGCAAAACCCCACCTCACTTCTCTAATTAAATGCATTTAACTGTACACTAAATATAACTCAACAATGAGAATTACTGTGAATAATATTGTTATGGTATAATATCGGAATCACAAATTGTTTTTAAAATTCAATACAGCATGGTTTTATATTCTACTCTACATAAAAAGAAACTTGATTAATTTCATTTGTATCTAGTTTTTAGGAATTTGATCAAATGTTAAAATATTGTATTCACACATATAACATACACATAAAATGATTTTCTTTATTTTTCATAAAGAGAAGAAAACTGAAATTTGTTTCTATGTTTCTATGTTTAATATTTTTCTAGAAACTATTCAAGTCAGTTAGCAAGAAATACATTTATGGCAAAAAAACAAGGGAGGCAATATTTAATAGTTATCATAAAATCAATTCAGTATCTTCTGAATCATAAATCTCGTTTTTAAGAGTAAAGTCATAAAAAGTAACAGTCATATCACCTTGGATAAATTAGAATTTAATTAGGAAGTGATAAGTGTTGTCCTGTCTGTCTTTTCTAGTAAAAAAGTGCAAATATCTGGAAATATCATACATATGAGGTTTAAGATTCATTATTTTCAGATACAAAGTAGGTCTAAGCCTTAGAACAGAGCTACAGGGGACAAAATAACTGAAAATAATTAAAGCAGAAATCAGAACCTCTGGGAGCATTAGCTAAGTGTGCCTGCTGCAAAAGAATTCCCTGTAGTCAAGGGTCACATCAATATTCTAGCTTACAATTAAGAATAGTTTTATGGATGCCAAATAACCATTGACAAATCAGCTTGAATATTACAAAATAAAAACTCACTTAATGTGTATGTTGTGTTGTATAGTAAGGTTTAAAAATGTTTGCAAAGAAAGCATGTAATATAAATTTCCTTGGATAGGAATTTTTACATGTATGTATCTTTAGAATTCTTCAACATTATTTAATTTGGGAAATATAAGCATTTTTCCAACTGTCTTCCCATTATATCTAATTTTTAACATAGCATACATTAAAAATTTGCTTGTAGAATAATGTTTGTTAAAGTAATCTGTTAAAATAGAAAAAAAAGGAAAGAATGTTTTATGGAATTTCCAGGTACCATATCCATCTAATTTGATTTAGATGTAAAAGTATTGTAAAAGGTTATATTGTTCATTGTTGGAGTTATTTTCTACCGGTTTATATATAGGATGCACAATTCTTTTGAACATTATAGGTATTCTTATACATTACTTGACCAATCCTACTCAGAGCATTATCGACAAAGTCCTGCTTAGTGGTGGTCTAAAAACCATGTTCAGTAAAATAATATCAACATTATTGTACATCACATACTGTGAAAATGATAAAGAACTGAAATATATTGGTAAATGTATACTATGATGTCTGGTCACTGGGAAACCATTCTATATAAAAACAAGTATCTATAATCAAGTCAATTATTCTTAATTTTATACTTTTAGATGTTATAACTAATATTAATTTATCCCTTCTAACTATTAATCCTCTTTCCAAATCTCTTCCATGAATTTGTCAATCAACTTTCATTAATATATTTTGTTAGCCTTATGACTATTATGTATGGTCTACATCAATGATATAAAAATTGAAATGAAGTAACTTCATATTAGATTTCACTGAAGACTGTGTAGTTATACAGTGTCACACAGAAAACACTGTTAATTCTGATATAAAATATTATTGCATATGGTTATAACTTGGATATGTAATTTAGTAACAATATATTAAAGAGATTAAAAGTAAATAAAAGTCTTTTCTCAGGACAATAATATAAACATATATTGAAGAAGAAAAATAGTAATGGCTCTAAAATTCATTCTTAGACTTACAAGAAAGGTGAAAAATAAAGCATAAGGAGGGAGCAGATGACTTTACTCATAAAGTGCTTTCTGGACAAAGAACAGTGCCCAATATAAGACACACCCCTCACCAGTCCAGTGTAAAGGCTTGTTAGAAAGGTAAGTTCAAAACTAGAAGCACAAGGGCAGGTGGATTCTGAAGCATCCAGCTATCCAGTATAGGAGTCAGTGAGCTCCAGGTTCAATGAGACATCCTGTCTAAAATAATTGATGTGGAGAGTGACAGGGGAAGACACCGGATATCCACTTATGGTATCCACTGTACATATATGGTATACTGTACACATATGCTTATGAAAACCACCTCTCTCTCTCTCTCTCTCTCTCTCTCTCTCTGTGTGTTTCTCTCTCTCTCTCTTTCTCTCTCTCTCTCTGTCTGTCTCTCTGTCTGTCTGTCTCTCTGTCTGTCTGTCTCTCTCTCTCACACACACACATACACACACACACACATGTGAGTATGTATATGTGGTGCTTGTATGTGTTTCTGCAGGCATGCATGTGCATGTGCACATGTGCATGTTTGCATATATGTAGCCAAAACTTTCAATGTCTACAGCAGAGATGAGCTGTTATTGTTCAATACTTAGGGTATAGTTTAAATAAATATAGTTAGCGTCATGCTACACTTAAATAGTTCTTATCTAAAGATGATTATTATTTTAAGCATCAATGAAATGAGGATTGGTTAATAACTGATGTTACCAGAGGGATGGTTAAATTATAGAGAATGATGTTGATTTTCCTCCAGAATAGAAGTGAATAAGGTAAGCTACATATTGTTGTAACTATGATTTCCCAAGGTGCAATGCTAACTGAAACACAGAAACAATTTCCCAGACTCTTGGATCTTTGTTTAAGTCAAATCAATTGAAAAGCTAAATCTCATTCTCTCGATGTAATTGATGAAACAATTTTAATATGGATGTATGTATCATGGGAAAAAAGAAAAGCGAATTGACAAGTTACTTGGTGAGAAGCTATATCATCACTGCTATTCATCTGTGTCTCTTACCACCCAATATGAAACAGCCTTGTCTTTGTTGATAACATACACTTTTTATTAAAGGAGATATAGAGGGGAAGCATTGCATGGGTTCATTTTTTTATAAGTGACACTAAAGATAAAGATTTATAAATTCAGAACCTATAGGCTGAAGAGTTTGCATGCTGGAATGAGATTGAAGAAATGAATTACAACAAGAAATCATAGTCCGAGATCATATCTTGGTATTGTTTTTAAATTTCCTGTTCAGAGCCAACAAATTATTTCTTTTTGACTCTTCTAGCAGTGGGTCTACTTCTGAGATCTGCCTTGACGTTAACCTGGAGATACAAAAAAGAATATTTCAACTCTACTATTAAGTATTAGTAGACAAACTCTCTGCTTTCTCTTTTGAAGGTATCCTAATGATGTTAATGGTGGATAGTAAATCCTTGAAATATAAACTACTGCCACAGTAATTAATTACACATATCAATACCAACTTATTTTGTAAATCAGGCATTGACTGCAAACAAATATCAATATATAAGATAAAGTTAAACGAAATGTAGACAGCATGAGAATCGAGTTCTTTATTAAACATGTATTTTCTAATCTTAGCCCAATATACATTTTGGTACATAATCATTATAAATATTTAATGTCAGAATATTTTTATGGCTTAAAATATTGTACCTATTTGAAAAGTAAATGTACTATTCCATAATTGTTAAATGAAAATTCCAGTGTTGGATTTAGGACATCTCCCTATGAGTTGTTGTTCATGTAAGCCCTAGAATATTCCAAAACAGCATGAGCTATTTCACTTCTTTAGGTTACATAACAGAAATTGATTATAAGATAGTATTTCTGGAGTTCTCATTCACAAACAAGATATAAAAAATAAAATAAAAAATAAAAAATAAAAAGCACAGAAATAAAGCCAGAACTAAATTGAAATCTTATTTCCTACTGAGTATATTTTGTAGTGCCAGAGATTATAGGCTAGCTGCAAGAGAGAAAGCTATAAATAGTTTTACCAGCCATAAATTCTGGGAGGGACTATTTTGCCCTGTCAGGTAAGAAATGTCCACTCATGTGATTGACAGTAGTATAATAATGCTGAGAGTAACCAGCCTATAGATATAAGTGGTGCTTATTGCACAAACTCATAGACAGCTAAAGAATGAACTATAAATGATGGTGAGTTACTTGGTCCTCACGAGAACATATATCTCATTGCAGCCTTGACTATAGCAGGATTTACAGTGATGCTATTAAGACAATTTTCTTTACATATGGCAATAGTTTTATTTGTACAAGCTAAAGTTCCAAAGCCAAGGTAGGAGGTTTGATGACTTAGTACTTCCACCAATCTTAGGACAGAAGAAATTGGTTTTAACCTACAATATCCTTACTGTAAGAAACATTACCCGGACTTTCTGTCTGAAAAATTCATTTCAATAATGTGAGTGAAGATATGATATTCTGGCTGATTATTCTTAGCTGGTATTTTTCACTATTTCATGCATGTGTTCGTTGTTTTTTATATGACTTTGTTTTAACTTAAAGATAACGTGCATCATTTCATGCTAGGTTGCAAGTGCCTTCTGCATGTATCATTGTTAAATCTTTCTCGTGTGTATAACAGCCGTGATGCTTGCTTTTTTTTTGTCCCTAGAGTTTCACTAATTGGCTGTCAAACCTGTATCTGCCCAGTACATACCCTGTCATGGCTTTGTCCATTAACTCTTCATGATATCTTACTCAACCATAAAACAGAGATAATATGTATAACAGCTTCATTGTTGATTTCTTTTAGTAGTTTGAAAATGATCGATAATTCTTATCGCAGAACCTGTCATAATAATTATAGATTTTCAATGACACACAGCATGCAAAGTAAGGTATTTAAAACACAGGCAAATAAAAGACTATCCTGGATTTTATTTACCTATGAAACTTACCTCAAGAACACTGGGACAACTGATGTATGTGACTGCATGTAATCTTTCTTTGCATGGGTTGCAGGGAACAAAACTTGGGTTCTCACTATAAAGCAAGTGCTTACCATCCATAGAATCACCCCCCAAGCTATTTTTTCATTTTATTGTTTTAAGAGAAACACTGATCTTTATATGTTTGGAATGAAGATGATAAAATTGCCTATAACAATGTTTACTTAAGTCTTGGCTTGACCACTTTTCTCTACAAGGAAATAGCTCTAGCTACTTCAGTATTTTAAGGTGGGTTCTTCTTATGGGTTTGAAAGTTTATGTGCCTTTCAAAATCTACATGGAAACTCAATTCCCAGTAATGTTGTAAATATTAATTTTTAGAATTTTTTTTCTTTTGGCTGAGATTTTCAGTAAGTATCTTGTACCTGTAAAGCCAGACCAGAGGCAAACAGTAGTGACCATCCTCCCCCCCTGTTCTTCTATGTTTATAAGGAGAAAGCAACAAGATACAACCTTGGAAGGGCAGAACTCAGATGACACCCAGTGTTGGTACCTTAAGCTGACACTTCTCAGACTTCAGTACTATAATAAATAAGCTTTTATGTATTCATAAATATCTCAGTTTGGGGAGCTTTCTTTCAGTATCAAAACTACTGTAAGACCCTTCATCCTATTCTCTAATCCAATTTTAACAACACAATATTTGAAGGGAAAGACTTTGCATTAGCTTTTAATACTTGTTAACAAAATCAACACAAAGCCGGGTGTGGTGGCACACACCTTTAATCTCAGCACTTGGGAGGCAGAGGCTGGAAGATTTCTGAGTTAGAGGCCAGCCTGGTCTACAGAGTGAGTTCCAGGACAGCCAGAGCTATACAGAGAAACCCTGTCTCAGAAAACAAAACAAAACCAAACCAAACAAAAAAAAAACCAATACAAATATACTTCCAATTTCCCATCCTATTGGGTTTCCTAACAACTGGAGCAAGAGGGCTGTCTTTGTCTCTGTTCCCTGCCATTGGATCCCTTTAAGCTTGCTGAACATCCTGTTGGACCTGAATAGGAAAGGATGCTTTCAATCCTGCTATGATTTAACTTCTGAGGAGAAGAAAATGGGTTTTGGGGAAGGGACTTGTGAGGGTGAGACTCAGAGGAGAGGAGGGAATGGAGGCTATGACCAGGATGTAAACTGAATAAATAAATTAATAAAAACATGTAGTAATTTAGTCTATCCCTTTAAACAAAACAATTCTGTAAAGTCTGTTACACTTGAAAAATGATCTTAACATCTGCTACCACCACACAGTCAACAATGAGAAAAACTATCCTATATTAAATTAGGAAAGCTAATAACAGGTAACCTAAAAATAGCATATAAAAGTGTTGAAAGTTGTAACACAATGCCATTAAATTACAAAGATCAGTGATTCTCAACCTTGCTAACACTGTGACCCATTAACATAGGTTCTCATGTTGTGGTGACCCCCCAACTAAAATTACTTGTTGCTACATAATAACTATAATTATGTGATGGTTATGAATCACAATATAAGTATCTGATATGTGGGATATCTTTTATGTGATCACAGATTGAGAAACACTGACATAAACTGTTTTAAAGAGGGAACATGATTTTTTTTTTATTTGCATCGTTGGACACTGGTGTGCTTTTACAAAAATGTCTGATATATTAATTATACTCTATTATATCAAAGCATAGTAATGATATGTAAGTGAATGTAAACTGAAATACACGATGGTGTGAGTGAGATTTTTATTTAAGGAAAAGATGTTACTATTAAAGATGTGCTCATGTTAATACACAAAGAAAAATATGAAATATCTCACATCAAGCATCATAGACGTTTTAGCCCCCTTTCAATCTTTCCACCATGTAGGTGATAATATCTAAAATATGTTCTCTTTAAAAATATTGGTAAATTTCTTGTAGTATATTTAAAATCTAGAAAATGTAGAAATCATCACTTAAGTGACATAAACATATGATAATAAACTCTCTTAAACTAACCTGTTCACGCTGCTTTTTCACACCCAATCCAATAAGAGAGACTAAAGTGAAAGACAACAGTGTTTTCAGGGTGAGGAGAAAACAGAATATTCATGATGAATGAGTCTGGATTGAAGAGTTTTGGAAAGGAGCCTGAGCCTAACAATTGGGTTTATGTAAATTGTTTGTGGCTGTGACTAAGTATCTCAGTTTCATGGAGACTCCTCAAATCCATCAGTCTAATTACCTGTCTAGAAATGCTATCAGATTTCTGTCTAGAAATGTTGTGTGTCTTGAGGACTCAGGTAGGCAAGTTAAGGGATTCAACAGCTTGTGTGTAGATGGCTTGTTCTAAATGCCATCCTTCTAAAACTAGTTAAGTGTGCTGTACAGGCAGCTACTTAAGAATAGTAAACAACTATTTTCATATAAAACTCCATTCTCAAATATTTGAAATGAATCTTAGTATTTTATAAATTTATGTTTAAATAAAACAAAATTATATAGACTTAAAGTATATTTCTAAAGACCATTGTTTATGTAGGCAGATTACAAAAGCATCCACACTTAAACTCCAATTTTTAATATTTAAAAATCCCTTTTGTTCTAGTCACCAATTTTGCAGTTCAAAGGTTTTGTTTTTCTGATTTTCTTTTCTTAAATGTTCTCACAAGTGCAAAACATCAGTGGGTTGGCTCAAAGGCTTAATAATTGGGTATGAACATACCCAGTAGACCAGTTATGCTCTTCTTGTCCACAAATCAGGTTCTTCAGAACGTATTGAGAATTCCAACACACTGGAAAAAAAATTTAGAAATAGTTTATTTCTACATGTGTACTTTGTACACAAGAACAGTATTAGTGATGATTATAAAAGAACTAGTTTAAAAACAATTGCTCAGTGCAATTTAGCCATCCGACTGAAATGACTCTTCATTTGTCAAAGAGGGCACTTGTGTGGTACCCTTGATTAACATGGCAGATTTATTTATAATCTGTCCAAGTAAACAAATAACCCATTCCCTCCCTGATCCTTATCTGGGATGCTTCTCTGCCTCTCAGCCTGGTCTGTCTTGTCACATGCTCTGACATCTGCCAGTTCTGTGGTAGACACTGTCATTGTGAAGTCTAAGTTTAAACCTCTCCATCCTCTGGGAATACTCTGAAACAGAAATTTCCCTGACACTCAGAAAATTCAGTCAATTCTGCAACCTTACACAGAGTTCACAAAATGAAGTAGATGACTTTCAGGGTCTAGTCTTCTTATTCGTGGCCTATAGATTAAAGGTTATTCTAAGAGAATTACAGAATAATGACATTATACAATAATACTTGACCTGTGTACAGTTTAAAGTGTCGCAGTTCCTAGCTGTTGCTGCATGTCAAATATGCCAAATTTACCAGATGTCAGCAGATATTCCTTACCTGATGCCTACCATTGTCACACATCTATACTAGCATGCATATACAAATAGACACACACATATCCACATATACACTCAAATACACACACACACACACACACACACACACACTAGTGGAAACAAAATAAATGTTTGTTGTGTACAATCTTTGAAATAAAACATTAACAAGCAATGTACAAGTCAATAACTAATAGGAGTGTCATGATTTTGAATTATGTTACATATTAAAAATGAAACTTACATGTGTTTAGACTTTGGTTTCTAATGATTTGTTTTAAATCATGACCATGTGGAACTGTTTGCCAAGTGTCCATCACTTTATTTCTCCTCCCACCCCCTTGCTCATTGCCTAGTTTTGGGAAAAGAAATACAGCTAACCGGGGAATCTTTCTCTCTCTCTCCTTTCTTGTACCAAGGAATTACTGAAATAATCACCTTTGCTCCTCTATACCCTATACATCCCACAGACAATTCCAACCAACCACAATGATCGCAGAGTCTAGGAATTAGATTTGTTCACCTTTTACAGCTCTGTAACATTTTTTTTTAATCAGTGACACTTTCCTTGAAATCACTTGTTCTTATTATCTTTCTATATCTTGTCCTGCCCCTTCCTAGCACACCTTCCTCTCCTGTTCAATGTAGAAACTGTCTAATGCATTCTTTTCAGCAGACATTTCTAAAACAGGTTCTACATTCACAGAAAGTCATTACCTGAATTTGTCTTATAAAACTCTATTAAGCCTAACCAGCATCTGGCAGGGTGAGTGTAGCTCTCAGCCCTAATCAAGAAAACTCTTTGCAGAAGACAGGGAGACCATTACAGAAAACCACAACTTATCAAATTGCAAAGTTGCCGAGCCCAGCCTCCAATAATACATCTCCCACACAATTCCCACATTGCAGAGACGAGAGGGGAGAGGTGATATAAGAGCAACAGGGATGGTGTTTTCTAGACATGTCAGTCACCACGCATGAGGTATCAGCAACAATATTATCTAACCAAGGACAACTGTAGAAACAGTACCATGGATGAGTAAGGCTCAAAGGGCCTCAAAACCTGCACAGGGAACTACAGACAAGTGGGAGATTCTGAGAGCAGAAGAGGTAGAGGAGAGGTGGTTCGATACCTTATGTTGATCCCTGAAAACATTTAAATACAACACACATTGTGCAAACTAGGTTGATTTTATTAATATAAGAACACACAGAGAGAGAGAGAGAGAGACAGAGACAGAGACAGAGACAGAGACAGAGAGAGAATACACCCACACTCATGCAACAACAATTAAAAAGAGGCCACAGATTTGAAGAAGGAGTAAAAAGGTATATACAAGGGTTTAGAGGGAGCAAAGGGAAGGAGAAAATGATGAGATTTTACTACCCTCTCAATAAAAGAGAAAAAAGAATGATTAAAACACTGCTTTAAATTGTTCTAAATATTCTGAGTATGACATCAGACTACAGATACTACAAAGCGCTATGCTTGGTGACAGCTTCAATACTGCCATAGGCTCTTCGGGCCGGACTAGCCCCGGGGTAGCTAGAGCGCAGGGTCGGCTGACACCCGCCAGCTACCCACGACCCCCGCCACAGGATTTTGAGACTGCTGGTGAGTGGAACACAGCTTCTGCTCCAGTCCAATGACGCGGGACCTGAGACTGCTTTGGTTGGGGAGGCAGAAATCCGGCTGAGCTCAGTAGGGCCACAAGCCTCTCCGGTCAGAAAAGCACCAGGGTAGTTAGGGCGCAGGGTCGGCTGACACTCGCCAGCTACCCACAACACCCGCCACAGGATCTTAAGACTTCTGGTGAGTGGAACACAGCTTCTGCTCCAATCCAATTGCGCTCGGGACCTGAGACTGCATTAGTTAGGGAGGCAGAAAACCGGCCTGAGTAGGGACACAGGCCTCTTCCGGCCGGACCAGCACCGGAGTAGCTAGAGCGCAGGATCGGCTGACACCCGCCAGCTACCCAGGACCCCCGCCACAGGATTTTGAGACTGCTGGTGAGTGGAACACAGCTTCTGCGCCAATCTTTAAACAGTGACAACGACAACAACTAACACCAGAGATTACCAGATGGTGAAAGGTAAACGTAATAATCTTACTAACAGAAACCAAGACCACACACCATCATCAGAACCCAGCACTCCCACTTTGCCCAGTCCAGGGCACCCCAACACACTGGAAAAGCTAGACACGGATCTAAAAGCATATCTCATGATGATGGTAGAGGACTTCAAGAAGGACTTTAATAACACACTTAAAGAAATACAAAGGAACACTGGTAAACAGGTAGAAGACAGTAAAGAGGAAGCACAAAAATCCCTTAAAGAATTGCAGGAGAACACTGCTAAAGAGTTACAAATCCTTAAAGAAAAACAGGATAACATAATCAAACAGGTAGAAGTCCTTAGAGAAAAACAGGAAAACACATCCAAACAGATGATGGAAATGAACAAAACCATACTAGACCTAAAAAGGGAAGTAGACACAATAAAGAAAACCCAAAATGAGGCAACACTGGAGATAGAAACCCTAGGAAAGAAATCTGGAACCATAGATAAGAGCATCAGCAACAGAATACAAGAGATGGAAGAGAGAATCTCAGGTGCAAAAGATTCCATAGAGAACATCGGCACAACAATCAAGGAAAATGTAAAATGCAAAAAGATCCTAACTCAAAACATCCAAGAAATACAGGACACAATGAGAAGACCACACCTACGGATAATAGGAGTGGATGAGAATGAAGATTTTCAACTCAAACGACCAGCAAACATCTTCAACAAAATTATAGAAGAAAACTTCCCAAATCTAAAGAAAGAGATGCCCATGAACACACAAGAAGCCTACAGAACTCCAAATAGACTGGACCAGAAAAGAAATACCTCCCAACACATAATAATCAGAACAACAAATGCTCTAAATAAAGACAGAATACTAAAAGCAGTAAGAGAAAAAGGCCAAGTAACATATAAAGGCAAGCCTATCAGAATTACACCAGATTTCTCACCAGAGACTATGAAAGCCAGAAGATCCTGGACAGATGTTATACAGACACTAAAAGAACACAAACTCCAGACCAGGCTGCTATACCCAGCCAAACTCTCAATTAACATAGATGGAGAAACCAAAGTATTCCACGACAAAACCAAATTCACATATTATCTCTCCACGAATCCAGCCCTTCAAAGGATAATAACAGAAAAAAACCAATACAAGGACAGGAACCACGCCCTAGAAACAACAAGAAGGTAATCCCTCAACAAACCTAAAAGAAGACAGCCACAAGAACAGAATGCCAACTTTAACAACAAAAATAACAGGAAACAACAATTACTTTTCCTTAATATCTCTTAATATCAATGGACTCAACTCCCCGATAAAAAGACATAGACTAACAAACTGGCTACACAAACAAGACCCAACATTTTGCTGCTTACAGGAAACTCATCTCAGAGAAAAAGATAGACACTACCTCAGAATGAAAGGCTGGAAAACAATTTTCCAAGCAAATGGTATGAAGAAACAAGCTGGAGTAGCCATTCTAATATCTGATATGATTGATTCCAACCCAAAGTCATTAAAAAAGACAGGGAGGGACACTTCATACTTATTAAAGGTAAAATCCTCCAAGAGGAACTATCAATCCTGAATATCTATGCTCCAAATACAAAGGCAGCCACATTCATTAAAGAAACTTTAGTAAATCTCAAAGCACACATTGCACCTCATACAATAATAGTGGGAGCCTTCAACACACCACTTTCACCAATGGACATGATCATGGAAACAGAAACTAAACCGGGACACAGTGAAACTAACAGAAATTATGAATCAAATGGACCTGGCAGATATCTACAGAACATTCTATCCTAAAACAAAAGGATATACCTTCTTTTCAGCACCTCATGGTACCTTCTCCAAAATTGACCACATAATAGGTCACAAAACAGGCCTCAACAGATACAAAAATATTGAAATTGTCCCATGCAACCTATCAGATCACCATGGACTAAGGCTGATCTTCAATAACAAAATAAATAATAGAAAGCCAACCTTCACGTGGAAACTGAACAACACTCTTCTCAATGATACCTTGGTCAAGGAAGGAATAAAAAAAGAAATTAAGGACTTTTTAGAGTTCAATGAAAATGAAGCCACAACATACCCAAACTTATGGGATGCAATGAAAGCATTTCTAAGAGGAAAACTCATAGCTCTGAGTGCCTCCAAAAGGAAACTAGAGAGAGCACACATTAGCAGCTTGACAACATACCTAAAAGCACTAGAACAAAAGGAAGCAAATTCACCCAAGAGGAGTAGACGGCAGGAAATAATCAAACTCAGGGGCGAAATCAACCAAGTGGAAACAAGAAGAACTATTCAAAGAATCAACCAATCAAGGAGCTGGTTCTTTGAGAAAATCAACAAGATAGATAAACCCTTAGCCAGACTCACTAGAGGGCACAGGGAAAGCATCCTAATTAACAAAATCAGAAATGAAAAAGGAGACATAACAACAAATCCTGAAGACATCCAAAACACCATCAGATCCTTCTACCAAAGGCTATACTCAACAAAACTGGAGAACCTGGATGAAATGGAGAAGTTCCTAGACAGATACCAGGTACCAAAGTTGAACCAAGATCAGGTTAATGATCTAAACAGCCCTATATCCCCCAAAGAAATAGAAGCAGTTATTAATAGTCTCCCAACCAAAAAAAGCCCAGGACCAGATGGGTTTAGTGCAGAGTTCTATCAGACCTTCAAAGAAGATCTAATCCCAGTTCTTCACAAACTATTCCACAAAATAGAAACAGAAGGTACTCTACCCAACTCATTCTATGAAGCCATAATTACTCTGATACCTAAACCACAAAAAGACCCAACAAAGATAGAAAACTTCAGACCAATATCCCTTATGAATATTGATGCAAAAATATTCAATAAAGTTCTTGCTAACCGAATCCAAGAACACATCAAAACAATTATCCATCCTGACCAAGTAGGTTTCATCTCAGGGATGCAGGGATGGTTCAATATATGGAAATCCATCAACGTAATCCAGTATATAAACAAACTCAAAGACAAAAACCACATGGTCATCTCGTTAGATGCGGAAAAAACATTTGACAAGATCCAACACCCATTCATGATAAAAGTCTTGGAAAGATCAGGAATTCAAGGCCCATACCTAAACATGATAAAAGCAATATACAGCAAACCAGTAGCCAACATCAAAGTAAATGGTGAGAAGCTTGAAGCAATCCCTCTAAAATCAGGGACTAGACAAGGCTGTCCACTTTCTCCATACCTATTCAACATAGTACTTGAAGTCCTAGCCAAAGCAATTCGACAACAAAAGGAGATCAAAGGGATACAAATTGGAAAAGATGAAGTCAAAATATCACTTTTGCAGATGATATGATAGTATATATAAGTGACCCTAAAAATTCCACCAGAGAACTCCTAAGCCTGATAAACAGCTTCGGTGAAGTAGCTGGATATAAAATTAACTCAAACAAATCAATGGCCTTTCTCTACACAAAGAATAAACAGGCTGAGAAAGAAGTTGGGGAAACAACACCCTTCTCAATAGTCACAAATAATATAAAATATCTTGGCGTGACTCTAACTAAGGAAGTGAAAGATCTGTATAATAAAAACTTCAAGTCTCTGAAGAAAGAAATTCTAGAAGATCTCAGAAGATGGAAAGATCTCCCATGCTCATGGATTGGCAGGATCAACATTGTAAAAATGGCTATCTTGCCAAAAGCAATCTACAGATTCAATGCAATCCCCATCAAAATTCCAACTCAATTCTTCAACGAATTAGAAAGTGCAATCTGCAAATTCATCTGGAATAACAAAAAACCTAGGATACCAAAAACTCTTCTCAAAGATAAAAGAACCTCTAGTGGAATCACCATGCTGGACCTAAAGCTTTACTACAGAGCAATTGCGATAAAAACTGCATGGTACTGGTATAGTGACAGACAAATAGACCAATGGAATAGAATTAAAGACCCAGAAATGAATCCACACACCTACGGTCACTTGATCTTCGACAATGGAGCTAAAAACATCCAGTGGAAGTTAGACAGCATTTTCAACAAATGGTGCTGGCATGTTGTTAACATGTAGAAGAATGCGAATCGATCCATTCCTATCTCCTTGTACTAAAGTCAAGTCTAAGTGGATCAAGGAACTTCACATAAAACCAGAGACACTGAAACTTATACAGGAGAAAGTGGGGAAAAGCCTTGAAGATATGGGCACAGGGGAAAAATTCTTGAACAGAACAGTAATGTCTTGTGCTGTAAGATCGAGAATTGACAAGTGGGACCTCATGAAACTGCAAAGCTTCTGCAAGGCTAAAGACACCATCAATAAGACAAAAAAAAAACACCAACAGATTGGGAAAGGATCTTCACCTATCCTAAATCAGATAAGGGACTAATATCCAATATATATAAAGAACTCAAGAAGGTGGACTCCAGAAAGTCAAATAACCCCATTAAAAAATGGGGCTCAGAACTGAACAAAGAATTCTCACCTGGGGAATACTGAATGGTAGAGAAGCACCTGAAAAAATGTTCAACATCCTTAATCATCAGGGAAATGCAAATCAAAACAACCCTGAGATTCCACCTCAGACCAGTCAGAATGGCTAAGATCAAAAATTCAGGTGACAGCAGATGCTGGCGAGGATGTGGAGAAAGAGGAACATTCCTTCATTGTTGGTGGGATTGCAAGCTTGTACAACCACTCTGGAAATCAGTCTGGCGGTTCCTCAGAAAATTGGACATAGTACTACCGGAGGATCCAGCAATACCTCTCCTGGGCATATATCCAGAAGATATCCCAACCGGTAAAAAGGACACATGCTCCACTATGTTCATAGTAGCCCTATTTATAATAGCCAGAAGCTGGAAAGAACCCAGATGTCCCTCAACAGAGGAATGAATACAGAAATTATGGTACATTTACACAATGGAGTACTACTCAGCTATTAAAAAGAATGAATTTATGAAATTCCTAGCCAAATGGATGGACCTGGAGGGCATCATCTTGAGTGAAGTAACACAATCACAAAAGAACTCACACAATATTTATTCACTGATAAGTGGATATTAGCCCAAAACTTAGGATACCCAAGATATAAGATACAATTTACTAAACGCATGAAACTCAAGAACAATGAAGACCAAAGTGTGGACACTGTGCCCCTTTTTAGAATTGGGAACAAAACACCCAGGGAAGGAGTTACAGAGACAAAGTTCGTAGCTGTGATGAAAGGATGGACCATTTAGAGACTGCCGTATCCAGGGATCCATCCCATAAGCAGCTTCTAATCGCTGACACCATTGCATACACTAGCAAGATTTTGCTGAAAGGACCCAAAGATAGCTGTCTCTTGTGAGACTATGCAGGGGCCTAGCAAACACAGGAGTGGATGTTCACAGTCAGCTATTGGATGTATCACAGGGCTCCCAATGGAGAAGCTAGAGAAAGTACCCAAGGAGCTAAAGGGATCTGCAACCCTATTGTAGGAATAACATGATGTACTAACCAGAACCCTGGAGCTCTTGTCTCTAGCTGCATATGTATCGAAAGATGGCCTAGTCGGCCATCACTGGAAAGAGAGGCCCATTGGACTTGCAAACTTTATATGCCCCAATATAGGGGAATGCCAGGGCCAAAAGAATGGGAATGGGTGGGTAGGGAAGTGGGGGGCGCTATGGGGGACTTTTGGGATAGCATTGGAAATGTAACTGAGGAAAACATGTAATAAAAATATTAAAAATTAAAAAAAACAAAAAAAAAAAACAAAAAAAAAAACCAAAAAAAAAAAAAAAAAGAAAAAAAAATACTGCCATAGTATGAGAATTAGTGGGAAAAAAATCAACTCCAGCAGACTAGGCTCTCCCACCAAAGTCTTCATTAATACTTCAAAGTCTGCTCTCATGTACTGTTTTCAACTCCACTAAACCTGAGCATGTTAGCATATATTAGACCGTAGCTTCTGGTTTTTTTCCCAGATTATTTTCTCATCTTCTAGCCCATGTTCATACAAAGTTTGTCCTGTCTCATATGAATTGAGACTGTTCTCCTAAGAGGCCACTGCTGTGGTCATTCCCAACTTGAGTCAGACACTTCTTTTGTACCTTCTGTCTCTTCACTTATATTCAATTTAACTCCTTTAAACTCCTTTATTATCATGGTCCCAAAATGTGTCTTCATGCTTCTTTATAACATTTAAAACATTCTAAAATTGTAATGTATTTAATTCTCACTCATAGGCTGAATTTTTTACATAAAATTCTAGTATTCCACTATGCAAGTACTTATCCTATGAATGGTATCTTACATTGTTGAAAGGAAAAATACTATCCACATAAGCAAACCTATTACTGATATTAATAAGGAAATACCTGTTACTAAAATGTGATAATTTATCTGCATATTTTCATAATATTTTTTTAGTTTATATTTAAGTGTCTTAAAAACCTTACCTTTCTAATTAGACTGTAATAGACCTTGAGTTCATGAAGCAGCCTACCTTTTGCCTCTCTTTCTCTATTTAACAGTTTTAAAATACATTTTCACGTTACTATGTAGATAATAAATATTTGTAGATTGCACATATTAGTAAATATGTACCAAGTCCTTCTGTAGCCAAGTGAATATCTAATCACCATTAAAAGATATCCAAGCTCTGGAGCAGTCATTAAATATCGTAAAGTATGTGCATTCTAAAACAGTTAGCTCTTAGGCTTGAAATAAAACCTTTACATGCCATAAAAGTCACGAAAAAAAAAGTCACCAAAAATCACTACCCATGAGACATGGATTAGGTATTAAATCAGTAATCTCTCTTTTCAGTAAATAGTAATAGCGTGAGAAAAACAGACCATCTATTTCCCAAAATAAAATAAAATAAAATAAAATAAAATAAAAGTCTGATAACATTAAATCCCTGAAAAACTGTCTATTAATGTAAGACAATTCATTTGGCTTCAAAAGAGTTAATTACCATTTAACCCAAAAGAAATGGGCACTTCAATGAGCAAATTCAACTGAATAAAATACATGAAAAATGTCAAGCAGTAAAGACTACAGAGAGTCTGAGAGAAGTGTACATCATTAGTGCCAGGCCGAACACACCTACATAGAAAGGCATTGTTGGACAGAAGTTGGGGGAAAGGGAGAGGGAGAAGGGAGGAGATGGAATGGGAGAGGGGGAGGGGGAGGGGGAGGGTGTGTGTGTGTGTGTGTGTGAGAGAGAGAGAGAGAGAGAGAGAGAGAGAGAGAGAGAGAGAGAGAGAGAGAGAGAGAGAGAGAGAGAGAGAGATTGATTTAAAAGGAGAAAGAAAAGTAAGAAAGAGGAAATGTCAGCTGTATAGCCTATAATATAGGCTTAGTTTCCAATTGGAGCTCATATCAAACAGATTGAGTTATCAGTCACATTCCCAGAGTGGGACTGCTCCAAGAAATAGACATTGCAATGGCATGATAAGTCTAATATAGTATAAACAGGCATATAAATGTTTTATTATAAAACTCACACTCAAAAGAATTTCTTTAAAACAATACATATTTTTGCTAGCTTATATTGAAGTAAGAGTAGAGAATTTTAAAGGTATCCCCACATTTACATATCTAAATATTTCTCTTAGTATTTACTCAATGTGATTACAGGTGGGTGAGATAACTTACATTTTGTGGAATTGTCCTGGTGCCAGTATTAGCAAGACTCAGAGAATAAGCAAAACTCCAATAAAAAGCAAAAATGTATTTTCAACACTAAACCTCCACTGAAAAACACCTGACATCTGTTGCTTTTTCTAGTAACATTTCTTTTATGAGGCCAGAAACTCTTCATTTTATGAACATTATTTTATACTATTCCTACATGCTGATAGCAAATGTATAGATTTAATACACCTCAATTTCTTATTGAAATGAATATTTTTCAGTGTGAAAATTTTAGCAAATATATATTGATATTTCTCCCTTGCTAATTCAAATCTGACTAGTATGTTTCAAAAGACTAATAATTCTTTTCTTTTACCATGTCAAAATTTCTGGTCTTTATTTCAGACACAACATCTCACCCATATATTATAAAACACTTTTTAAATTTATAAGTGACAATTGCTGTATTCAATCCTATCTATGTCCCCACTTTCTTTACCCACTGAGCACAACCTATTCAGGTTTATTATAGGACCTTTTATTCCTTTGGTTAAGTGACTACTGAACGTCATCTGAAGAATATAATGAGACATGTCACAACATTGGGTAAAAAGGAGCTAAATTTATTTTTGTCTGTTCAGTGTCACATTACCCAATTTTTTTAAAAAAATTATTTGTTCTAGAAATAAATATCAAGTCTACATGGGCTTCCTGTGCATTACAAGCGATTTCATGATTATGTGTTTCCCTGCTTTGTTCCGTCTTTCACTTTTAAATGCTAGTTTGGCAAAAATATACTATTCTTTGTAACATAGCTGATGTTACATATGCAGAACTGATGGCTCTATTCATTCTGACATTAAAATATTTTGAATGAATCAACTTCTTTTTACTGCATATATTACACTGTATTCTTGTACAAATTCCTAGACTATTACATTTACTTAAGGGGTGTTTTTTTTGCCATAAATCATAAATGGATGGAATGTTTTTGGTATTTCAGTTTAATGATGACATCACACATTTCTGAAAATTCATCATATTTTAAGTAGATAGGCTGATCACTAAATCTCTAATACAAAAACAGTACACCGGTAAATCACCAAATCTTTTACCATTTTAGGTAACTGACAGGAAACAGAAATTTTATTTGCTGGGCTGACAGCATTGTGAGAGGTCGGTAATGATTTCCTTTCAAACATGGACTTTGAAAGACACATCAAATTATGAGAGCAGAATTTATTTTACTTCTCATTTTTATGTCCTTTTCATTTCTACCTAAACACAAAAATAAAACTGTAAAATGCTTCAGCTGTATTTCTGATGCTTGTATTTTATGCCTGGAAGGCATTTCCCAGCTGCCAAAACCTGTGAGTTTTCTCCAAGAATATTTCCTATGAAGAGTAATGACAAGAACAAAGTGACAGACAGTGGCTTTAAAGTCAAACATTCAATTACAGATCTGCTCTCCAAAATGTATTTATGTCCAGCAACCAAATTACATGCCATGGAGTTAAGAACTAGCAACCTTATCAGGTTGCTAATAATGTAGTCAACTAAAAGTGGACTATCAAGTCCACTTACGAATGATGCTTGGAATCATAAGAGAAGTTTCTTTACCTTGGAAAGGGCACATTTATGTAAAGCACCCTTTTCCTGTCACAGCAGAAGAAGAATGTAAGCAGTTTGCTGGATATTTTTAGTTTAACACTCTGTCATGCATGTGTTAGACAAGAGTTCAGTAAACAGCTATGAACTTTGATCCTCAGATTTTTGGCTGAGGAGGAACATTTGCTGAAGTGTAAAAAGTTAAAAAAAAAAACAAACAAAAAACAGTGACTTCAATGAACACTGGAAGAAAGGAAGCTAGGGGATGAGTAAGGGGAGAAATGATTGGTGGAACGCTTACAATATAGGAGAAGCTCCTTCAGATCATGTCTACTGTTCCCCCAGGTACTATTCAGAGGCGATTTCATAGCTGCAGAACCCCGGGACTTCCTTTATGTGCAGATAGTATTCGGGCTCAAAAAGTCATAACAGCTGAGACATACACACTATTAGAATCTCCTTGTCATCAGAGACAATAACATCCGAAGCATTGCATCGGAATATGTGTTAACCACTCTTATAGTGGTTTCATTCTTATTGCTACAGACTCACTAAGTCAATAGTACGGATTTTGGCCTTCAATTTAAAATAGATATTTGAAAGACTTCTTGTGAGCTCTTTTATGGTTGTTCATTTTCCCAAAATACTCACACAGCTCTTAAAATGTTGTGGTTTAAATCAAGACATGAGACATTGCAGTCATGTAGATGTTTGTTGAATCAATTTGCAGAGTGCTTTAGCAGATTTGAACACAGGCGTAGTATAATGTGATAGCATTTTGTTGGATAGTCACTCCTCTCTGAAAGGTATGTAGCTGGAATAGCATTTCCTTATGCCCCTTGGCCGTGTCTGGATCTTTACAGATCTCATTGCTTCTTGGGGCTGAGAACCCAATTTAGACCTAAGTATATATTTTAGTCTACTTCAAAGATATTACTATATGGCCATTAGGAAGTTAGAAAGCAACAACCACTACAAAACTATCAAAAGTGTAGGTTTGGTGTGCATGATTTCAGACTAGAATCATTAAAAACCAAGATAAATTGTTTAATAGAATAAACCCAATAAGATGTGCCCTGCGTCTTTCCAGATTAAAGAGATGAAAAATATGGATTGTTATTTCTATATTCAAGGCTAATGTAAATTAAACCCAGCTCTTAAAAAATAGTGGCACTATAACTTCTGCAGAGTGCTTCTAAGCATGCATGATTGTAGGGTTTGACCCCAGCAGCATATAAACTAGGAATGCTGGCATGAACCTGTATTTCCAGGATTGATGAATTGGAGATAAGACATCCTCACCAGCAACAAAGGCACATCAAGGCCAGCCTGGGCTAGAGAACTTGTTTCCCAAAAAACTATATATTTTCCAGAGAAACGATGAAAAAAATTGCAGAAAATATAAAATTCTAGGAGAATAATGAGTTTACATGATAAAATAATTCTATCTAAGGATGTTTCAGTCCATAAAACAGGAGGTAACAATGTTTATATAGAGAATGAATCAATATAGAAATTCTTACTAATATTTTAACAAGATATATCATCATGTAGTGGGTTCACTTATGTTTCAGAAAAGGAGGTGTCTTTTAGTTTCCAACCAGATTAAATTATTTCCCAGTTCTGTGTTAGTCTGTGCTAGTTGTGGTTTGTAGGATCTGCATTGTCTGTGAATCACTGAGCCATTGATTTTCACTAAGTCTCCATTAAGTTCACAGATGAAATCCAGATATTGTCTCTGTACTGGGGGTATTCCTACTCTATCCTCTTCATAACTTATAACCATTTATCTTTACCCATTCTTTTCTAGGCAATCTGATTTTTAAAAATGAGTATATAGCTCATTTCCTCTGTCATCATAGAAGTGTTGGTATTTGAAAGGTTTCCATAATTGATTGCTGTTTCAGTGTTTGACTACATCCATGGAAGTAATCATAATGATTAAACATATGCTTGTTGCCTCCAAAGTTTGGTATCTTTCCCTATCTTTCTTGGCTTAAGTACTTTCTTTCTAGATTTTTGGTATGATCACCATGAATATCCTCTATAGATTCCACCCAACAAGTATCTGTCAGGAGTTTGAAAGGAGACAACCTTTTGAATTAAGCTGAATGCAAAATTTAAAGTACTCTTGGGTTACCACAAAGATATCTTACCACTTTCCTTTTCTTTTCTAAGACCCAACTTTGTAGAAAACAGCAACAAACACTCTACCTAGAGTTTCACATCCCTTCAGAAAATACTAACTCCTCAATGGTATCCCTGAGATCTCTTTATAGAAATCGTGTAGCTCAATCTTATCGTCTTGTTTCATCCAAAGACTCTAGAGGAGTTCTTATAAAACTTAGAGTTCCAGACAATCTGCTTTTTTAAAAAAAAATAGAAGAAAACAAAGATGTATGATAGTCACACCAATAAAAGGAAGCTAAAAGAATGGTCAAAGCTGTCTTTTGTTGAACTCACTTCAGAAATGAACTATTATTAACTGAACCATGGTGTTCAGCAAGCTGAGTAGAATCAAGGCGTAAAATAAAACTAAAATAAGCCATAAATTCAGCCTTATACCAGACCACCGAATTTGCTAGGAGTTCTCAAAACAGTATTTTACAAGGATGCTAGAATTATTTCAGAGTTTTGATTTGACCAGTTTTTGCAGGTAGAGTCAGGGAACTTTTACAAGTATGGAAATAGAATGACATTTCAAAAAGGATAAAGCTAATAAAAACTAGCATTTAACAGATTTCCCCTGTAATACTTGGGTTACTCAATATCATTAAATTTATTAAACTCAATATCATTAAATTTATAAAACTGCAAATCACTGCTAATGTCATCAGTTTTTGGAAAGGGAGAAGGAAAATGCAGCAGATCACACTGATGTGATAGTATGCAAATTCCAGAATGCCTAATAGATGCTTAGAGCCATGGGTAGGGCTGAACACGAAATCCATGTACAGTTCAGTTTATAACTAACATTCATACAAAATTAACAAGTATGCACAAATAAATGGAAAAGTTATAATAATGTACTATACACAGTGGCAGAGTCACTACTGTTCTACTTTGGAAACGCTATTTAAGCAAAGTGAATACCATAGCTTTTTTCGCTTCACAAGGTGCCATTTTTTAACTGTCAGTCTAAGTGTGAATGCTCTCAGTGATAGTGCATGCTGACCAGAAAGTTCTTCCCTGTGCCAGTGAGGTCAAGCCCCAACTGTCTGTTCTATCAGATTCAGAGTGTCTGATCAAATGTTGCAACCCACGTAGATCTATGTGGAGTTGAGTATTATACAGAGCTACGAAATAGGTCTATTTTCATTCTTCTATGTACTGCTGTCCTGTTTACCCAGAACCATTTCATTGTCTTTTTTCCTAGTAAGTCCTTCGTGTGTCTTTGTCAAAACCAGGTGTTTGTAGGCTTGAGGGATTTTATCTGAGTGTTTATTCTATTCCATTTGTCAATATATCATGTTTTTATTCCAATATCATGCAGATTCTATTATTAGACCTCTGTGGTACAAATTTGTATCTTGGGTGGTAATGTATCTATCAGTTCTTTTATTATCCAGGATTCTTTTCAATACCCTGAGATATTCTCATTCCACTGCAGATTTAGATTGCTTTTTCAATTAGTATACCATAACTAAAATCAAGACCAAGATAACTCTCACTCACTGTAGTGTGGATATGCTGAACAAAGGATGATGTCATAAGAGTTTATTTCAAATTTTCCATTTTGTTTATTCCCTTATGAGGTTTGAATGCTGTGCTTGTTTCAGAGAATTTACAGTTGATGGCAGCAATTTGTTTCTTTCCCCCACCAAACCATGAGAAGTAGAATACTCTTTTACCACTGCTCAGGATTATTTGTCTTATGGCTTGCTTTGACCAAAAGTAAGCCTGATCAATCAAAACAGCATGTTAATAGTTCTCACCTATGTTCCAAGATGATTTGTAGTTTTGTTAAGTTCTTTGAACCTCTACCCTGGTCATATGCATGATCTCTATGCTCCATATGTCACTATTAGATGGTGAGAGACCTGTGTAGCAGCCGGTATCAGCAGCCAAGATGGTAGTACAGAAACAATGTGTGTGTAAATAAATATGTCGAGCAGAAGCAGAGACAAGAGGGTCTCTGAGCTTCCTGAAATAGCCATTCTAGGCAAAACTGCCACCAGGTCATTGAATCATGTGTAACAGCAATGTCAAATTTAATAAGATTTTTGTGCAATAAAGTTAGATATCTAATTCAAACTTTGACCTCTCTCTCCTCTCTCTCTCTCTCTCTCTCTCTCTCTCTCTCTCTCTCTCTCTCTCTCTCTCTCTCTCTCTCTCTCTCTCTCTCTCTCTCTCTCCATATATATATATATATATATATACCCATATCAATCACACACACACACACTCACACACACCAATCACACCATTAATAATAAACAATCAAATTACACAGTTTAAATCCAGTGAGCCAAGCTCAAAGTGGTGGCCATGATATTTTTAAGTACTAAACTGGTTAGAATAAATGGAATGTTGTTAAATTATGTTTTACCCTTCCTAGGTAGTAAACAGGAAGTGATTTACATTCAAGTGTACACAAGATCAATACTCTTGTAAATATTAATTTGAATTTCTAGTCATTATAGAAAAGAGCAAAATTGCACAGCCATGCAATTATTTGAGTCACTTGGACTTAGCGTTAGAAAGATTTAGAAAGATCACAGTTTCCTTTTCTCAGGAGTGTGAACTCAAACTAATGCTCAAACATGGATCAAAGTCTTCCAACACTCTATACTTCTACTCCAAATCAGCCCCATCTGAGAAAACCCCCCACAAGTCTTCAGGAAAGCTCTTATGTTGGACCCTTGGCTGTCTGGGAGCCCCCAAGATGTATGGTCAGTGTCATTATCTCAATCAGTCTCCAATCTCCAATTTTTGTAAGGATTCCTTCTCAAATAAATGTAGAGAGTCTACTCATACATCTTAATGGATGCCATGGTACTGTCTCTACCTTTGGACAGTGACGTGATATTCCTTGTCAAGTGGTGTGTTCATCCTACCCCTAAACCACAAGGAACACCGTTCTTGGGAAACTGTAAACACAACCTTTTGACTCACTTTGTTACACATGTTTTAATTAGACACCCAACATTTTATCTTCCCTAGGAATCTAAAACTTATGCTATATTATCTGCATAACAAATCTCTTGTCTTCCCATGTCTAAGATGTAGTTTGAATGATTGGGAATCAACTATGTGAATATATGGAAATTATTTGAAACAAATGGTGACATTTTTCAATTTATTTAATAGTTTGGATTTCTTTGACTTCTCTCATAACTGCTACCTCATTTACTAGCTAAATTTGTTTAACTTTGGTAACAATTATATAGCAGAAAAGGTCACCCTACACAGCAAGTTAAAGCTCCATGAATTTATATGTTTGCATAAAGACAAGCATTGTTGTTTCTAATCTATACCTGAAAATTCATCAAAAAGTAAGAAATAAATATTTTAATAGCCCCTAACAAAATAATATTTTATTTTTTATTAAATTATTTTCTTTGTTTATATTCTAAACACTGCCCATGTTCCAGTTCTTCACCCCATCTCCCTTCCCCACTGCCTCGGAGGGAGTGCTCTACCTCCTGCCCACCCACCAATTCCTCACACCCTTCAGCATCAGTTTTCCCTGGAGCATCAAGTTTTCCTATAATTAACTGCATCCTCTCCTAGTGAGGCCAGACAAGGCAGTCCACTGTTACACATGTGCCTGTGTCTGCAAGCACAATATGGAATTACTAATAGTTTCTGGGTTTGGTGTATGGACATGGGTGTATCCCAAGTTGGGCTGGTCATTGTGTGGCCTCTTTTTTCAGTTTCTGATCCATTTTGTCCCTGCATATCCTTTAGACAGTAATGATTCTGGATTAAAATTTTTGAAGATGTGTGGGTGGCCCTCTGCCTCAACTGGGGGCCATGTCTATTTACTGGAGGTGGTATCTTCAGGTTCCATTCTCCCACTTTTGGACATTACAGTTGATCTCATCATGTTTGATTTCTGGTAGTCTCTCACATACCAGGTGTCTGGGACTTTTTAAAAGTTCCACCAGCCCCCCACCCCACCCCACCCTGCTCAGTCCCAGTGCTGCATATTTCAATGAATTCTCCTGACTCTCTGTGCATCTTTCCTGTCTGCCTCATCTCTTCTCTTGTACCACTTTCCCCTTCCCCATCCCCTCTCCCACCCATCCTCCTTCCCTCTGCTTCCCATGATTATTTTGTCCCACCTTTTGGGTTTGAGGTTTCCACACTTGGGCCTTTCTTCTTGTTAGCCTTCCTAAGGTTTGTGAGTTATATTATGGGCATTCTAAACTTTTTTGTCTAATATCCACTTATCAGTGAATATAGGAAAGCCTGAATCTCATCTATGAATACAAAAAAGCTGTAGTGTAATTTTTCATATTATAAGCACAGCAAAATTGCTAACAATTAAATGTATGCCTATGCTCCAAATAATGCTACCAGTAAATATTCAAGAGACAATTTCTGAGCTAAGGGTAAATTAATGTTTTTTTTTCTACAGTCTTCTTAAGTATTCTCTTATAGTATAAACCCCTCAGAGTTTATATTACTATTACTTGATAGATTATTTCTCTTATTGGAGGTATAAAGAAATTGTAATAACTTTATATACATAATATAAGTTTTTAGTAATCTAATAAGTATTCTAATTTCTAGAAGTGTTGACAAATTGATATAACCTAATAACTAGCTGAGGACTATGGAGATTAAGCTCATATCTTTCAAAGTTATATTAGTATTAAACTCTATCCTATATTAGTCACCGTAAAAACTAACAACTTGAAAAAATGTCTCTTTCAATGTACAAGGATGTAACAAACAGTTGACATGCAGGAAGCATGTAAATTTTGTTTTGCCTTTTCACATCAGAAAATGTGCAATCAATATATTATGTGTGAAGACTCATGCATAATTATGCAAACAACAGATTGCAAACAGTCCTTCTACTTTTTGTACCTTATATATTTCTGTGTAATAATATTCAGGAGTAAACATATGACACTCCCAAGAAGTTTAATGGTGGAAGCATGTTACCTTATTTTAATGAAACCAAGTTCCTTCTACATATGTCATGGTGGTGTTCAACCTAAATAATAAGGCAAGTTAGCAACTTAGCTCTTTGCCTGTATTAACAAATGCTCACACATGCTCATAACACACACACACACACACACACACACACACACACACACACACACACACATAATCACACATGTGCACAGCATGAACATGAACACAGATAATTGTATGCATGGTGTCATCATTTACTGTCAGCTCTGTATTATGAACTACATAGATTGCAGACAACACAGAGCTTATTAAATACCTCAGTTCTTGTAATGCAACAGATTCTTTCCTTAAGGGGAAATGGATAGATGCTGTTTACACACATTTGCATCAGATGATGAGAATGAATGAGATTTAACCTCTGACAGCATCAAGACAGTGATGATATTTGGTCAGGGTTCAGCTTGTCTAGTATATGTTCTAAAAGAAATGTTTGACAAGTAAAGTGATTCCAAAATTTGACAGAAATGGTATGATCCTGTATGATAAGTCAGACCTATTCATGGCTTTCATGCTGCCCAAGGAAAAAAATTATCTTTTGTATAGTTATTGGGGTCAATTTGATTGAATATTTAAATTAACTTGATTTCATTGTGGCCAATTAATACTTCTGAAAAGAGTGGACATGTCAATTTTAATGTCCTGTGATTGTTCTGTAGAAATATATTCACTTTGATTTCTTTGTATATTCTATCTAAAACATGGTTCAATTTGGGAAGGCCAGTTTATTTCACAGGCTTAAAATATAGCCCCTTAATTTACTTAGTGTATAAATTACAATAAAATGAAAGAGATTTAGATATGAAGTATCATCTTTAACATCCCACCACAGAACATGTTGTATTGTTTCCTCTTCATAGTTTAGATTTGTTGGACATTTTGACAGTGTGAGCAAAGAAAAATGATAATTTCATAAATATATCTGCTCCAAGAGAAGCTTAGATGAGTTTCCACCTTTTATGAAGAAAATAAACAAGATATCTGGAATAATGATTTTGTTTGTCAGACATTTTCATCCATTCTGCTTCTAAAAAACAACTGTGTAAGTGATGTACATGTTCATCTTTACAAAATGCAATAAACAAAGAGGAGACTGGAGGAAGACAGTGTGGAAGTTAGTGGGCAAGAGTGGAAGACTGTAATCTTCTGAGGCTCACACAATAAGAGATATTAACAGTTACAGGGCCATGGGAACAGTGGTTAATAATGAGAATTATTTCTATAAAATACACAGGGAATAAGGCAAGTTGGTATGGATAGATCAAAGAGTATAGAGGCCCTACTTACTTCCTTAGGAAATTGTAGGTGAATAGAATAGAGAAGGCTTATTCGTCAAAAGATGTTACAATGACGGTAGGAAGAATACTTCTATTTTGCTGGTGTGTTTCTTTTTAATATTTGTTCAAATGTATGTTGCTTTGCCAATTCACTGGGGAATACTATATCAAGATCATAGTGTTGGTTAGAAAAAATATTCTCCACTGCAGTATATAATGTTCTACATTATAAGAACTTCAGATAGAAGAGCAAAGCTAACTTATTCTTCTCTATTGTCCTCTATACCTCTGAACAGTAGCTCTCAACCTCAGTGAATGGTACAAGGTGTCTATTTTTATAGACAAGCCCTTAACCAAAACATCATGCAATATAAAATTTGGAGGTCATTTGCTAAATTTTACAGTAGTAATAAAATCGTATTTTAGGAAATGCAGACAATTCTACTTCACATTTAACTAACCTTATATACTTAGTAAAACAATTTAAATGCCTACGTTAAGCACTTTGGTTCACAGCCTAACTATTTTATTCAGTATTGATGCATAATTATTTTACAAAAAAGGAAATCAAATATTTACTGTGTTTAGATTTTTCGATATCAAAAGAAAAATTTGAATTATTGCATTATTTTTAAACATGAAGACAACAGTTTTAAGTTATATTACTTCACAGAGCATAATGAATGCAATTCACTGTATATTACACCAACTATTATTAATAACATGCAACTCAGACAGAATGGTGGAAAAGACTCATGTCTGATGCTGTGTGATGCTTATAGTGAAACAAGGTCACAGTATCTGAATAATGCTTCCTCTTCACAACTTCCTCCCTGAGGATGAAGATACAGGCAAGAGTGCGGGTGTTCAAAGTAGGAAGTATAGGTATGCCTGTCTCCCAGTGGCAATTGTCACCACTTGAAGAAAGAGAAACACAAAAACTTTCTGTTATGTCTTCTATTCTCTTTCATTTTTTTGTGGTTTCCTGCAGACTGTAATAAGCAATTGTTTTATGACTTAAATATTGTTGAGAGTAAGCATTTTCCCTGTGGTAAATTTGGGCAAAAACCACAGGAAGTAGTGATGCATTAAATGGAGTTTTGCCCATTGAGTAGGTATTATCTGTAATATCCCACAGTGCTTTAGAACTCACACAGCTGCAGCCTGAGCTCCTTTGGGAAAACAGAGTAGGAAAACATTTATTTCTTTTTCCTGGGGTCATCCCTACCTCCCTAAAGAATGAATGACAAATACTGGAGTATATAGAAATAAGAATTTTGCAATTATCTCCTGGTGAATAGTTGTGGGGGGGGGACTGCCTTTTTCACTTATCTGTAACAGAATGTTGTATAAGATCTAGGGTAGGGATTTTCACTGGTGACTGCAAAATTGATTGTCTCATAAGCTCTATAATAAATGTGAAGCAAACTATCTAGGCAGCCATCTCTAAGATAAATGATAGTCACTGCAACATTAAAATGACCAAGTTTAGGGAATTAAAAGTTTAAAGAAACGAAATTTCTGTTAAAGTGCTTATGGTATCTATTTCTGTTTTAATTCTATGTTGGGTACCCATTAATTTGTCCAACAATAGCAAGATGTTCTTATTATCTTATTCTTTGTAGATTAAGATAAAGGATGGGTTTGATTGCAATTTACTTTGCTTAGACTGCAATAAAAAATGCTGAAAAATAAGGCTATTTAAAGCAACCTGGACTGCACTGCTTTTCTGATAACCATTTTTGTGTGTGTGTGAATAAGCAATCTAAATAATAGTATGTTCAATCTGAGGAGATGTTTTTATATAAGTGATCATATATATATAAAATCAATTTTTAGCATATGATCACCTTGAAAATCTCTAAAGGAGGAGTGAACAAGAAAGGTAGCAAGGGAGTGAGAAAGACAGAGACAGAGAGACAGTGAGAGACTATGGAGATGTGGAAGCTGAATGCAATATGGTGTTCTGAATTAAATACTAAAACCTTTCAAGGAAGTTCATATCAAAATTGGAGAAGTCAAAACGACTGTGATTTAGCTAATAGTGTCACACCACATAAATGTCTTGCTTTTTGCTGAGCGTGCCAAGTGATGGAGCAGGTATAGGTTGGAGAAACTGATAAGAGAACTCTACATTAACTTTATAGCTCTTTTTTTTAAAATATTTTTTATTACGTATTTTCCTCAATTACATTTCCAATGCTATCCCAAAAGTCCCCCATACCCTCCCCCACCCCCACTTCCCTACCCACCCATTCCCATTTTTTTGGCCCTGGCATTCCCCTGTACTGGGGCATATAAAGTTTGCAAGTCCAATGGGCCTCTTTCCAGTGATGGCCGACTAGGCCATCTTTTGATACATATGCAGCTAGAGTCAAGAGCTCCGGGGTACTGGTTAGTTCATATTGTTGTTGCACCTATAGGGTTGCAGTTCCCTTTAGCTCCTTGGGTAATTTCTCTAGCTCCTCCATTGGGAGCCCTGTGATACATCCAATAGCTGACTGTGAGCATCCACTTCTATGTTTGCTAGGCCCCGGCATAGTCTCACAAGAGACAGCTATTTTGTAAATTTAAATTATTCTAAAATAAAATATTTTTCTACAGAGAGACAGAGACAGACAGAGAGAGAGAGACACACAGCGAGAGAAATTAAGCATGACTCCTCTCTTAATTTGTCTCTGGATAGTTCTTAGAATTGAAATGCTCTGAGTGACTATTTGGAGCTGAATTATTGTGACACCAATCATATGATACACTTCTAACTTCAGTTTGCTGATATTTGGAGATGGAGCCAGTGGAAAACAATTATAGGCTGTGAGAGTGGAATCCCCAGGATGTAATTAGTAGCCACTAAAAGAATGGCCCCTGGTTTAGGAATGGGGCCTCCCAACTATCTCAAAAATATTAACCCAGAATTCCTCCTGTTTAAAGGAAATACAGGGACAAAGAATGGAGCAGAGACTGATGGGAAGGCCATACAGAGACTGCTTACCTGCGGATTCATCCCATATGCACACACCAAACTCAGGCATTGCTGGTGCCAACAAGTCTGCTGACAGGAGCCTAATATAGCTGTCTCCTGAGAAACATTGCCAGAGCCTGACGAATACAGATGTGGATGTTTGCAGCCAACAATCAGACTGAGTAAGGGGTCCCCAATGGAGAAGTTAGGAGAAGAACTGAAGGAATTGAGTATGTTTTCAACTCCATAGGAAGAGCAACTGTATCAACCAACTAGACCCCTCAGAGCTCCTAAGGACTAAACCACCAACCAAAGAGTACACATGGAGGTACCCATGACTCCAGCCGCATATGAAGCAGAAGATTGCCTTGTCTGGCATCAATGGGAGAGGAGACTCTTGTCCTGAAGGCTTGATGCCCCAGCATATGGGACTGCTAGGGTGGTGAGATAGGAACAGGTGGGTAGGGAGCACTCTCATAGAAGCAGTGGGGGGGGGGGGGCGGGGAGTGGAGGGGAGAGGGGGCCTGTGGAGGGGAAACCAGGAAGGAAGATAACATTTGAAATGTAAATAAAAAATAACCAATTAAAAAAGAGAACACAAAAACAAAAACAAAAACAAAAAACAAAACAAAACAACAACAACAAAATCCCCACCACTCTTGCCACTCTCTGCCAGGTAGGAAGGATTTGTACACCAAGAGGAGAGCACACAGATAGAATCAAATTGACTCAACTTTAATCTTAGTGTTCATAACATGAAGGTGTAAATACCTCATCATCACTTAGTCTACAGGACTTTGTGGACAGACATATCCAAATGATCATTAAAATAGTCTATAGATGGATATGAATGACTGTAGAATTACCCATCGGTGCTTGTCAATGCTGCATGGATCCAGTAGGTAAAATTATTTTTAGAATGAAAATAATCATCCTGCAAAACTAAGTAGTTTCTCCGTGGTACATGAACTGGATAGAGAAGAGATAATAAAGAAGTATAGAACACCAAAAATAGGAATCTTGAATTAGGGGCTCAGCTGATGGAATGCTGACTAATGTGTGTGAAACTAATACTGTGCATACCTCTAATTCCAGTATTTTGGATTTGGAAACAAGGTCATTAGAGGTTCAAAGTCATTCTTGACTTCATCGCTAGGTTAAAGTCAGTCTAAGCTACGTGAAACCCTATTAAATAAAAAGAAAAAAATTTCTATGTTTCAGTAATCTACTGCTTCCAAGTGCAGGGTGGGTTTACATAAGTATCACTATGAAGTTTCAGTAAACATACAAATAAATATATTCTTCAAAAGGTAATAATGGTGGGATTTTTTTAAGATGTTTACACAATTTCAGTAAGAAGCAAAAATTTAAAATCAGTGAATACTTGTATACATATTTATGTATAATTTCTATTTTATTTTTCATATAGAAACATTTATGGATCAAAAATATATCTTTAAAAAGGTAAACTTTTCATAGTAATTGTATTCTAGACATAAAATATTTCACATTTCAAGGATTTATATAGAAACACAATAACTTTTTATGTAACCTTGGATAAAATGTGTAATGGCGTTAGCACAAATAATCATTAACATCATAATTCCTGAACAAATGGTTCCTCAGTTTAGTTTTCTGGTATTAAAATTCTAGAGTGTACTTGATCTGCTGGTTTTCTTAGCTAAAGTGAAGAAGGCTCATAAACGTTGCATTCAGTGGATAGACTTGCACTGAGTACTTAAAATTGTCGGTGATATTTTATGTGTAAAATCTCTAAGCTATTTCATTTTTAGAAACTCGGATTCTGAACATGAAAACGTATACTAAATACAACAATGAAATATGGTATCAGAGTTACTAAGAACAGAGAATCATGAGGGGTACAGTTATAACGAAGCGGGGTAAAGGGGGTGGGCGTTTAGGAGGTAGCATATTATAGGTTATCTTTCTGAAAACGTGACCCTGTGAACACTAGATGAATAACGTTGTCATGATGACTCCTGTAATAAAGTCAAATGCCTGTCTGCAGAATGAGGATGTGTTTGAGAAGGAGGAAAGGCATGGCTCTGCGCATGAGGAAAGTGTGAGGCACCTGGGAACACATTTTAAGACAGCTGATGCTGATGCATTCAGTATGTTGGGTGGGAGGGCGAGAACTAGAGGACCCCTGAAGAAGCTAGTGAAGAAGTTTATGATTGAATTTCAGAAAGACAATAAGCCACACAAGTGTTGTGAGCAGAGTATGACATTTTGCCTTCAATTTTCCAAAGATCACTTGGGCGGTAATATACAATTATAACTGTAATGTAAAATTATATTGGTTGGTAATCACAAAGGAAAGTAAATCTAGCTTTTCTTCAGTTGTGAATTATTATACAAGATTGAGACGAATCTGACTGAGGTTCAACTTAATCGGTTGCTTTCACGATATCAGCAAGGCGTTTTATGGATCTAATTGTATTCAATCTTGAGGTCTTGTCATTATTACCAGCCCTAATGTCAAATATGAAAATTATAGTTTCTCATTAGGGAATTCTGAAAAGTTCTTGGGTGATCTCCCATTAGGCTCACTTTTACTTCCATTTATAGTCTTGCGTGTCTTTCAAGGTCTAAATTATTATTCAGCCAGCTCTCACCCAGCTATGAGTAATTTCTCATAGACAGATCCCCAGTTAGCTCCTGCATAGCAAAAAGCATGTGATGTACTAATTGAATCTCAATTAGCTTACATCATATCTCTTACAGCATTTCAAAACACACTTTGCATGCATTAAAGCCTCTGTCAAAGGAGGACCAATATTTTCCTCTCTGGATTGCTGTGAATAAGAATCAAGAACATGTAAATTTCACCATAACAAAATAAGAAAGCTACTCATAAATAAAGGGATGAGGTAGCCTCTTTTGTAGGATTTTGAAGAACACGATAATGTACAAGATACAGTTTATTGTGGTGGAGGACTAGAGATCTAGGAAGTAGGATTAGTCACAAGAACTCAAACAAGATGCATCCTTCATCCTTTCACCTGAATACAGAAAGATTTCATTTTAAAATAAATACAATTAATCATAGCTTCTTACTGGCAGGAAAATATTCAGCTGGCCTCTGTCTCTCTTGGAGATGATACAGAGTGTATGAAGTAGGGGACAGTGGGGCAGTCGTAAAGTGAGAGCAAGACAAAATTTAAAAGGTTTAAAGAAAAATTAGAGTGTTTAGAATAAGGGGAAGGGAAAACTAAGCCAATTCATCCAACGAGACAGTCTTTATTAGAACTTCAAATATTCTTTTTCCTTAAAAAAGGACACTGTCAGAGATAGAAGATATTAGGAGCTGCAAGCTATAAAATTTTCAAGAAACTTAATGACAAAATACACCTTACACCACACCTTGCATATTCAGAGTTGTTTCACTTCCTTCAAGGTTTTCAGGAAATGAATTAAATAATCTACTTTATATACAAAAATCACCCCTGAGTTCTATGTATAAAACTCCTGACTATATGAATGGAACTAGAAAATATCAACCTGGGTGAGGTAACCCAGACACAAAAGAACACACATGGTATGCACCCACTGATCAGTGAATATTAGTCTCAAAGCTCAGAACACCCACAATACAACTCACCGATCATATAAAGCTTAAGAAGAAGGAAGACTAAAGTGCGGATGTTTCAATCCTACTTAGAAGGAGATTAAAATGGAGATAAAGGGAGGGAAGCAGGGAGGGAAGCAGGGAGGGAGGAAGGGACCTGAGAGAAAAGTGGAGGAGGGGCAGATTAAGATATGAGAAGAGATAGGAGAGAAGTGCAGAGGTGTAGGAAGTTGAACAAAAATATGTAGCAGTGGGGGATGTGGAATTGTGAGTAGCCACTAGAATGTCCCAGATGCTAGGGAAACAAGAGGTTCCCAGGACTCAATGGGTATGGAATTAGCTGAATATATGGTGCCAGCTATATATGTCGCATAGGTGGGAGTTCCTTGGTTCTGTGGAGGCTTGATATCCCAGTGTAAGGGGATGCTACGGTGGTGATGCAGCAATGGGGGTGTAGGTGGAGGGGCACCCTCATACAGGCTAAAGGGAGGGGGATAGGATGGATGGTTTGCAGAGGGGAAACTGGGAAAGAGGACAATATTCAAAATGTAAATAAAAATAACCAATAAAAAGTATAACAGTTGAACATTAGGAGGAGTGTTTCTTTCCTATAATATAACGAACTAAACTTTGTTAATAGTTAAAACCCAACAAAGGGGAGAATAGGACACACAGAGACCATATCCAGTAGGTAGGCATGGCCCCCAGTTGAGACATTGGGCCCCCACACAAAAATTTTAATCCAGAATATGTTCCTATCAAAAAGACATGCAGAGACAAAAAATGGAACAGAGGCTGAAGGAAAGGGCATCCAGAGACTCTCCCATCTAGAGATCCATCCCACCTGCAGACATCAAATCCTGACACTATGTGTGATGCCAGGAAGAGCTTACTGTCAGGAGCCTGGAATAGCTGTTCCCTGAGAGGCTCTGCCAGTACCTGAAGAATACAGATGCAGATACTCACAGTCAACCATCTATCTGACTGAGCCAGGGGTCCCCAGTGGAAATGTTAGGGGAAGAAGGACTGAAGAAGCTGCAGGAGATTGCAAACCCATAGGAAGAATAATATCAATCAACCAGACACCCCCACCCCATGATAGCTTCCAGGGACTAAACCACAAACCAAAGAATACATGATTCCAGCTATATATGTGGCATAGATGGGAGGCCCTTGGTTCTGTGGAGGCTTGATATCCCAGTGTAAGGAGATGCTAGAGTGGTGAGGCAGAAATGGGGGGTAGGTGGGGGAGCACCCTCATAGAGGCGAAGAGGGGGATAGGATGGATGGCTTGCAGAGGGGAAACTCGAAGGAGGATAATATTTGAAATGTAAATAAAAAATAACCAATAAAAATTATAAACAGTTGCATATTAGGAGAAATGTTTCTTTCCTATAATCTAATGAACTATAACTTTGTTAATCAAATGTGAAATTGAGAGCAAATTGTATGATATACCTAATTCTTGAGTGAACTATAATACAGTGAATTCCTGTTACTCAGGATATTTTGTCCCGAGTGCTAGGAATACAGGCTTCAACAGTGCTTCCTTCATGAAGCACATATCTAACACACAGAGAGATTTTTAGTAAGTAATTAAGCCTATGAAAAGATAGTTTGTGAAAGAAATGAATTGTGTAAGAATGAGGAAAGCATTTGCAGAATTACTGGTTAAATATAGTCATAGTCATACTCACAGATCAGGGGAGGTGTTTTTGAGATGGCAATTGGACTGAAAGTGACAGGACAAAGGACCATTGGGAAGACATATAAACAAAGGACATTTCCAATACAATGTCCCAAGGAGAGACCAACCTGAAGCAGAAACACAATTGGCTTAGGTGGAACATGGGGTGTAAAGTGGGCAATGAAAGGAACTAATTCCGGACATATAAACAGGAAGTAAAGTTTGAGTCATATGCTAGTGTTTCAGAGCTATTGAGATTTTTGTTTTTAATATGTGAAGACACTTGACTTGGTTTACATTAGAACAATATTGATATCTAATATGTATTTAACCAATGTAGTGCTTGCAGAAGGTGAAAGAAAAGGGTATTTCACTACAAAAGTAAAATAACGGGTCAGTGAAAATGTAACAAGGATTAGAAGAGTTCAGAATCCCTTAAACATGAACACATATACACTTGATGTACTAAATGCATACCATTCTGAGCCTTTGATTAATATTGGCTCCCTCAGGAGTATTACTAAGCAAGTATTTGCAGTTTTCAGACTAATAGACTGATGCTCTTTTGGACATACAAGTCTTTTACAAGCATTTGTACCACACATAAGAAATGGTTCTTGTAGACCTATCTATCACAATTATATAGGCCCTTTCAGACCAAGACACATGTACACCAAAATGAAATAATTAGAGCTTCTGGCCTTTGCCTTGATCTGTTATCATTACTCAAGAACATGATTAGGATGGTGATGATGATGGTCTAGATGATATTATTTAGCTCTTGGGTGAAAGAATGAAAGTGTTTATGTAAAAGAGCTTAGTGATTTAATTGTGCCCTGTTTTCTATTAGCAATGTTAGATCTATCAATTTTTCACTGACTTTGTTGTGATGGACAACAAAAAGTTACTGTATTTGGAATCCAAGATAAATCCAAGGAGTAGAACCATATATTTAATTAGGACTGTGTGAGTGCATGCACATGTAAGTGTGTCTGTCTTTCTCTCTTTCAGTGGTATCAGGTAAAATAAAAGAGGAAGTAGCAATTATATATTTTACTAGGCTATTAGTTGTGCTATTCACTCACCTAATTTTATGGTTAAAACATGATGAGATGTTCAAACACATCAAACACATCTAGAAACTAAGGTCACAGATACTATTTAGTTATGTTGTCATTCTCATGGATGGTTTAATATAATGCCATAGCCAATTAAAGGTGGGTAATATGCCCTGCATTTGTACTGCCAGTAGACAAGAAAGAACAGGGAATCAAAGAATGTTTACTGAATGACTTTGCATACACATAGAGAGAACAAAGCTATGCCACTTCAGTCCACACATCATCTTTCACATGACACCAATGGGAAAGAAAGGAAATCTAAAAGCACTCAACTATAATATTCCACGGAAGATGGATGAGGCCCTGAAAGAATAATTCCTAAAGCTATCTGAAATCTCTATCTCTAGAATATATGCAAAATGTTTTATCTAGAATATTCTCAAACAAGCACACAAAGCACTGTCTACCAATTGACATTTGCTATTATTAATAAACTAAGCAAAAGGGAGATGAACAAATGACTAGGCCATCTTGGATTAACCTAAATTTAGAGGAAATTGGGATTTTTGAATGACTGCAGTTTTTTAGTAAATGCTGACATTAAACATTATTTTCCACATCAATCTCTTAAAATCTATCTTAATGTGTTTTTGCATATTCTGCATAATGTCAGATAAGCAAGAAAAATGTGTTTTTTTAGCAGAGCATTTAATAAAAGCAAACATACATAAATGAATGAATTAATAATCAAACAAACAAACAATAAATAAATATGTTCAAAATGTGAAAACAGTCAAAGCAGGAAAAAGAAAAACAACAACAAAAACACCCCACTAAAATTAGTCTTAGGAAATAAGAAAGCAATACATAAACAATAACAAAAATTGTTATCAAAATAAATAGTTGTGTATTATAACAAATAGAGGAACAAATAACACCAAGTAGTTGAAATGATATAAAGTATCCTTGTAATAGAAACTACATTGACAGAGGAAGATGCAAGCCTTTTTCATATGGATAACCCTGTTTGCAACATCTTATCATTGTGCCATCCAGAGACAGGGTCATAGGAAGAGTACAAAGTATTCCTAGAATCACTTGGGCTTGCTCTTTTTCATTTAATGCTGACAACCAAACAGCCATCGTGTACTTTCAACATGTGCTTGTATCTGTATTTGCCCATAAGAAGACAAGAATAAGATGACATACCTTACACAAAACAACATGATAGGTTTTTCTAATTCATATCAGGAAACATGCTTACACAAATGGGGTTTGTTCCTTATCTCATTTCAAATGAGAGTGTCTTTCAATTTTAAAGCATCCTGTCTAGCTAAAAAGGTTCATTCAATATTTAAACAGCATTGACTTTCATCCTAAATACCCTGCAATTCTAATCTCTGAACCTCCCCCAGCCCCGGGTTTTCAGGAATATATATTGAGAGTACATTCAGGTAGTTACTCATTTTGAATTTCTCTGTTCTCTTACTTTTTTTCACCCAAATACATAGGAAAACTGTGTGATGCACTGTGTATGTTAGGAATGGTGATCACCATAACATGCTGTATTTCTAATACAACTTGGCAAGAAAGTATGTTATTCTTGAGTACATTCTAAAGACAAAGAAATATGAATCGCTGTGTCATCATGTAGAAGCCTATGGTCCAGTAAAGGGGTGAGTAAAAAGAAAAAAAAATAAAGAAAAAGTACTGACCTATAGAGCATGATGGGAAAGCAAAATAAGTACTCATAGAATAGGGGATAAGGGGGCTGGTGAGATGGCTCAGCAGGTAAGAGCACCCGACTGTTCTTCCAAAGGTCCTTAGTTCAAATCCCAGCAACCACATGGTGGCTCACAACCATCCGTAACAAGATCTGACTCCCTCTTCTGGTGTGTCTGAAGACAGCTACAGTGTACTTACATATAATAAATAAATAAATCTTTAAAAAAAAAAAAAGAATAGGGGATAAAAATTATTCATCCAATGGCTAAGACAGTTATGAGGATGAAAAGTTTCAACACTCTGTAGTTTACTATGGTAACTGGTAACAGAGAGAAAAGAAGTAGAAGTCATCTCTGGAGCTAAACCATCCAAAATCCTAACTGCGGAGACTCCAGGAAACATACCAGATGTCTATGGAGAGAGGTCATGGCTTATTATCTACAGCTTTGTCCTAGAGGAAACAGGTTGTTAGAATACACCATGTAGAAGTCTTCTACACAAGGTTCTGAATATAACACATGAGTTACGGACAAGGAAGCATTTTCACTCTAGCTATACCTGGGCAGTTTAGAAAACAGTAAAAACAATATTTTGAAAACATTGTGTTAAATATTCATACATGACTCGAAAAGGACATGTATGATATGTACTCAGTTTTAAGTGGATATTAGTTATTAATTATGGGAAAACCCTGCTAAAATCCACAGACACAATGAAGTCAAATAGGAAGGGGAACCCAAGGGAGGATGGTCAAATCTTTCTCAGAAGGGTAAGTAAAATAGATATCAGAGGTAGATTGAAGGAGCGAACTAGGTGGGAGAGTGTATGGGGAGCGGAGCGGTGGGGGTTGGGTATAGGGAGAGCAGGGCAGAGAGAACTGAAATTAGTAGTGGGCCAAGTGTGGTATCTAAACATCCTTAATCATCAGGGAAATGCAAATCAAAATGACTGAGATTTCACCTTACACTCATCAGAATGGGTAAGATTAAAAACTCAAAGGACAGAACATGCTGGCAGTGTTGTAGAGCAAGAGGATCACTCCTCCACTGTTGGTGGGAGTGCAAACATGTACAGCTACTCTGGAAATCAATTAAGTGGTTTCTCAGAGGATCTGGACTAGTTCTACTGTAAGACCTAGCTATAGCACTCCTGGGCATATATCCAAATAATGTTCCACCATCCCACAAGGACACTTGCTCAACTATGTTCAACATAATAACTAGAAACTGGATACAGTTGATGTCTCTCAACTGAATAATAGATACAGAAAATGTGGTATGCTACACAGCCATTAAAAACAAGGACATCATTAATTTCTAAGGCAAATGGATGGAACTAGAAAATATCCTGTGTGGGGTAACCCAGACCCAAAAGGATATTCATGGTGTGTACTTACTTTTAAGTGAATATTAGCCATAAATTACAGGACAGCCACACTATAGTCAAGAGGCCCAAAGAATCCAAACAATAAGGAGGGCTCAAGGGAGGAGGGTTGAATCTTTCTCAGAAGAAGAAACAAAATAGATACTAGAGGTCTATGGAAGGAGGGATCTGGATAGAAGAGGGAATGGGCAGGTGAACAGCAAGATCATGTATAGGGAGAGCAGGGGAGAGAGAAAGGAGATCAGATCAGATCAGGGTGGTGTTGGGGGCAATCTCGAGTATGTACAAGAGAGCTGAGATGGGGAGAGGCCCCAGATGGGCTGACTATGGGGGAGACACTAGCTGAGGTTTCTAGCAGTGGGGGATCTGGATCCTGAAGTGGCCATTTCCTGTTGTCAGACAGGACTCCCAGTCAAGGGATAAGGACAGCAACCAACCCACAAAACCTTCACTTAAAATGTGTCCCACCTACAAGATATACATGGGCAAAGGGAGAGCAGAGATGGAAGGAATAGCCAACCAATGACTGGCTCAAGTTAATACCCATCCCATGGAAAATAATCAAGTACTGACATGATTAATGATATTCTTATTCTTGCAGACATGACTGTCCTCTGAGAGGCCCCAACCTGCAGGAAATGGAAACAGATGTAGAGACTCACAGATAAACATTAGATGGAGCTCAGGAGTCTTGAAGAAAAATTGGGGGAAGTAATGGGAACCTGAAAAAGGCAGAGACTCCACAGGAAGACAAAAAAGAGTCAAATAATCTGGGCCCTTGAGGGCTCCCAAAGGCTGAACCACCAACCAAAGAGCAAGCATGTGCTGCACCTAGGCTTCTGCCCATATGTAGCAGATCTGCAGTTTGGTCTTAATTTGGGTCCTTCAACAACTGGAGTATGGACTGACCCTGAATCTCTTGCCTGTCTATGGATATCATTCCCCTAACGGGGCTTCCTTTTCTTGCTTCAGTGGAAGAGAAGGCTCCTAAGCTTGCAGTGACTTGATGTGCCAGGGGAGTGTGGGTGGGGGATGGGGTGTGCGTGGTACCCAGGGGAGGGCTTCCCCTTGTCAGAGAAGAGGAGGGGTTAACGAGGGGAGGTTCTGCATGAGTGGGTACTGGGAGGATGGGGTAGCTGATATTGGGATGTAAATTGAGTAAATAAACAAACTTTAAAAATAGGTATAAAGAAAAAAATCATGCATTTGTATAATGAACTTGAATCCCATCCAATCTCCTATTCCCTTTTCTCGATGTCCTCCTCCCTTCACCCACCTGACAACTTTTTACATTTTTAACCTTATGTACTCTTTTGTTGTTTTGGTTTGGTTTGGTTTTGTGGCTTTTCAGTAGAAATAAGAATATCTGAGTCCATTTGGTCCTGGTTTTGTCTGTATGGGCATGGAGCATCTATCTGAGTATGGGAGGTCAGTTAAGGGCCTTATCACTAAAGAAATGTATCCCACCTCTCTCACAAGCTATTAAATCCTAGTAGCACTGCAAACAGAGGTAGGATTTCACAATCTATTCCCCAGTTCATCCTAAGATTTTAGCTAGGTTGATCTTCTGCAAGTCTTCTATGTTGTCCTAGCCACTGCTGGTTCATGTGTGCAAAGATGTCATATTCAGAGAAAGTACCCAAGGAGCTGGGGGGACCCTATAGGTGGAACAACAATATGAACTAACCAGTACTCCCTGGAGCTCGTGTCTCTAGCTGCATATGTATCAGAAGATGGCCTAGTCAGCCATCAGTGGAAAGAGAGGCCCATTGGTCGTGCAAACTTTATATGCCTCAGTACAGGGGAACACCAGGGCCAAGAAGTGGGAGTGGGTGGGGGGGGAGTGGGTGAGGGAGCGTGTGGGGGACTTTTGGGATAGCATTGGAAATGTAATTGAAATAAATACCTAATTAAAAACAAAACAAAACAAACAAACAAACAAAAAACAAAAATAAAATACCATTTAGCTGCAAACATACACCTTGTCTGACTCATACATCTTTTCTCCTTTTTTTTTTCTTTTTGTGATGATACCTGAGGCACAGAGAGAGGGGTGAGATAAGAGACGTTTGCTCGATTGAGAGCTCTGTTGTCTTCCATTTTATCTCTACATGTACCAGTTACTGGTATCTGTTAATTTACATTTACAGCAAAAAGAAGCATCCTTGATGTTAATTATTTTTATAAAACATCTTCCTGAGATATTCTGGAATGATATACCTGTTTATTGGAAAATATCCTTTTTACCTCTCATGCATACTATAATTTATATGTTATTTGATTTTGTTTTCTTTTAATATCTTATTAAATATCTTTGAATAATCCTAATTTATAATTACATAGTGTCATGTTATACAAGTGAAATCAATTAATTTATCAGTCAGCTAGGTTACAATCTTCACAGAGTTGATACAAATTTAATTTGGAATTTTATAGAACCAATTGAAAAAACTCCTTTCATCACTGTCATGTCATCTATGAATAAAGATAGTTCTGTTTTGTTTATAAATGTTCACCTGAACTACTTTTAACTAACATGTGTATACAATCATTAGGAATAAAAAGACAGGAAAGCTTTTCTTTCATCATCATGGATAAGCTACCTTCTAGTCAACCTCACCTTTTCTGAGACATTAATTATTTACATATCTATTACCAGATTTGTTTGGTCCATCGTAATAATCACAGAAATAAAAACATGCATCATCTATTCTTGAATCTATTGTCTTTTACATAACCTTCAACAATATGAGATCCTACCTTATTCCATAATACTATAATTTATTCATTTGGGCTTATTAAGTGGTACCCAATTGGATGAGAATATCACTTTAGTCTATTCTCCTATTGATGGATTCTTCAGTTATTTCCAATTTCGGAGATAGTTTTCTATGGCAAAATAGATCAAGTTTATAGACAACTTTGGAATAAGTGTGGAATAAGAAATCTTTCAGATAAAATCATCACAGGATTGAGCATTTGTAGTAATCTATAGTTTACTGTGGTTATTGGATGGCAGAAAAAGACTTATAGTTTGTCTACATGCAAATGCAAATATACCATGGGGCATTTTTATTTGGAGAATGGAAAAAGAAAGTCTTTCTGATAAATCTTGCATACTCCTGTGTGTGGAGGTTTTACAAAACAGGTTAAGTGTCTAGTCACAGAAGTTATAATTCTCTTAAACATAACCTTCTCCTGAAACAGGTAAGTTGTTAGATTGCAACATTTAGAGGACTTTTATATAAGGCTCTGAACATACCACCTTAGTTACAGCGGAGGAAGCCTGTCTCCTCCCAGGAAATGTGTTAATAATATGTATCATTGAAGAAGCTAGAATAAACACGTTGTTAAGTCTTCCAGTACACACAAATTTTCAGTTTTTCTCCCTTACAAGTGAGATACGAATGTTTTTCCTAAGGTGGATTTCTGTTTGAACTTGGAATAAAGTTCAAAAACATGCCGTGGAAAGAGACCGGCTTTTTACGAGAGAATTAGCAGAGTACTTTTACTGGGTTCTGAACCCCAATCAATGAGAATAGTTTTACTGCACTTTTGATTAGTTATAACTTTCAATTAATTAAGTTGATCAGTTTTTAAAGGTTTGTTTCCTATTTTTCCACCTTATTTTGTATGATAGTTAACATTTGTGAGTGGTGATTTGAGGTTAGTTTGGGGGGGGTTGTTTCTTGTTTTGTTTGGCTGGAGATTAAACACAGGAAGGACCTTGGACAAATTTGAACGTGAGCCTGTCATTGAGCTGTATGTCCACCCCTTAATTCAGGCTGATTTTACATGGCTGTCAAAAATATAAATGTACTTATGTATGGTATGTATGTGTTTTGATTGTGGCCCCTTTTGTAAATGTTTACAGTCTCAATATATTTTAAAGAATGTGTTATATCCTTCATTTTTTTGGTTTTGACAGTGAAACCTGACAGGGAGAGTATGAGTCTAAACAAGAGACAAGATACACAAACACACATACAGAAAACCTCAAATCAGGTGGGCTCTTTTTTACTCTGCTGTAACACACCTACTAGGTAGCTAACAACCAAAAACTGCAGCACAAGTTTTGTATACATAACACAGAGGAAAGAGGTTAACCTGTCTCAGTAGATGTCCGCAAACAAGCATTCTCAAGTTTGTAAACACCAGAGAAGAGAAAGCTGCAGTTGCTAGATTTACTCACTCTGATTAATGATTCTTAAACACTCCTACTTCTGCACAAAGACCAGAAGTGGGTTTTTCTCTAGCGCTGAGCCTCAGTCCTGGGGTGGTGGTGGCCAGCTTTGCCACTCTCACGGGTCTGAGGCATTAAGAACTCTACATGGCCAGGAAATACAGGACACAATGAGAAGACCAAACCTACGGATAATAGGAGTGGATGAGAATGAAGATTTTCAACTCAAAGGACCAGCAAACATCTTCAACAAAATTATAGAAGAAAACTTCCCAAATCTAAAGAAAGAGATGCCCATGAACATACAAGAAGCCTACAGAACACCAAATAGGCTGGACCAGAAAAGAAATACCTCCCGACACATAATAATCAGAACAACAAATGCACTAAATAAAGATAGAATACTAAAAGCAGTAAGAGAAAAAGGCCAAGTAACATATAAAGGCAAGCCTATCAGAATTACACCAGATTTTTCACCAGAGACTATGAAAGCTAGAAGATCCTGGACAGATGTTATACAGACACTAAAAGAACACAAATTCCAGCCCAAGCTACTATACCCAGCCAAACTCTCAATTAACATAGATGGAGAAACCAAAGTATTCCACGACAAAGCCAAATTCACACATTATCTCTCCACGAATCCAGCCCTTCAAAGGATAATAACAGAAAAAAACCAATACAAGGACAGGAACCACGCCCTAGAAACAACAAGAAGGTAATCCCTCAACAAACCTAAAAGAAGACAGCCACAAGAACAGAATGCCAACTTTAACAACAAAAATAACAGGAAACAACAATTACTTTTCCTTAATATCTCTTAATATCAATGGACTCAACTCCCCGATAAAAAGACATAGACTAACAAACTGGCTACACAAACAAGACCCAACATTTTGCTGCTTACAAGAAACTCATCTCAGAGAAAAAGATAGACACTACCTCAGAATGAAAGGCTGGAAAACAATTTTCCAAGCAAATGGTCTGAAGAAACAAGCTGGAGTAGCCATTCTAATATCAGATAAGATTGACTTCCAACCCAAAGTCATCAAAAAAGACAGGGAGGGGCACTTCATACTCATCAAAGGTAAAATCCTCCAAGAGGAACTATCAATCCTGAATATCTATGCTCCAAATACAAAGGCAGCCTCATTCATTAAAGAAACTTTAGTAAATCTCAAAGCACACATTGCACCTCATACAATAATAGTGGGAGACTTCAACACACCACTTTCACCAATGGACAGATCATGGAAACAGAAACTAAACAGGGACACAGTGAAACTAACAGAAGTTATGGATCAAATGGATCTGGCAGATATCTACAGAACATTTTACCCTAAAACAAAAGGATACACCTTCTTCTCAGCACCTCATGGTACCTTCTCCAAAATTGACCACGTAATTGGGCACAAAACAGGACTCAACAGATACAAAAACATTGAAATTGTCCCATGCATCCTATCAGATCACCATGGACTAAGGCTGATCTTCAATAACAAAATAAATAATAGAAAGCCAACCTTCACGTGGAAACTGAACAACACTCTTCTCAATGATACCTTGGTCAAGGAAGGAATAAAGAAAGAAATTAAGGACTTTTTAGAGTTCAATGAAAATGAAGCCACAACATACCCAAACTTATGGGACGCAATGAAAGCATTTCTAAGAGGAAAACTCATAGCTCTGAGTGCCTCCAAAAGGAAACTAGAAAGAGCACACATTAGCAGCTTGACAACACACCTAAAAGCACTAGAACAAAAGGAAGCAAATTCACCCAAGAGGAGTAGACGGCAGGAAATAATCAAACTCAGGGGTGAAATCAACCAAGTGGAAACAAGAAAAACTATTCAAAGAATCAACCAATCAAGGAGCTGGTTCTTTGAGAAAATCAACAAGATAGATAAACCCTTAGCCAGACTAACTAGAGGGCACAGGGAAAGCATCCTAATTAACAAAATCAGAAATGAAAAAGGAGACATAACAACAGATCCTGAAGACATCCAAAACACCATCAGATCCTTCTACCAAAGGCTATACTCAACAAAACTGGAGAACCTGGATGAAATGGAGAAGTTCCTAGACAGATACCAGGTACCAAAGTTGAATCAAGATCAGGTTAATGATCTAAACAGCCCTATATCCCCCAAAGAAATAGAAGCAGTCATTAATAGTCTCCCAACTAAAAAAAGCCCAGGACCAGATGGGTTTAGTGCAGAGTTCTATCAGACCTTCAAAGAAGATCTAATCCCAGTTCTTCACAAACTATTCCACAAAATAGAAACAGAAGGTACTCTACCCAACTCATTCTATGAAGCCACAATTACTCTGATACCTAAACCACAAAAAGACCCAACAAAGATAGAAAACTTCAGACCAATATCCCTTATGAATATTGATGCAAAAATCCTCAATAAAATTCTTGCTAACCGAATCCAAGAACACATCAAAACAATCATCCATCCTGACCAAGTAGGTTTCATCCCAGGGATGCAGGGATGGTTCAATATACGGAAATCCATCAACGTAATCCAGTATATAAACAAACTCAAAGACAAAAACCACATGGTCATCTCGTTAGATGCGGAAAAAGCATTTGACAAGATCCAACACCCATTCATGATAAAAGTCTTGGAAAGATCAGGAATTCAAGGCCCATACCTAAACATGATAAAAGGAATCTACAGCAAACCAGTAGCCAACATCAAAGTAAATGGTCAGAAGCTTGAAGCAATCCCTCTAAAATCAGGGACTAGACAAGGCTGTCCACTTTCTCCATACCTATTCAACATTGTACTTGAAGTCCTAGCCAGAGCAATTCGACAACAAAAGGAGATCAAAGGGATACAAATTGGAAAAGATGAAGTCAAAATATCACTTTTTGCAGATGATATGATAGTATATATAAGTGACCCTAAAAATTCCACCAGAGAACTCCTAAGCCTGATAAACAGCTTCGGTGAAGTAGCTGGATATAAAATTAACTCAAACAAATCAATGGCCTTTCTCTACACAAAGAATAAACAGGCTGAGAAAGAAATTAGGGAAACAACACCCTTCTCAATAGTCACAAATAATATAAAATATCTTGGCGTGACTCTAACTAAGGAAGTGAAAGATCTGTATAATAAAAACTTCAAGTCTCTGAAGAAAGAAATTATAGAAGATCTCAGAAGATGGAAAGATCTCCCATGCTCATGGATTGGCAGGATCAACATTGTAAAAATGGCTATCTTGCCAAAAGCAATCTACAGATTCAATGCAATCCCCATCAAAATTCCAAATCAATTCTTCAACGAATTAGAAAGTGCAATCTGCAAATTCATCTGGAATAACAAAAAACCTAGGATAGCAAAAACTCTTCTCAAGGATAAAAGAACCTCTGGTGGAATCACCATGCCGGACCTAAAGCTCTACTACAGAGCAATTGTGATAAAAACTGCATGGTACTGGTATAGTGACAGACAAATAGACCAATGGAATAGAATTGAAGACCCAGAAATGAACCCACACACCTACGGTCACTTGATCTTGGACAAGGGAGCTAAAAACATCCAGTGGAAGAAAGACAGCATTTTCAACAAATGGTGCTGGCACAACTGGTTGTTAACATGTAGAAGAATGGGAATCGATCCATTCCTATCTCCTTGTACTAAGGTCAAGTCTAAGTGGATCAAGGAACTTCACATAAAACCAGAGACACTGAAACTTATAGAGGAGAAAGTGGGGAAAAGCCTTGAAGATATGGGCACAGGGGAAAAATTCCTGAATAGAACAGTAATGGCTTGTGCTGTAAGATCGAGAATTGACAAGTGGGACCTCATGAAACTACAAAGCTTCTGCAAGGCTAAAGACACCATCAATAAGACAAAAAAACCACCAACAGATTGGGAAAGGATCTTCACCTATCCTAAATCAGATAAGGGACTAATATCCAATATATATAAAGAACTCAAGAAGGTGGACTCCAGAAAGTCAAATAACCCCATTAAAAAATGGGGCTCAGAACTGAACAAAGAATTCTCGCCTGAGGAATACCGAATGGCAGAGAAACACCTGAAAAAATGTTCAACATCCTTAATCATCAGGGAAATGCAAATCAAAACAACCCTGAGATTCCACCTCACACCAGTCAGAATGGCTAAGATCAAAAATTCAGGTGACAGCAGATGCTGGCGGGGATGTGGAGAAAGAGGAACACTCCTCCATTGTTGGTGGGATTGCAAGCTTGTACAACCACTCTGGAAATCAGTCTGGCGGTTCCTCAGAAAATTGGACATAGTACTACCAGAGGATCCAGCAATACCTCTCCTGGGCATATATCCAGAAGATGTCCCAACCGGTAAAAAGGACACATGTTCCACTATGTTCATAGCAGCCCTATTTATAATAGCCAGAAGCTGGAAAGAACCCAGATGTCCCTCAACAGAGGAATGGATACAGAAATTATGGTACATTTACACAATGGAGTACTACTCAGCTATTAAAAAGAATGAATTTATGAAATTCCTAGCCAAATGGATGGACCTGGAGGGCATCATCTTGAGTGAAGTAACACAATCACAAAAGAACTCACACAATATGTATTCACTGATAAGTGGATATTAGCCCAAAACTTAGGATACCCAAGATTTAAGATACAATTTGCTAAACGCATGAAACTCAAGAAGAATGAAGACCAAAGTGTGGACACTGTGCACCTTCTCAGAATTGGGAACAAAACACCCAGGGAAGGAGTTACAGAGACAAAGTTCGTAGCGGTGATGAAAGGATGGACCATTTAGAGACTGCCGTATCCAGGGATCCATCCCATAATCAACTTCTAAACGCTGACACCATTGCATACACTAGCAAGATTTTGCTGAAAGGACCCAAATATAGCTGTCTCTTGTGAGACGATGCTGGGGCCTAGCAAACACAGGAGTGGATGTTCACAGTCAGCTATTGGATGTATCACAGGGCTCCCAATGGAGAAGCTAGAGTAAGTACCCAAGGAGCTAAAGGGATCTGCAACCCTATTGTTGGAACAACATGATGTACTAACTAGAACCCCGGAGCTCTTGTCTCTAGCTGCATATGTATCGAAAGATGGCCTAGTCAGCCATCAATGGAAAGAGAGGCCCATTGGACTTGCAAACTTTATATGCCCCAATATAGGGGAATGCCAGGGCCAAAAGAATGGGAATGGGTGGGTAGGGAAGTGGGGGGCGCTATGGGGGACTTTTGGGATAGTATTGGAAATGTAATTGAGGAAAATATGTAATAAAAATAAAAAAAAAAAAAAAAGAACTCTACATGGACATGCCATGTCAAACAATACATGCTCACATGACTTCATATGCTCCTTACAGATTCACTCAAAGCTTCCACGGCTCCTCACAACTCATTATCTTCATATTATCCTTAGATTAAAAATTAATTTGAGTTTTTTATAAATTATTTATTTATCATGTCTTCAAATTTTCCTACTGGTATTTGATTTAGTTCAATTGGGTTTATATATAAATTTGTACAGAACATATATTTTGAAAGGTTGAAGCTTTGAATCCATCAATACTGACTTAGACTTTCTTTTAATTTCCATTAATTTTGCTAGCTATGACTTATAGTTTATCTAAACATCTTAATGATTTGTTAAATGTATTACTGAGGTTCTGAGAACTATCCTGGGTAATCTGTCCTGTGGACAACAAGCGTTTTCTGAAGTTATATAATGTTGTGTTGTATAATTTCCAACATAGTCAAGGTGATTTGACAACTTTTTAATACAGCTGCAGATGTGTTTTATAATTGTATGTTATGTTTTGTCTGCATGGATCTATGTGTAGCCCGTGTGTGCCTGGTGCTAGCAGAGATGAGAAAAAGGGCTTGGTTCCACTGGAACTGGATTTATGGAATGTTTTGAGTTAACCTGGTGACTTGTAGGAACTGAACACAGGTCCTCTGCAAAAACATCAATTTTTCATAACCACTGAGCAATCTCTCCATGCAGGATCATTTTTTTTTTTTATCTGCATGCTTTATACCTTACAAGGAAGATGTACTATGGTACTATGGTACAATTATGATTGCATATGTTTCTATTTCTTTTTTATATGAACATTCATTCCTTGTACATGAAATGCTGTTACAAACACATATGTTTAGAATTGTTCTATATTCTGATTGCATGGCCATATTAACACTTAAAAATGCCTCTCTTTTCTCTAATAATAGGTATTATGCTTGATTTATAGTTCATTAAAAATCATATAGCTGAAAAAATTCTGAGTAACATTTATGTATTTACCCTAAATTTCTATTTGTACTGATAATGATTATTAATATGGTTATAGTTACGATTCCCATTTTTTTCTGTTTTATCTCACATTATTTTGGCAAGTTGTCCTAGGGAACATAGAATGTATTTTATTTTATCTAAAGGATTCCTTTAAAGATCATCACAAGCAAGAGTAATCTTAGAGGTTGTGCCATCTCTGTGTGTTCTTTGAATATGTTCTTTGCTTCCCCATATGCTGCATATCTCAAAGCTCATTGTATCCTAATGATGCTGAAAAACCACACAACACATTGCATCCTCCCAGGCAAGAGAGCATCCCTTCTGTCAGAGTGCTGCTCAGGAGAGAGAGAGAGAGAGAGAGAGAGAGAGAGAGAGAGAGAGAGAGAGAGAGAGAGAGAGAGAGATTTAGTTGTATTCTACATGTGATTTAGTGAAACTTCAGTGAGACTGCTTCCACCATTAAATTTTAATCTTAAAACTCAGGATAAACTGAGTAATTATTTTTCTTAGTAAGTGTGTATGCATTATGTTTCAGACACAAAAATAAAATTCCTTAAATTCCCCAAAGTTTTATCTGATGACCAGAGGAAGGGAGACACAAGAATATGCTTATGTTTACTGGAAATTTTGTTTCCTATGTTGTCAATCCATTTACAATTGTTTTATTCAATTCCTAGTTAGCCACCCATTTCAAATTGTCATAAAGATTCTTTGGCTGGATAACATAGTATCAGTGACAGTCCTGGCTAGTTTTGTCAAATCTCTTTGTTCAGAAAAAAAATGAATATGTGTAAGCAAGTATTAGTAGGTTGCCTTAAAAATTAAGGCATATGATTTCTAACTTACCTTTCATAATATGTTCGTTTCAGGCTTCAGTGAGGATCTCCTCAGACCATGACTACCTGAGGCTGCTGTCAAAGAATGGCAGCATCCGAGTGTTGCTGTCTTCGTCTACTTCTCAGTTCCCCACAGGTAATGTGCCAAGTACTCAGGATATCAGAGAATGCAGGTGGCATACTCATATGACAAACTAGCAAATATGTCAAGTGTCTCCTGGCCCAATGTTACATAAACATGAAGGAGTGCCGACTAAAAGAGATTTTCACTTACTAAGCTTGTGACCAATGCTACAATGAGCTCGAGAACTCCATCCTGCACACGTCCTCATGCATGTTGACACAGCTTCTCTGTGATCCTGTTGCCTTTGAGCAACTGATCCTCACCAATGCTTCTGTTCCTTTCCAGTCGAAAATCCTTCCTCCAGTAACCTCAGTAAACACTGTGAGAGCCTGAGATGAACCTTATTGTTATTGTGACTTTGATTTATTGTCATTTCTCTACTTGAGGTGATATACCTCTTCTCATATCTTGCCGGGAATGCTGTCAAACAGAATATGACAGTTTATATTTGGTTCCAGAAAAAACTATCTCTTACTACATTGGATATAAGACCTATGTCTTATGTTAATGTCAGTTATAACTTTGATACTTCAAAATTTGAAATTTTGCTTATTTGAATAAGCTGGAAAAAAGGGGGAACTATGTCAATCTCTTAGTTAATAAATGGTTATATTTGCTTATTTATTACCACTAAACACACAAATGCCAGTAGACAAAAGAGACTCTGGATTGCTTTCTGGAACATTAAATCCAGACCAGCCCTTTGGTTCTAACCTTCCCAGAAGAGAAAAACATTACATTTGCAAAATGTATTTTCAAACGAAAGCATGTCCTAGAGTCCCTGAAGCCACTGGAAGTCTCATGAAAGGTTCATGTCAGACTTTTTGACATATACGCTTAATGATCATTCTCTTGTTCCTAGCTGCACCCAACAGTCTTTACTTTGAGAAAAAAAATTGATTTCCTTCATAATTTTTATTATATATTTCAAAACTTCTCTAAAAATAGCACTGGCTCAGAAACTGTGACAGTGATTGGTACCATGGAAATTCATCTCTTCTGGAGGCCTTCAGTTTTCACTGAATATTAGAATAAAAATTGGGTTTAACATAGTAATGTTCTTGTATGCAGTTTCCCATAAAACAGCCATACATTATTGTCTAGGCACAGTTAGCAAATAAAGCTTAAAATAATTGTAAATAGTGATAATTCTTAATGATTAGCATTTTAGTAATAATATAAAAACCCAATGAAGTTCAAATAAATAAAAACACACTATCAAGGGGAATTGGCTTTGTCAGGATTTGATCCACTAAAAAGAGAATTATTTTAAAACAAGTGTTTACCTCATCTTCTTTTGTATTAAGAAGTACTATAGGAATGTATGTATTAAAATTAAGAATTTGGGTAAAACCCTTTTACTAAAATATAGCTAGACTTCAAAATATTTAAATGCATGTCTTAACATACATGCTCTGAGTATTTGTCAACTCTTTTAACTGTTATGTTTTTAAAAATGAGTTAACTTGTAAAATCTAACTACTGACTTTTTGATAATAACATGCCTTGAATTGGGACTATGCTACTCATTATGATTCTGAAATGATTCTTGACTACGTCGAGTTTTAAAACAACTAGAGAAACAGATGTCAGACATCTAGTGTTGCTATTCTCAATCAGAGATCATTTTTAGTTTAACTATTCCTCCTCTCAGACTGTAATAAATTTGCTTTCACATGCATTTCTGGTCACAAGAACTACAGACCCTGAAAATGCGAAGCAAGCTGAGATTTACAAATGCCCCAGACTTTGTGATTCCAGGAACGTCTCTGTCTAGCCGAGAAGAAAGAATTTAGGTGTTAATTAGGAATGCACTTAGACAGTTCTCTAAGTTTCAGGAAGACACACTTTATTTTAAAAGTTTTGGCTGAATTGATCAAATACACACAGTATTGTTAACAGTCTAAGAACAAAAAACGGTAGGAATTCTCTTTGCCTACTTTCTTTTCAGTTTTAAGAAAAAAAATAGTTCCCGAAAAGGGCAGATATTCTCTGCTGTACTTATTGATATCTATCTTCCACTTATCATGTGAGCAAGGCAGATTCCTATGCTGAGAAGATGGCTCAGGAGACAAACAAACTTGCTGTTCAAACATGGAGATCAAACACTTTTGGATACCTTGAAACCAGACAAAGCTCAGAATTTATGTCCTGCACAAATAGCTCCAGAGTTTGGGTTCAAGACAAGGGGATCCTTAAGACTTGTTGGTCAGTCAGTTTAAATGAGATACAAGCTTCGGATTTATTCTGTGACTCATTCTCAATTAGGAAAAAGAAAAAATGGGGAAAAGTGAGAAAGACACTCCAGGCTGACGTGCTCGTGAATCCATGTGTTCTCATGCGTTTGTACCACTCTAGTATTGAGCCTAGGATACAGAAACGGTGGGTTGGGAACAGGGCAGGGGTGGGGGTATAAGGGACTTTCTGAGAGGAAACTAGGAAAGGGGATAACATAGCATAGTGACATAGAGAATGGGCTCCCAAAGATCAGTTACCACAATGCTCTTTTCTAGAAGCCAGACTTAGAGAACTCTGGCTCAGGGTTCCTTGTTATGTCTCAGACCTGGAAACAGAAGACGTGACCTCAGCAGAAGGGAGGCACCTGAGCACCGCACCATTTTACCAGTGGCCCTGAGTAGCCCCTTTCTTTCCTCGTGCCCTACTCATTTCTGCTTTCTATCCTCATAGAAAGCCGCCCTCTTGCTCACAAGTTGCTGGCACTGTATTGCCTAGTATCTATCCCAGCTCATCAACAGCCCCATCCTCTCTCCTCTTTCTTTAGCTCCTACCTTAATACTCAAGTCCTTCCTTTCTCTAACACTTCATCTCTAAAGTCTTCACACGTCGTTCTTCAAACTTGTAAAGATAGGAACCTGGAAGCCACCGGCTAGGGACACATTTAGTTTCCTAAAATTTTCAAGAACCTTAACCCACTCAAGCAAAGCTGGCAGCAAGCTAAGAAAGAGCCAGTGAGTCTACAATGCATGCCAAATATTCGCCACTTCATGGTAAGCATTGGATTTCAGCATTTCAATGTCTTCATTATCTAATAAAACATGTCAATTACTAATGACTACCACTTAAAATATTGTTTTATCTATATCAAAAGCAAAAACAAACAAACAGCTAACAGGACTATATACCTTCAAGCCTTTCAATAGTATTGAAATACTAAGCTGGAGAGGAAGATCTTATTAGGACAGATCTGTCTATGATAGCTACATGACACAGCAATCTAAACCAATAATTCTGTGTCCTTTTATAGAGTTTCCATATTTGCCTTGCTTATTATTATGTGTGGTTACTTAAAACCTTGTATAACTTGCAAGAATCAAAAAGCAGCCATCATGCAGATTATGACTGTTACATCAGCTGCCTTTAGAGGGAAGATATATCATGCACTTCAAATATCATTTAATATTTAACAAGATTTCCTTCACCTTTCTGCCCTGACCTCTTGTCAAAAGCCACATGTGTCCTGCTATTTTCAGAACACATGTGTAACAATGGGGTAATCTAATTGTGTGGTTTGGTTGTCGCCATCTGTGACAGGCCAATTAGTGAGCAGTCTAGAATCCTGTTGGAGCACTTTTGAGGCACAGTTTATTTATAACATGGTATTTATGGGGGAAACTCAGTAGTAAAACTCGGTCTCATAAAGGACAAAAGTTGCTGTTTCTGCACTTCACAGTGTATCTCACATAGAGGCTGCTTCATCAATCATGCCACCGCAGAAAGACTTGAGTTTTCAAGATAATTTATTTTTCCTTATTCCTAAAAAGTAGTAGTCACGAACATTGCTAAATAAACCAGCTTAGTTTATTTTCATACAAATTACATAGTGAATTGGACACCCAACTGCATTATTTTATAAGGACCCCTAAGATCAGTATTCAAGATAAAAGAAGAATTCTAAATCATTTTTTCATAATCTTGATCTGATGATATGCTAAGATTCTATCTTCTAATATAATGAGAGAATGAAACAGACTCGGACCAGCAAAGAAATTAAGCAGAGCCATGGCCACTTCCTAATAAAAACAAGTCATGTTACTAATTTGCCGGAATACAAGTGGTAATATTACTTTATCACTGCACATGGTAAATTGCTTTCAGTACGCATCCTGAGCCAATTTCTCTCTGGGTAGATAGTTGTTAGGGTATCAGAAGAGAACTCATTGCCTAGCTTGAGAAGTGAATGAAACTACAAACTATGAAAGTCATTGTTTACTAGGATGGCAAAGACTGCATGTTCCGTTTTCCCTTGCTAGACACCAGAGATGCCAGAAGGGGGGTTTGTTAGCAGTTTGTTATCTCCTGAATGTACAAGCCTGCTTAGAGGTTTGTGATATCAGGACTGAACCTGATAGGAGGTGTCCAGGTATTTATTAGGCTACTGGTCTGACTAGCTCATCTCCATCTGCATACCACACCCAAGTTCCTGCCGTAGATCTTTAAATAACATTGATGTCAGCATTGTTCTGGTACCTTATTTCCTGGAACCAGCTTTGCCATGCAGTACTTCTGTTCTCTCCTCCTTCTAAAGTTCCCACCTATGATGTTATAATATTTCTCACCAAAACTCACCCTCTCTATTTCCTGAATTTCATTTTTAAATTTACCGGGGAAGAATTAGATAATTTCTGTTTTAGGGCAGCTTGGTGACCATCAACTTCTTAGCTCTGTCTTCTAGAGAAAGATTCTGTTGTCCTCAAATATGCTCTGGTGTTACCATATTGATATCACATTTCTAAATTTCTACAGTGTGTGTGTGTTTGTGTGTGTTTGAGAGACAGACAGACATACAGAAAGAAAGAAAGAGAGAGAGAGAGAGAGAGAGAGAGAGAGAGAGAGAGAGAGAGAGAGAGAGAAAGAAAGAAAGAAAGAAAGAAAGAAAGAAAGAAAGAAAGAAAGAAAGAAAGAAAAAGAGAGAGAGAGAAAGAGAGAGAGAAGTTCTCTATAATTAACAAGTGGAATAAATGCATAATAATGCACAGACACAAACACAAACACTATGACTTTCAAGCACAATGTAAAAACCTCAATAGACAGTTTTGGCAGATTCAGAAGGAATAAGTAATGTTTTCATCTAAAACTTCAAATAGAATGGGTTATTTTGTACTTCTCACTTAAAAATCAGATCCATTGATTGTTCAGTTTATTAGTACTTAACACACCTACAAATTGCTAACATTTGGGACTTAGGAGAATTTGGTCCTTCTTAGAAACTGCTATAAGCAGAAAGGAGAAAATTAGTCAACATTATCAGACTGTAAATGGATATTCTCACAATGTATCTGTCAGTAATTTAACTCAAAACAAATCTAATTCCCAGCAATCACCATGAGTCATAAAGATGTCTTGTCTGTGTTTTTGTTAATTTGTCTGAATGGTATTTCTCCATAGGTGCTCAGCCACAAACAGCCATGGTCCCCTGGTTTCCCCATAGCCCCAACCTTCAAGCTGTGTTTATATTTATCAGATGGCAGCCTTCTCATTATAACATTATGGTTATATTTTCAATTGATGCAAAATGGCTCCGTTGTAACAAGAAACCACATGGAGAGTTTTCAGGACAATTTCTTTTGCTGTCATGTAGCCAAATTGAAAAAACAAAAAACAAAAAACCAAAACCAAATCAACAAATGTCTTGTATCTCAGATCCACAAAGCAGTGTTGAAGCTCACACTGTGAGCTCAATTCTCATCATATGATTGACTTGACAAAGTTATTTGCAAACTCCTGGCTGAAGCAAGATGAATGAGTGTATGAGTGTTGGTCCAACGTGAAAATGACTCCTAAGTCACTTGCTAGCTGAGATGATAAATATGCCTTTTTGATGGACACAGCCCACATTTCTAACTGCTATGTTATGCAATTGTTGATTACATGTCATCAAACATGATTCTGAAGGCCAAGAGTGTAATATTTCATGGAAGTCAGGCCAGAAACTCATTTAAAAGTCAATAACTCCCACTCTGAAAACTGTTTTGACCCATTTTTCAAAATGAATGGAATATACTTGACTTATCTTCAGTGATCTATTTTTAAATCCTAATTTTGTAGATTCAGTAGATTATAAAAGGTATTTATCAGTTTGGGGAGTGAACAGTTTTTTTTTTTTTTTCCTTTAGAGACTGTAAATTGGTAAAGAGAACTAAAGAAACAAAAGTCACTTTAAGATCCCAGAGTGCTGGCTTTCCCAGAGGACAATTCTCTCCTTTAGTGATTCTGTTTTTGTTTGATCAAAGCCTAAGCTAGCTAGCCTGTGAGGACACAGACTGATCCACTTAGGACTCCCATGGAGCCTGTGTTATAGAGATAACAGGTAGATTGAAAAGCAACCCAGGCACTTGGAAATAGACAATGACTGCTTAAAAAGTCACTTAAACTAGTAGAATATCTGACAATACAAATTTAGAGTTGGTGGTGTTTTGCAAAACTATTAAACCAAATACAATTGAATCACACTCTTCCTAAAAATAAATGCATGTGAAGAAATATTATCATTAAAAAGTTCCTGTAATTAAATTAAAATTATAAGACACAGACTAAAACTTTTCTGTTCTTTTGCAACCAGTCATTTCAGTCTGTGAATTTGACTCTAGGAAAGGGTTTTCTATTAATACCAGGGCAGGTTTACAGTGCATGAAAATTCATTTCTCTTACATAAGCTAGGAAGGCTCAAATTACATTCCTCTTCAGATATAATATTCAGTAAAAATTTCTCAAAAAAATCTCATCCGGTTACAGATAGTGAACATTTTATCAAGAATCATTTCTTATAATTCATTAGGCACAATAATTTTCTTTTTGACATTTTTTACCTTGTACATACAAATTACACTGTAACTATCATAAATCTATATTGGCACACTGATTCTCACACTTATCCACACATGGCACAAATACACACACACACACACACACACACACACACACACACACACATACACACAGGAGATCAGATTATTATTCAGTGTGGAGGAATGTTGTATGGATTTATGGAGGATGCTTTTGTTGAGTTTCAGCTGGCCTATCTCAAGTCTTAGCTCATACACAGTCTGGTTCTTACGGCAATTTCTGTCAAGGTTACATACATGCCTCCATGCCCCCTCCCTTAAAATCTCCTTGTATCTTAAGTTTTCTTTTGCCTTCATGACTCAAACTGTGCTTCTTAATTATCATTTTTAGTGTAAGCCACATTCCAAGTGTGAACATTACCACAAGAAATAGTATAGCTTAGGGGTAAAACACCATCTTTACAGTTACACATATTTAAATGTAATAGGAAACTGGAAAAATGGAGTACATACTATTGAGGAGTACGAATTATCATTTGCATATGCAGGAGTGGATACATGAATATCTACCATATGAGGGTTAATGCGGATTATGTACAATACTTACTAAGCACCCTACATAAATTCTACAATGTAAGTAAGCCATGAATACTTAAAGTTACTATCACTTTTAAATGACTTCCATGCCATTGCCGTTACCCCAATCTTTCATTTAACACATTTTTAAATACCCAGTGGGCATTTAACTCATATTGAACGATTCCTTATTCAATGCATCATTTCCTAAGCCATATTCACTTTCTCATGGGATGAGGTCCAGATCCGGAAGGCATCTTTTTTTTTTTTTTCTTCCTTTCACCCTTCATTCCCTCTTTGTAATCAGGGACTAAACTGCGGTACACTTTCTGTAGTAGCTCCAGGGTTCACACAGACTACTACTGTATGTGCCACCTAACTATACATCAGATTTCTGTGTCTGCTTGACTTTTAACCTTTGAAAAGTCCAGCTGAAAGACTCCGTTGATTGAACAGTTCTGATAACCACAGGGTCTACTGATTCTAAGTGCAGTGGAATTTCATTGATTTTTTAAGGTCTTTATGAAAATTTCCCCCATCCTCAGAGCACACAATTACTTCCTCACGTTTCCTGAGTCATGCACTTGCCATCTCTCATTGTTTTATCTGTGTTAATAAGTATTACCTAAATTAAAGGCCTTATAAAATCCCAAAGGCCGGCCATTTTTAGACAGAAAACAGAATTATGACTGTCAGTTTTAAAGTATAGTCCTATTTTTTTTCTAGTTTTTATTACTTAATTTTAACAAATCCATATTTTTCTAAAATAATTCTTTTAAATGGTAAAACAAGAAATCAGTTTTAATTAAAAAAAGATTGAGAGTTTCTTGATTTATATAGCTATATATAGTATCACTCATTGACATGTTCTAATAGGAAAGACAGGAGCTAGCTGAAAAATATTTGGAAGAAAAACTCAGCCTAATTACAAATTCAAGAAATATCAAAATGGTAAGCAGGGAATAAACCGTGCACAGTCATTGGACACAATGAGGTCATCAGGGAAGCCATGAACCAGACTTTGTTTTCTAATTTTCCTACACTGAATGCATAAAACTATCTCTTTCTCGGTATCTTTTGGATTCTCGAAGGCCCTCAGTTGTCTCACAAAGTAAGGTTCTCTATACAAGTTTACTGCTATGATGCTAAGCACAGCAGTTCTTCAAGGTCGAACTGTAGTTCCTAAACCAAGTTCTGATCACATCTGTGTTACCTGCAATGGTACCAATGATTAGTCTTCTCTCATTTTGTTTGTTAAGTAACACAGCAGAGATAAACGTGGTAATGTTTAAAGTGTCTTTCTGGGTAACTTCTGTTCTTCTACTCTGAAAGTTGTAAAGCAGAAATTGAATTTCATCAGAGTCTCATTCTTCATATATACCTACTTATCCAGATGGGCACCTATATTGCCAGACACTCACTCACTGAACCACTCTGTACTGCTCTCAACTGGGAAAATTGTGCTATAGATAGTGATAGTCATATCGTCATGTAAGCAAAGAAAAATGAAAGAATTATACTTCAAATCCTTCTTATGGGTTGTTTTCATTTCTGTTCTTCTAGGGCAGAGAGCGCCAATATAGATCACTTGGTTTGTGTGAATTAGAGCAATATGCTATAGTCTAAATCATGAGATGCATCCTCAGTTGAATTCCAGCTTGAGCAAATCCATACATCATGTTCCTCAACTAGAAATGAGTTTCTGGTAATTGATGAAAAAATATATTTGATGAGAATGGCTATACATGCTTATGCATGGGCCACTTGGATGCTGCATAGGAAAATGCAAAGCACACCTCTATTTGAATATTAGAAAACCATGCTATTTTATTAGAAATCCATGATAAGATTATGCAAGACTCAATGTTAATGACAGTCATTCTGTTCTTCCAGAAACTTGGCTTGTAAAATTGTGTTGTTATTAGAAGTTATAATTGCAGTTTTGTCATGATGCGCACACACACACATATTTTTTCAATGTATCATATCTTTTATTAATCATTCATCTAATATTAACCTAATGGACTTTGAAAATATAGCAACCAAATCATAAAATTAGTGATATATTTTCTGTGAATCTAGTGTGATTTTTCTTACCTTGATGAACTAGGGCTCCTTTTTGTTCTACTATGTGTCAGGATAAATACGAAATTTGAAGCTTTCCAGAAAAGAGAAGGGATAGCTCATATACTCCTAAATCTAAAAGGAGTGCTGGTTTGGTTCATTTATAAGACTTGGGTTCTTATAAGGCATAGCTACCCTGAAATGGAGTCTATGAGGGCATGCCTGGGAGTCATTCCCAATTAGATTCAGTGGACTTAAAATGCGCATGGAAGTTTTCCATGTTGTCTTGTATGTAAGAACAGTCTTTGTCCCTGTCCTGTGTGGCAATTGTTTACCTTCAGGCTCTATCACACCACGGCATGATTATTGTCTTACTAGATTGGGAAAATTAAGGACACTTCTTTGTTCATGAGTTTGAAGGATAAAAAAATAAGACCAACAGAGGACTAGAGGGAAATGAGTTCTTCCTTTTGTTTATCTTGGAGATGTGAGCCTGCATTTCAGTGAGCTTTCATTTCCAAGGAAAAGAGCCCCATCATCATGATTGCCCTGTCTCTGAGATGAAGGGGCATAATTGGGCTCTAAACCAATGAATGTTTTTGAATAATAAAGGTGTAGTTTGCATGCTCATAAAAATTTATATTGCAGGCATCCTTTCTCATGGCTTACACATTGTTGTTATATAAATGATCTATTGGATTATCCCAATGTAACATGAAAGGGAAAAGCAGATTCCTACTTTTCCATTAAAAACTAACAGCATCAGATTCTTTCTAGGGCTTACAAAGCCTCAAACACATGTTTTTTTTTTTTTTTTTTGTTAAATATTAGAGAACATTTAACAAAATGCCTTTACATACTTGGTTGTGGATACAAGCAGAAAAGTGATGGGGAAAACACAGGATCTACACAGAAAGAAACTATACAATTGCAGGCTACAGAGAATATTACCAGTGTGGTAGGATCCTAAAAATCTGCAGTCTTTCCATGTCCAGTAGGTTGTCTATTCCCTTTAGAGCTCTACTTCTAATAACTTCAACCGAAAGACAAATACTTTCATTTATGAATTTTTAGTAGGAGAAGAAAATAAATCAATAATATAATATTCTGACCTTTATAAAATATAGAAATATCTTTTAATGAATAGATAGTATTTTGTAGAATACATAATACCCATAATAAGATATAGTGTTCCTAACAATTAAAAAAAATGCATTGCCTTCCCATATTTGACTATAAATTCTTAAATGGCAGATTTCATCTTGAGGACTTCATTACAGGCTTTTCAACATAACATTACTGGTATACTCTAATGGTAAAGTCAAAACAAGAGCATGATAATGGCTTACTTATAAGTGCTTTTAAGTCCAGCAATGCATCTTTTGAACAAAAAGAAAATCCCTTTTGATTTGTAATGTTGACATTGTCTTTATGCATCAGCCAAAGGTAAATATTGTTTTTGATCAATGCCTACTTGGAAGGCTTTTCTAGCCATCAAGTTAATGTCCTTTCAAAAATGAGAAGTCATGTAATAGTTTTTAAATCACAATATGCTTTGTGACCTAGGAAGTGATTTCTCCAAAAGTTAAATGTGTATAAACTGTCAAGACACTCCATTCACTTTAAATCACCTTAACTGCAGAACAGCATAAACCCACTCAAGACTTCAGCACTTTAGACTTTGCTTAAACATATATTTCTTACACTCCTTATATTCTGCTTGGAAAATAAATCAGTGAGACTGATAGGCTGACAGTAGGATTAGCTGAAATACAATATCCAACTTCTCTGAACACAGTCAAGGAGATGAAATGTTGGGTATGGCACTGTTCTTCCTGGGAGGGTTTAGGTAACTTAGAGAACAGATGGAATTCTCTTGACTAAAAGCAGAGGGCTGGGTATAGGACACTTGCCCAGCATTACTTGTCTTAAGAGACAATCATGCAATTCTTTGATACTCTTCCTTCTATTTGCCAAGTATGCCTGCCCTAATGATACAATCAATTTGAATCCATGATTGCCAGTCACCTAACTTTTTTACTACAGAGTCACATTTTGACACACAACATTAATTTTATTTATTTAATTTGGGAAATAGAATTTAGTAGCTTGCAAGTATATAACAGAGTTGGCAGACACATTTGGTGGCATTACATTATCTGTGGCAGTAATACAGAGAATAACAGGACCTCATCCAGTAGTAGTAAATTTTCCAGGAATAATGAATGCACAGTAAGAAAGATGTGTGTTGGCCTTTTAGATATGGATGCAGTAATATATGTATGAAAACACACAATTTCAGGTTTCATGCATTAATAACTGTTCATATCAGACATTATGACTTAATAATTATTATGACTCCCAAAAGAAGAGTAAATAAATCCAAATCAAATTAGTCTTTAATGTAACACTGTACCTAGCAGGTATCATACACCCTTATTTCTCCTAAAAGAACCTTAACACAAACTGCCATTTATCAAGTTTCCACAAGAGGGAAACTAACAGGAACTCTGTAGGAAAGAAGAAATTTTACACACAGAGCATAAGTATCTTAACATAAATTCAGAGTTCTTCAAAGTGAAATATGCACTCTCAGGTCAGTCCCTATTTTCCCCGGATACTTTCAAAACATTCGATGTATCTACAAATAGTGCATGCCTCCTGGCTCATAGCTAATAGCAGAATGTGCCTCCCAACCTTTATATCGTATGGGGAAAATTAAACACGTTAGCAAACATTTGTGAAGTATAGCATTTACATCTAATCCATTGCCTAAATAGATATGTAGCAGAGTCAAAGTAGTCCAATGCATTAGCAATTAGTGCTTATTTTATATCAAAAATGTTATTTTAGGCACATCACAGCCTGGACAGAGGAATAAAAACCCCGATAGCAGTACAATGCTTAGATGATTCTACAGGACATTTAATATGTCAGTAGTTGAGGAAATTAGAATAAAATATATTGACAAATCTAAGAATGTTTGATAAGAGTAACACATTAAATGCAAAATTAGACTTAGATATCTGCTAGTACAGTTGGATTTCAAGCACATTATAGATTTAAGGAGAATAAAAAATATTTTAAGAATTTCTATTAATAACATATCAGGAGTTTTATTATGATCGGCTTGTCTAGAGATTTTCTAAAAGTTCCTTATGTTTCCTCTATCTTCCCCTAATTTAACAAGATACAGTAGTTATGTTCTGATGAGGTGAACTTTGTTACATTTATTAATTAGAAATTAACATTTTTGGTTAGTTTGTCAAGTTGCTTGAATACTAACTGAAATATGAATATCTAAAGAGGAAACATATTATGGAAGGCCTTGGAGATAGAGTTAAGACTTAAATGTCTCATTGCAGGGTTATGGAAAGAAGATGCTGAGATCTGACTACAAGCAAGCAAAAGGAGACAAAAATGGGGACGATACAGGACCTCATCCTCCATGCAAATATGTGGCTGTGCTGAGGTTTAACAAACACAGAGGCTTTAAGAATAAATGCCTTGTTGGGTATCAATGGAAGGAGATGCCCTTGGTCATGTGAAGGCTATGTGTCCCAGTGAGGGGAATGCCAGGGTGGGGAGATGAGAGTGGGTGGTGGAGGAAGAAGCACCCTCATAGGAGCAGAGGGAGGAAGGATGGGATGGGAGTTTCGGGGGGGGGGGACCTGGAAAGGGAATAACATTTACAATGTAAATAAAGAAAATATCCAACAAAAAAAAATCTCAAAAATAGAAAGAAAATCAAAATGACATCTAGAGTTAGGAAAACCAAAATGTTCTATAGGTTAGGATTATTTATTTTAACTTTTGTGTTTCTTAAAAATACTATTACCTCAATGACCAAAGATTTCTATTGGGGAATGTAATGAAGTTAAATGTGATTTATTCTTCACTATGAACATTTTTTTTTTGCTTGTTTGTTTTGACAGGGTTTCTCTGTATAGCTCTGGCTGTTCTGGAACTCACTCTGTAGACCAGGCTAGCCTCGAACTCAGAAATCCGCCTGCCTCTGCCTCCCAAGTTCTGGAATTCAAGGCATGCGCCACCACTGCCCGGGACCACTATGTATATATTAAAAACTCAAATCCAATCTACTATGTACCAAAAAGTAATCACTTGACCTTATTTTGTACATTTGGCCGATCACATTATAATGTTATTTTCCCTTTATAATTTTGTTGTTTATTCTAATATCCTAATAAGTAACAAATGGTGGGGCCAAATAATAGTTCTGGAGAATTTTAACAAAATGCAATAATTATAATATTTAAGTGTTGCATATACAAAATAAAGTTCTTCCAATTATTTAAGCAATGGAAATGTAATTGCTTTAATGATAAATTGCACATAATTTTACTTTTTCCTAGTGTGATTTAGTATGTTTTATGAATCTTCAAGTATAAAATAGTCTAAAAATATTTGCATATTGTTTCAGTAGAAATATATTTTAAATGTTTTTGAATATATATAGAGAGAGGTAAACATTTTTACTGGAGAATCCATTCTAATTTTTTTTTAAATTAAATTATTTTATTTATTTACAATCCTAATGTTGTCCACTTTCTGGTCCTCCGTCTCCAAGGTTTTCATCCTATCCTCCTCCCCTGTCCCTGAGAGGGTACTCACCCACCCACCGACCCACCTCCACTGCCCTGCTGAAAGACAGCTGCAAACATAGCAACATTGATTAGGGAAACATGATTATTATTGGGGAAACACTTGAGAATGAAAAACTTATTTACAGATTTTAAAAATTAAGTGTGTTCTTGCTATATGTTAAATGTCTACATTATGCACTTTAAAAATGGAAAAGCTAAGAAAGAATTCTGCATTTTTCTGCTCTGCTAAGCAACAACAACAAAAAAATATGATGTGTATGGTGAATTTAGAAAGCTTATTCATCTCTAATGTGAAAGAGGGGTGGCTTAAAATAATTTTAACACAACTATATCTCCATAAAAATACCTATAAAATATTTAACTAAGTATTTAATTTAACTTAAATAAATACTGAAAATATATCTCTCATAAACTAAATCCTATATGGATGCTAAATTACATATACTATCATGATATTCTTCAAGGGAAAATTTCATGAAAGGTTAAATTAAATGCTTTTCACAAGATGCCTCTGGACAAAGAGAATGATTCAGATGAGAAAGTTGAGTGTATAACAAAATTCCTTGTGTCCACCGTGACTCATTTTTAACTCTTCTATGACAGCATTCTATTTAAGTATAGTGAATCAAAATATGGACTGATTAGTTTTTCTATTTATTTTCTCTAACTTATAACTGAATGAAAGTTGCATATATGACATCTATATATGTAATTGCGGACATAAAATCATGTGCTTTCTATTGTTTCTAGGTGATTATAATTTTGATATGGTCGCATTTGTACTTAGTTCTTGAGGGCAGCAAGCTAGGTCATTGAGTATACTACAGAAGGAGCCTGAAGTGAATTAAGTATCCAGAATTGTTGTTCGTGTTCAATATTCTTAATGAAGTAGAGAGTTATTAAGAGAAACACACATATGCACTCTTCTGGCCTCCACAGACATCAACACAGATGTGGATCACATACATACATGTAGGCAAACCATACATTTTGGAAAAAACCAAACAAACAAACAAAAAACTCAGGGCCTCAAATGTTCTATAACACTGAAGTATATCCCTAATTCCCTGAAACACATTTTGTAACCTTTGCAACTTCTGTTCTAGAGAAAAATACAACAGAGAACAAATGGAGAAGCCAGACAAACTGAAATTATAAAATCAAACACACTGGGCACATCGGGTTATGTTTTATCCTTTTTTTTGTATATGCATCGAACAAATGAGGAGAATTTTTGATGAATTCATGTTGTTTATTTAAAGACACTCTTGTGCAAAATAACCAGACACATACAGTTACATATTTTGATAAAAACTAACAAGTCTCATGATTATATTAAGATATCATAAAGAAAATTATACATGCAGGATTAAAATGGGCTTTTACCTTCATGCAACTAGGAGTACTAATATGTAATGGCTTTAGCATAGGATAAAAAACAAACAAACAAAAAACAATCAAAGTAAAATTCGTCATGCATGAAGGGCAAAAATCACATTTAGGCTTGCCAGTCAAATTAGAAGTGGATTTCTTAGTTAAAAAAAGAAATGTTGTCACTATAAGAACAGTCTCCAATATTTTGATCCAGGTGATCAATTAATGTGACATATATTGAATGTATGCATATATGATGATCATATGTTCATTTGTAATTAATATATATAACAATAAATATTCTACTTGTTTATAAAATTATATTTGATTTTGACTGAGCACACATATTTTCTGTGCCTATTTTCTGTGCAATTAGAATTTAGAGGGGACTTTGATACATGCTGCAGGGGTGCCAGCTATAACTAAACATCGACCAAGGTCTGAGAAGGTCAAATCAAGAGGTTGAAATCAAGCAGCATAGAATTGAGAATGACAGAGGAAATAAGAGTCAAACAGGTGAAAGTCATAAAGAAAGAAAACGGAATGAGATCAAAGTTTGATTGAACAGGAGTGGAGAGGATATATATATACTGACAAGGCTTACTTACATCTCTGTGGTCACCCACCCAGGTCCGCCCATGGACCTGGACCCACCACTTTTAGGCCTTGGACACTTCTTCAACAACATTTCAGCTCACAGCTGGAATGGCCTCACTCTTAGTTCTTAGCTCTCAGGCCTGGTTTCTTATGTCATCAATATAGACTATCTCTCAGCCTGCGTCTGAAATTTGCTATAGTCTCTTTCACCTGTACAATTCTATAATCCACATGTATGTGCCAAGATACACAGATGTACTTACTGAATTGTGTTATGAGTATTAATTTCAATAATTAAGAAAGAATAAAAGAATGCGCATTTACTTCAGCCATGTAAGTGGGTTCATATGACAAATTGCTGTCATTTGAATTGCTAAATATTGTGAATTTTCTGTTATTCAATAAAGTCTGCTCCTGTGAGAAGATAGACATGGTGAGTTCTGTTGTTCATTTAACTAACATCATTAGCTGACATTGACTGAAAAAGTCACATCTATTAAAGACAAGGCATTATTGATACATCCATTTCATTTGTGAAGCTAGAGAATTGAACACACACACATGCATACACAAACACTTTAATGACTTGCTGTTGACACCTCAAAATATTTCCATGAGTACCTAAGTCTCAGCTTCCATATTATTCTTTTAGGTAGAATTCAGGTTGGGGGAGAAAACATGTCACAAAGAAATTGAACATTTATTGTGCTGTGAGGTTCTCCTCTGTGATAATAGCTGAATGTTGAAGATATGAGGTGATCGTTTTTGAACACAAAATTTCCACTATTTCTCCATGTTTATGTATTATTCGGACAGATAGTGACCCAGAAATAGAAAAAAAAATGCTTCTTATCTCTTAAAACTTTTATTGAGCAGGATTCAAAATGCACAGTTGAGTGCTGTTCTGTGTGTATTTAACTCAGAGGGGGGAAAAAAAAGAAGCTGTTTGGTGCCTATTTTAGAATCATTGGCAACAGAACAGACAAGGAAGCTTATACTAGGAGTCATAGAGATACATATGAAAAAAAATAAAAGTTTAAAATTAATTTGAACTCGTAACGTACCACGTGGAAATCTAAAAATCAGTTTCCACATGGAACAGCATGAAAGCTTTCCTTGCCATCTGGGATTGGACCTGGCTCATTCAATTCCAGTTCTGCCCTCGTGCATGCTCCAATTTTATATATACTACATGGAAATTATAATCTCTAAGATGCCTAAGCCTCTCTTTGAATTTTTTAAAAACTCAGTTGTGTTTTTCTTATCTGGTCAATTCTCTCCAAACAGTATTCTACTTTTGTAGGTAGTTGTCTTTATTTTAAACAATTTATGATATAATTCTTTGGTTTATTGGAGCAATAGATCACAGCTGCATTTTCAAATATAATGTTTTTTTTTATTCACTGAAAATTGGACTTAAAAAAAAACACAAGAAAAAGCAGCAAAAATTTTTAACACATTTGGTGAGCCTAAAATATATACTGATGAATTCAAATGAAGAAGAATAAAATTTCAATTTAGACTATTCAAGTTATAAAGCAATTAAAATGCAATCCTAGTGTATAGGCATAGGAGTAAATTCTATTACTCATATGAAGCATTAGCACAAACAAGAATGTTCAGTAAATTGAACAAATAACTATTACATTTTCCCACATTTTGTGGCAGAGTTTCACTCATTTAACCCAGGCTAGCCTCAAAAACTCTGTATTCATTACTGGGAATGATTTGGGGTTTCTAATCTCCCTCTCTCCCCTTCCCAGTGATATGTGGCACCATATTCAGTTTATGTCCAGTGACCTGGGCATAAACACCCTGAGACTCCGGTTTTAGTTTTCTAGATGCATGTGTTTGTTTTGTGTACTTACAGCAAACAATTTTATGGAAAAAAGTATTTTACATGTACATTATTTTGCCCACATGCAGTTCTATGAAAATTTTGAGAATCACACAAGCTGATCTCAGATTTCACTGATAACAAATGGTTGAAATATAGGTAGAGAGGCAATACTTCTTATCTTTGACAACAAGAACAAGTTAGTTTGGCAAGCATGACTGACCATGTTGTAATGTTAGTTTAACTATGACGTATTAGCAGGAAACAGAATACAAGACTGCACAGATTAAAAAAAATGACACAAATTTAAGCAAAAAAAAAAAGAGCATATAAAAAATGCATCCTCCTGCTATACCACCTGACTTGGTGATTATTGCTGGTCCCACACAGAAAGGGATAGACCATGCAAGTTACAAGTAACGGTGACTTCTAATAGCTTTAACTCATCATCTTAAAATTATTAGTTATAATTTTCCTTTGAAAAAGAGTCTGCTGCCACTCATAACATATTTAACTCTTAGACCAATCAATTTACATAAGAGTCTTCAAACAGATTCATGAAATTATACTGATATATATGAATATATACCCATAGGCATTGAAAATTAAAACTGTAAATCTCAAATACTATCCAATAATTTAAATATGATTCAAAGAATTCTTGGTTTTTTTTTTTTTTAGGATAGCTACAGCTGAGCCTTTATTATATGTACTTAACACTATAAAATCCCTTCTACATATATTTTGTAACTAGTAATTGAGGAAACTAATTTGCACATGTAAATAGTTCAGTGCCACAGTATAAATATGGATTAATTATATACTAGATGTTTATAGAAGCATTCATTACTGATCTAAAAACTATATGTATGTGTACTGACATGCATGCCAATGTCTTATAGAATTATTAAAAAAAACTTTAAAATTTTTTTGTAAATTATTTTGAAGTATCAATGCACTTGAGATAATTTGTACAACACAGCCATCCCAAGGTAACTAAACTGTTTTCGATGGGAAGTTTTTAGGAAACATGGTATTAGAGATTAAATTTGTCACACAGGTACAAGACCTTTTCTAAAATGCTACATATATGGTTATATTCTCTGGTCACTTAGATTTTTATCTTGGGAGTACTTGATAAGTACTTTTTGAATGAGTGGATTCCTAGAATTAAGTATTCTACTGGACCACACACGTCCATGGGGTGCAGCTCATGGTTGAAGGTATCCCCTTAGGTGCATTTTTCAACTTTGGATGTACAAGTTACCTTCATGATGACTGACAGACCATAAACAGAACGAAATGGTCATTTAAGCATCTCCATCCAACAAAACATCAAGTTTAACTCATAACATTTGATGACTCTTATCCTTAAACCCACATCCCCACACGCATCTCTATACAGTTCATGACCTCTGAAAACATGGGCAAAACACTCTATTAGATCAACACAGGCTGCACTGCCTGGCCAGGAAAAGTCCTCTTGCTTGTGTGAATTATGGAAGACACTTAATTTATGACTTTTATTAGCTGGTAACTATTACATCAGGGATTTAGCACTGTGTCCCTGTCTCCAGAACACAGTATTGGACTTTATTTCAGGCTGGTGTCTTCTTTCATGACAGAGCTTTTGACATTGATTTAAAAAAAAAAAAAAAGGAACTGCACTGAGCTTATATAGGATATATCTTTTCCTTTTTTGCTGTGAACTCTTCATAAATTGGGACATTTCATGAATTTATATTTTTACCCTCACTAGAAAATAAAATCATTATATTTTTGAAATTAATTGCTATAAAAAAAAACCAGAAAATTATTTTCTCCATGTAAGAACACTGGATTATTAATTGGGTAGTTTGCACAGTGCTTGAACTCAAGATAGAATCATCCAGCTAAACGTCATAGCTTAATGATCACATTTTCCTGCTGGACTACATAATAATGAAATGAACACTATACCACTCACTTCAACCCCCAAACCCTCCATTAAAAAATGAACTCTGAAATGTATAGTAGGCTTCATTTTGTTGAGCCTATTATATGTAAATGCCAGGAGGCCTGTTAATTCAAAAATAACTGAAAGTACATTACAGTAATCCATGTGTCCATGGCCAGTCACATAATCTCATCCTTTAAAAGTATTACTCATTCTAATTTTATATTGAACTGATACCTAACAACCATGACTTCCACAGAAAGAAAATAGTTGGCAACCCCCCCCCACTCTAATTTAGCAATATAAACTATTTCTCAGGCCATTTTTCCTTCAATAGGAATTATAATAGTAATCCAGTAAAGAGACATTGAGACCTGTCAAATCACAAACTGTAACCGTTTCTATCTTTTAAAACCAGTATACATTTAATATGAAATGGCAAAGCATCATCTCAGGTAATGTGCTCAGCAACGTGCATCATCAAGAAGATGAGCAATTTGAAGGACCAATTCAGTGGTGGCACTGAAATTTTTATTCTAAATTGAGGTATTTGATGTTCTATGAAAGAGACACTGATGAAAAATATGATTTGAGTATTTCTACTTTCCTTCTTGAAATTGTCCAACTCTATCCTTTTTTGGATTTTAATATATTAATTACTCGGCTGGAGATATATTAATAGAAACAGTTAATCTAGAGGAATATATTCAAGAAAATTAAATATGAGTTCCTAGGGTCTAAACATCTCACAATGTAATAGCTTCTCATTATAACGGCTAGAGCAAGCTAGTGCACCAGCCATTTTCCAAACCAAAGAAACACCATTTCCTTTGGCAAAACTGAACACCACCTGTCAGGTTCCAGATAAGGACTTTGGATATTTGGTCTCCTTAAGCAGTGCTCCTGGATAAAAGTGGTCTTAAGGACTCAGAAAACATTGACTGAAAAACAACTTCCAAATTTCAGGACAACTCAAGCACTAAAGATGCTTTGGTATTTGGAAATATACAGGTCTTTCTACTATTTTATGCCCCCCCCCTTCTCACAAATACCTCTCTTTTCAAGGAACTTGGCTTCTTAATTATAGTAAAAATTTTTTAGCAACTAAGAGATTGCTTTCTTAAGTAATCACATTTGATTCATATAAGCTTCAGTTGACTTCAGGATTAACTTCACAGGTTTGGTCTGGAGCCTAGTACTAGTGAAATTGCAGAAGCCCAATAAGAAAGTCTTCAGGTAATTCAAACGCAAATCGCCAGTGTCATGTTGAAACTATTTAAAAACGTTTATATATATATGTGTGTGTGTGTGTGTGTATGTGTGTGTAAACCATTCATACACATAAAATAAAAACAAATCTAAAAATAGTTTTCAACATGTCACTCCTGACTTACATTATATATTATATATTATATATTATACTATGTATAATGTGTATATCTATATAATATATATAAATAATCACTGTGTGCATATCTGGTGTATGTACATGTATGTACACACCTGGTGCCTGCAGAGGTCAGAAGAGGTTGTTAGATTCTTTAAAACTGGAGTTGCATACCGTTGTGAGCTATCATGTGGATTTTGAGAATCAAACCCAAGTTCTCTGCAAGAACAACAAGTGTTCTTCATCACTGAATCATTGCTTGAGCCCCCAAATGTTCAAATTTTACTAGGAAATATATTCTTTGAGCAGTGTTCTTAATAATAACCAATTCATAACTTAAGTTCAAAACATGTAACTTCTACTAGAGAATATATATTTTCTCAATCCTAAAATCCGCATGATATACTATGCTCTATGAGTTACTTCATAAAATAAATGTTTTATTAGTTCCTATATTGGGATAAGACTTTTGTAGTGACAGAAAACGTGCTTGCTGATATGAAATAATTTTAAAGTAGTTTACAAAAAAAATTATTATAAATTTTAAGGTCCAAAACACTTCAATAAATTGCAATGAATTCTGTTTTAATTGACAGTATATTAGATGGGACCATGCCGATAATGGTGCTTTCTGAATATCCAGTGTCCATGCTTCAATGCACTAGGAACTAAAATAACTCAATGGCATTGTGTGTGCTCATAACACATTCTAGTCATTTACAAAGGGACAAGATAACTGCCTGGGAAGTCTCCTTTGTTTAGCAAAGATAGACATGGACAGCTGGTTGCTGTAATATTATAAAAGGAAGCAAGGTGCTGTGTGTGTGTGGTGTGGTATGCTGTGGGGCAGAGCTGAAAGAGAATCTTCTGAATCATCAACTTTTGATAATTCATATTCTATCTCCCAGTGTTTGCGCCCGAATCTTCACTGGGAGGTTGTAGGAAACCAACAGATGTTTCCAGGAGGTTTACGAAGGATCAAGGCAAGTGTTTTTATGAGAGGGCACATAAGCAGAGCCAGGGGTAGCCCCACCCCACTGAGATCCATCAGTAACTTTTCTGATTCCTCGTTCTTCATTCAGCACCCAATGGTAGAAGTTTGACTCTCATGTTTAATATCAAGGGTCTTAATTTCTACATTTAAAATGACTGTGTTTTATATCAAACAATCTTCACTTTAGTGACAGACACAAATTAAATTTAGCTTTATGTTTAGTTGTCACTAAGGTAAATACAGAGTTTCCTATCTGTGCATATTTGATGCACTTTGTTGTATGTATTGGAAGTGTGTAGTTGAAGGGTCTCTGCAGAGCTATGTCTATCTTCTAGTGTTTCTTCTCAGTGAGGATAATTGAATGTAAAATAATTGGGTTCTGTAATTTTAATGAACATGATGTCAGCTATGTTGTTAGGATTTCCAATGAGTATATAGTGAATACAAACTCTTATGATCAGTTCTGTTACGCTCTGAACTAATCAGATGGGACACTCTCCATTCCCTTAAGGAATCCATATAATGTGATTAAATAGAAAAGCATATGCCTCGGGGAAACCCTACTGGCCTACTAACCTACATTTGAAAGTCACACTCATTGATAAGCTGAAAACTGAAAAAAAAAAATTCAGCAATTTCCCATCGCAGTGTTGTGCAAGTCAGTTCTCAGATATCCAGTCTGTTATGGTGTGTTCTGTCTTCACTGCACTATCCTCTGCAGGCCACAACTACACACTGGTCTGTGATGGTACCAGTCCTCTCTGCACCAATAACCTCTTCCTTCAGAACCATCATTCCTATTAATACAACAAAAATGGAAATTGTCAGCGTGGGCAGGTTGCCATATGGAGTTTGACAGCTGCTCAGTCAGATTAAGATAAACACACGGGTGATGGGAGGGTAAAGAAAGGGGGTGGGCAGGCCATCACTCCTGAGGTAAACTCTTATTTGGATAGTGGTATTTTGTTCAGGACTTTTAGGAATAGTATACTAGTTTTCAAGGTTTTGTTTATAAAGGTTTGCTAAGATGGGGTGACAGAAAGCAAACCGAAGAACCAAAGAACCTCCATTACAACAAAGATGTTTAAAAAGATTTATTCCATTCCTGTCTGTACCATACATATAATACCTGTGCCAGATATGTTAAAAGTTAAAGACCTTCTAATTCCTTGAAAGTGAAACAATATTAAAAAAAAAAACTCTTCAAAATATGCTTTTAAAGACTTCATAATATGCCAAGGGGAAAAATGTAAGGATTTTACAACCCACTGAAAGATAACACACCACCATCAATAGCCAAGCTCATGAATAAATAAATATTTACAACATGTACATATGCATATCTAGGCAAGCTTGCATTTGCTGAAGCCCCGAATCTCTGCAACCAATTTATGCATTACATATACACTGATAAACAGAAGCATTGAAAAGGAAATTATTTCAAAGCACAGTCGACACATTGAAAGTTTTCTAGCAACTTGCCTTTAACAAGGAATAGAATACGTTGCTATGATTGCCTATTCCTGAACTTGACTGAGTCACATCATCACCATACAGCCGCGCTTGCATATTTCTAGCTGAGCTAGTTACAGAACATCAGAAAAAGAAAATGAGAAAAAAAAAGAAAAAAAGAAAAATGTAGTGACATGTTCAAAGATGGAACATTCCAGACCTGATTTACAAATGAGATCTCAGGCATCTGTAGCTGAAGCTGTGTGGAATGGATGAACGCCTGGGAACACGCACAAGCATTTTGACTAGGTTAACACTGTTCTAACTACTTGCAGCTCTTTAGCATGCTCGCCGGGTTTCCAGAGGTCTGCATCCAGTGCTGAAGTTTAACACAGGAAATTAAACTTTGACATGCTATAACTACTGACTGTCATTGAAAACTGTACATAAGAAATATAAGTTAACTCCCCTGACATCTTCTGGAGTCAATACCACCATACATCTTTTGATCCCAAGCCACCTAAAGCTGCCATGCGGGCTAACATAAATAACAAGCTGGCAGCGAGCAAGTGAAAAATCCATTGATAACACCGAGCAATACAGTAATGTGGTGATATAATTTACAAGGTCCAAGATGATTTGGCCCAGCATTCCTTGGGTGGATGTGCACCAGCAGTCTAAGTGCCTGCTGGAACTTCTCCATGGAAGGTATACAGGCAGATTTGTAATGTCTGGAAAACAACAAAAGGATAAAGACAAAGATCAAACTGAAGGGGGCTTGGGTATTTTGAAAATCCTGCTATGATATGGTGATAAATTATCAAATTATCAGGTCAATGTCCCCTGTTCTCTTGAACCTGCAATCATCACATGACATCAAAGCAAAGGTGTGTATGTGTGTGTGGAGGGTGGAGGACACAGGTTTAGGAAACGTTTCTAGAGGTAAAATATGCACAGCAATAGTCTCAGGAATCTTCCATCACGATTTTCCCTACAATGAACACACTCTCCTGGGATATTTCTGCAGAATCATTTTTAGTTTGCTGCATCCACGGAACACATACCTTGCTAACTTGTGTTTATATAAACAAATGTCATTGGATGAGGCAGAACTGACTGAACTTTGAAAATTGGCAGGCTGGAAGTCTCAGAAAGCCACAGCTCAAATTTTTCAACAGCCAAAGAAAATGCATTACCAAGCTCCAAAGTACTGCAAGCTTTCCCCCCCACTCATTCAGCAGATACCTCTATTACTAAAGTTAACATGATTTATCTTTATTAACACATCAACTGGGATAGAGTCAGCCCCAGATTTAGCACTTTCTCCAAACATCAATCTGATCATTACACGAAATCAGCCGAGAATCAAGAATATTCAAAATCTATTTCATTTTTTTTAAAATACAGCTTCCTAAGGAGAGCAAACATCTCTTTGCACTTAAACAGCATGCATCTGGCTCCAGAGTCTCCCTGCTGGAAACAATCACTACAATGCACAGCAAGCCCAGCATCCCCCAAATTGCAAACACGTATTTATATCAGTGAGAGAGACAAACTCTTTCTTTCAGCCACCTACCACACAGATCGCTTTTCCTGAAATAAAAACCTGATTTCAAACAGACAGCTCCCTTCCCCTTAGCTGTTCTTAAGTTGCCTTTGGCTTCCCTTGCTCCATTCAGATCTTTTACAGGAAACTTTTATTACTTACCCCCCTTCCAAGGTTTGCCCTTCCAGGGGGTCCTGGTCAGCTTGCCTAGAGTTGGTCCAGAGAAGAATAACATCAAAACGAAGAGAAGTTCGAGTCTAGTAATTTTGTCCACTTTCTCGGATGATAACATTTCCACAAGTGAATTTTATAAAATTTCTCACATCCTCTTCACTCCCGGTTCTGAAGGTAGCATTGATCATTGAGAAGCCGAAGCCGAAGGTGAGTGGTGTTTTGCCATCTTTAGCAGCTGAAGGAGCAGCTCCCTGATGTAGCCCTGAGCCAAGCTACATTTCTCACGGCTCCAGCTCCTTCCCCTCAGCCCGCAGTCAGCACTGTTTCCACTTTAAGAGCTGTAAAATCATTCCTGCTCTCCACTTTGCTTTCAGTGGGAATATTCCTCAGCGTCCTGCGTGCACTTGATTGAAAATGATAAAAACAGGAATGTGTGTCCAGCAGAAAAAGAGAAGAGATGTCAGGACCGTGTGAAAAAAAAGATGAGAAGCAGTTGTACTGACAGCTTTCAGGCTGCCTGTGTGATCCTAATAGCCGTGCAGCCAACCAAATTGCTCTTTTAAGAGTAATAAGGCTTCAGTGAAAGCTGGTATCACAGCTACTTGGGTGGGTAGTGTTCGGCTTGAAAATCACCCAGGCACCGCCAGCAGATAACGACTGCTTCAGTCCAGACTCAGAATAGGAAAAGCTGAACAAAAATATAGTATGCACAGAGGGTAGTTAATCTGTTGTGAGGACAGAGGGGTTTTCCAGCGATGTGCTAGCGACAGGCTCAGCACCTAGAATGCAGTTTCCCTTCCCATTCCTTCACCTTGTGAGTTTACAAAAGCGTGGTAACTGCACTAAATATGCGTAAATGGATCCGAAATATTTATTAGGTATAAAATAAGTACCTCATTTTTTTCTTCACAATAGTAAAGCAAGAGGGCAAGTTCTCAGTGCCTTTTTCCTGCACCAAAGTCCTTTAGGCACTCTCCTATCCTCCCCTCCCCTTGAAGAACCCTCATGAATGTCACAGGAAACTTTTGAAATATCAGAGAGGGGCTGCCCAGGCTCTGTTAATCACACATCCAGGGACTCGTTTTTGTATTTGTTTATGCACATCGCCATGGAGATGCAGACACTCTAGAAATCTCTTGGCCTTTTGCAAGCCTATTTACGAAAATGCTGGTGGTCTGGAGGTGTGTTTATCTTAAAATCCAACCTCACGACTCCACCTATGGATGACAAGGAGGTGAGCAAAGAAACCTAGAATTCTAGTTTCAGATAATACAATCTTTATTTCTAAAACCTGAACTTGAATGAGCATGGACCAGAACATTTCAAATCTGTCTATATTTTAGTATTGTCCATATGGCCAATTATTCCCTTAATCAGTGAGCCACAACACATAAATTATGTATTTATGTTTTAAATCAATGGCTTTCAATATTATGGTAAACCACCAATTTTATTTTCAAGTATAATAAATTGGTCTTTTCACATCGTGCGCTTGGAAAAAGTACTTTGAAAAGAACGAGTTGTGTCATTTTAAATAACCTATATAATTTGAACCTAGTTTTAGATTTAAACATACAGATAATAGAAAATAAAATTTTACTATGAACAGGACAATGATTTTAATAGGATACTCAAAGAATTAATTTAGAAGTAGAATAAACCTCTACATTTCACTACCAATTTCAGAACTTCCAAGATATTTGAAAACAGATCATATCATGCCCAGTTTGCAAGGAGTAATTTAAAATTTATGTCTGAGCATATTCTAAAAGGTCAGCTCATATTTCACTCTGAATTCTTTTTTCTCAAATTTCTCCACTTCTTGCTTAGCATGTATCATTTGCTGTCATTAACTGCATTCAAACATATATTGGTAGAACTCACTACTACATTCTGATAAAGACTCTAACTCTATGCTCATATACTATTTACCAGCTTAATTCCTCTTAGTAGAAGAGTTCAATCTCATATCTGTTTATTTCTTCTTAATGATTTGTTTCTCCTTAGGTAGAACATAAAAATGGCAGGGAGCTAGGCTAGCATTGGATCAAATCTTGTTGGCAGAGACTGTTGAACATTTCTGAAGGGCCTGGACGGAGCAGGGTTAAGAAGGAAACCATTCCTTCCTTAATGGCTGATACATTTGGTCAGGTGGATTCTTAGGAAATGTCATGTTTAGATTTTAAAGGTTTGCTTCCCATTCAGTGACCTGTGGTAAGCACCAGAACCTAGATCTCTCTGGTGGATAAATTGAAACAGAATTAGAACTCAACCAGTGGTGTTCATGACAAGAAGGTCATTCTTTTAGACTTTTCTGCTGAAGTTTGAGAATGTGCCCAGGACTTCTTCTTCATGCTAGAAAAGAGATTAGAGAGCCTCCACCCTTGAATATCTGTAGCCAATAGAATGAATGAGGGTAGAGACAATAACAAAAATATCAAATATATAATACAGAGACACATTTGTAAGAAGCAGACTTCTCAACTAAGTTCATATTTTTGGTACATCAGCATACCATGAGAGCTAAATATGTAATATGTGTTAACTCATTTATAAGTCAATGAAGATGAACAGTTATTACCCCCATATAGTATTTTGTACATTGTTACACAGAAAACTTAGATTCCTTATCTAATGTTATATAGCTGTGGTTTGAACTTAGTGCAGTTCTGAGCATTTGTTAATCAGGTGGTAGGCCCTCTGCTGAACTTGTCTGCATCCGATCTTTCTGAGATAGCTCTTATGTCAGGAAATTCACTCTCTACAAGATGAGCAAGTACAATAGTGATATCATACTCTCTATATGTCACATATTGCTCTTTTATATGCATAAAAACTATGTAAAGTGAGTCTGATACTATTCATTCATCTTTACGGATGCTGTTTTGTGCATTGTGGCATAAGTGGTAAAGCCAGGATTCAGATGAACTAGGTATTATGGATTCAGATTTCAATGGTCTGCATCACTTTTCCATTTCCTGCAAGAAGAGTCAAGGAAAAACAGCTAGGAACCATTGTGTGTGGATGTATGTGAGAAAGAGAGTGCCAAGCAGTGTGTACAGGCAACTGTGAATTGATGACTCCTATAGGTTATGGTAGCATGGAGACCCACAAATGGGAAAAATATTAGAGATAATCCCACAAACAAACAAACCACCACCACCAACAACAACTAAAACCAAAACCAGAGTAAATCACCTCACTACATGTTCCTATAATGAGGAAATTGAAAAATGCTGTGATACAACACAATAAACGTAGTGTTGGTCATCCAGTAAGTTAAGAAGACTACAAAGAAGAGATATAAAAGAATAATCTATGTGCATTAAAAGGCCAGAGGAAGACTTGTATTAAATGATGCATTGGGCAGAGAAGGTCAGTTTTTGACTATGAATTGTCATTAGTTCTTAGTTTGAGGAGAAGTTAGGCCAGATAAGAAAGAAGCCAATCCAGGTGGAAGGATGACAAGGATGCAAGCTTTCCTCCTTCTAAGATCTACCAGGACTTCAGGGTGCCAGGAATAGTGGACATATGGGTAACTAACAGAATACCAAGCAATGATGGGCAAAGGGTAGCTTCAAATTCACCAGCTACCGAAGTTCTCACATGGTAGGCTCAGTGATGAGCTATAGGTAAAAGGTAGTGAGGGAAATTCCATGACCCTAAATGAGTTTCAACAGCAACAAATATTATTTGGTGGAGAATAAACTTGGAAGCAGGAAAACCAATAATAAATGTGTAGCAATATTCCAGGAAATATGTATTTGTAAACTGAACTGACACTGAACAATACACAAAAAGACTATTTTGAAACAAACATTAAGTATTCTTGTCAGCATTTCCCATCAAACATTTAATACCTTCATACAAATATTCAGGCAACCTGTGAGATAGAACAACTGAAACAAAACTTCTTCTTGATTTTATTTTTCAAGAGTGAATATACAAGAAAAAGTCCTTGTCATTAAGGTACTTGTAGTTATAAGAAATGAGTGGTAGGCTGGGCATGTCACTCAGTTCTATAGCAGTGTCCAACATATATGAGGACTTAGGTTTGACCAGTAGCAAGATAAAGAGAACACAGCAAAAGATTAGCAGAAAAAGAGAGATAAATCTCTAAAATTTATTTAAAATCTTTATAATTTGTTTATTTATATCTCAAATGCTGCCTCCTCTCTTGGTCCACCCATCACAGAGTTCCTCTTCCATTCCCCTCCTCCTCTCCTCTGAGAATGTGTTATCCCTCTGGTTATCTCCACACCCTGGCGCATCATGTCTCCTCTGCCCATATGTAGCAAACATGCAGTTCAGTATCCATGTGGATCCCTCACCAACTGGAGTAGAGCTAAAGAGAAATCAATTGAACTTTGCTCCAGTGTTTAGCCATTTGGCCCAATCATGACATAAATTTGATTCTGTCAATCCTCCTGGCAAGTCCTCCAGCTTTGGGACAACTAAATGAAATGGAGAAAACTAAAAATTATATTAAATTTTACTATAATACTACTATTCAATTATGCTTTACTGTTACTATTTATGCACAATAAGAGCATGTCTTTCATCATTTTCTCAACTAATAATTTTCTTAATAAGGATATAATCTCTTTAATAACTGATACGAAGTAATAACAATATAACAAAACTTATGCAATTGTGCCATTGATAATTGAAAAAACATGTTGGAAAATTAAGCCTTGGCTGATAAGTTTATAACAGAAAACATTACTAGAGTTTCTAAGGTCATTTGAATTTATATGTATATCTTGTTTATTACAGTGATATGTTCCCCTTGTTAGCTGTGGTGAAGATGGAACTATTCTTTCCTGAAGGCATTATGAGTTTATCTACAAGATTATGCAATAGTTTAAAAGTAGATGATGTTGTTACCTTCAATCAATGAAAGTGTGGAGACTCACTTTATCACAGCAGAAAATGCACTGGTGGGTGGGGGATGCTCCCAAAGCACTCAGTGGGTAGAATTCGGTGACATTGCTAGATGCCATATAAAGCACAAAACTGTACTCACAGCAGAGTACCTGGTGGAAGATGCTAAGAGTATTGAGTGTGACAAAAATCTATAGTATCAGTTGCTTATCTGATCACAAAATGGTGATTATACTACCATCATTCAATTTAAGCACAGTTAGACCAAATGCTCATGTCACTAAATCTCTCTAGATGAGCACACACCACTTACTACCACTGTGCATCCCAACAACAGTGATGGAAAGTAATGAACTTATATTCTGCTGTTTCAAATAAAGCCTCCTGCTTTCCCTACTATGACTTACGCAGGAGACTCTCTCATCCCCTGAACACCTTACATCAGCCAACAAAATTGGTGGATTTGCTGAGCCAGAGAGCTAAAAAGGGCCCAGTGATGCCTGTATATATCAGCATGCATCTCCAACGAGAAAATTCTCCATGTCCCTCCAGGACTCAAAAGACCAGAAAACATTACCAAGCACACACAGCTGTGTCATTCTCCAGTTGTTTCCCTTTTATTTCATTGACAATGATTAATTTCTACCAACTATAGGTGACCTCATTGTTAATGCCCTGAGAGCCTGCAGAAAGAATGGAAACAGGCAATCCTAGGAGGTAGGAAGTTGGGAGGATGCTCCAGAATGCACCAGAGACCTTGCAGGTGAGACACTCTTAGGACTCAACGGGATGGACCTTAGATGAACTGCCTGATAGTAGGAGAGGGAACTTATAGAGCTCACTTCCAGTAGGAAGACAGGGCATCAAATTAGGTGTGTGTGGGGGGCATCCCACAGTCATAACTCTGACCCATAATTATTCCTGTCTAAAAGAATTACAGGGATAGAAATAGAGAGGAGCCTGAGGAAAAGAAGGTCCACCAACAGGCCCAAAGTGGGATCCAGCTCAAGGGGAGGTCCCAAGGCCTGACACTATTACTGAGGCTATGGAGCACTCACAAAAAAGGACCTAGCGTGACCATACTCCAGAAAACCCAAAAAGCAACTGAAAGAATCAGACGCAGATATTTGCACCCAACTAATGGACAGAAGCAGCTGACCCCTGTTGTTGAATTAGGGAAGGATGAAAGAAGACGAGAAGAGAGGCAATCCTGTAGGAGGACCAACAGTCTCAATCTGGACACCGAGATCTCTCAAACACTGGACCACCAAACAGGCAGCATACACCAGCTGATATGAGGCCCCCAACACACATACAATAGAGGACTTCTGCATCTGTGTTCATTCAGAAATGATGCACCTAGCTCTCAAGAAACTGGAGGCTCCAGGGAGTTTAGAAGTGGATGCTCACAGTCAGCTATTGGATGGAACACAGGGACCCCAACGGAGGAGCTAGAGAAAGCACCCAAGGAGCTAAAGGGATCTGCAACCCTATAGGTGGAACAACAATATGAACTAACCAGTACCCCCCACCGGAGCTCATGTCTCTAGCTGCATATGTATCAGAAGATGGCCTAGTCGGCCATCAGTGGGAAGAGAGGCCCATTGGTCTTGACAACTTTATATGCCTAAGTACAGGGGAACCTAGGGCCAAGAAATGGGAGTGGAAGGGGGAGGATAGTAGGGGGGAAGGGCATGGGGGACTTTTGGGATAGCATTGGAAATGTAAATGAAGAAAATACCTAATTTAAAAAAAAAAGGAAAAAAAAAGTCAGGTGGTGTAGTAGGTGGGGAAATCCACGTGAAAACAGGGGGTGGGGAGGAGATATGGGATGTGGAACTGTCTGAGGGTGGGTTGGGAGGAATATAATATGGTATGTAAAAAATTTAATTAATTAATTGATCATAATAAACAAACAAATAAATAAAAACACTCTGTTGGCAAGCCACTAAAATAAATTTTAGATGAGATTTAATCAGAGAGTGGTAAATAGGTAAAGAAATATCTTGATAACTCTTGAATGACCACAGATTAATTCATTAATATTTACAAACACACATACATAGTGACCACTAATTGCTTGGCTATTACTCTCTGACTCTTCAGTATTTAAACTCCCTCTGTGAGCCACAGTGGAGATTTTCATATTTTGATGTCATATTAAAATTTATTTTTATTTTCAGAGGTCCATCGGTGGGTTCACATATGAGTTCTGGGGGTGGGGGCAGATGTAGTGTGTAGAAGATAGAATTAGATGGCCTGTTCTAGAATTAAATTTGTGTGTGATGTCTGATATGGGTGTTGGAAGTAAAACTTGAGTCTTCAGCAACATGAGTTCCTAAGAGCTTGTGAACCATCTCCCCGGTTCTCACAATCACAATGATATATTTTAATTCTTCCTATCTTTGCCGTATTGTCTTTAAACAAACATAGGAACTCTTTGATTACTTCTTGTCGGTTTTTGTCTCCTACAACTACAAATAATTTGGAGGCTCAATAAGAAGTTACAATAAAAGGATGGACCATTTAGAGACTGCTGTATCCAGGGATCCGTCCCATAATCAGCTTCTAAACGCTGACACCATTGCATACACTAGCAAGATTTTGCTGAAAGGACCCAAAGATAGCTGTCTCTTGTGAGACTATGCAGGGGCCTAGCAAACACAGGAGTGGATGTTCACAGTCAGCTATTGGATGTATCACAGGGCTCCCAATGGAGAAGCTAGAGAAAGTACCCAAGGAGCTAAAGGGATCTGCAACCCTATTGTTGGAACAACATAATGTACTAACCAGAACCCTGGAGCTCTTGTCTCTAGCTGCATATGTATCGAAAGATGGCCTAGTCGGCCATCACTGGAAAGAGAGGCCCATTGGACTTGCAAACTTTATATGCCCCAATATAGGGGAATGCCAGGGCCAAAAGAATGGGAATGGGTGGGTAGGGAAGTGGGGGGCGCTATGGGGGACTTTTGGGATAGTATTGGAAATGTAATTGAGGAAAATATGTAATAAAAAATTATTCTTTCAAATTAAAAAAAAAAAAAAGGAAAAAAAATTATAGTGTAATATAAAAATGTACAATACTAAACCATGTCCAGAAGGGAGTTCCTGGTTATGGAGACCCATAACTACAACAAAGAATAGCTAGCAATAAATCAGGAATAATACTTGGTGGTTCCACAGGAAGAAAAGATGCTTGCTTTAAAATAAGTAATCTTCAAGGGTCTGATATTCTGCCTTAATGTGGTAAAAATGTCTTTCCTAAAGATTAGGGGGATAACTCTGAAGGGATAATCTGACATTTCCTCAAACAGAGTAAGGCATTGCAGAGTCCTGGCATTACAAGATTCTAAGCAGTGCTATTTGCACAGAAGACAATAAGATTGAAACCTTCTTCCTAGCTGTGAACTCTGGTGACCTGAGCACACACACAGAGAAATGGGCAGACTCTTGTTCAAAGCAGCCACCTCTGCAGATGACACAGTTAATCCAAAAATACCACCATGTTCAAAACTATGGAACTGCCTTCAAAGTCTACATTCTACTCTTTGGAATGCCCTGAATATCAGCAAATAATCTTTTGGTGGTGCATTTGGCATTTGTGAATATTAAAAATCTTTAAGTATTAAAACTCATATGAAAAATAAAAAAAAAAAAAAGAAGTTACAATAACGGTTGAAATGTGATAATTTTATTTTCAAGGTCAAGCAGGAGTATTTCACAGGTAGTTAATAAATGCATATTTCACAATGAGTTCAGGGGAGGAATTTATTCAGGTTAGTTGAAATCTTGAACCAATGCAACAGAAAAAGAACGATTTCTTTATGCTGTAACAGAAAATTTTCTGAAAAATTATATCTTTTTCAATTGTCAGTGAATTTCTAGAGTGAGTACCTTTGAATCTGTCTGATGAGGTAGGCACTGCAGTATCTGAGTGTTGCTGGATGACACACTACTTCTTCTTTTTAATTAGGTATTTATTTCCAATGCTATCCCAAAAGTCCCCGACACGCTCCCCCACCCACCCACTCCCACTTCTTGGCCCTGACGTTCCTCTGTACTGAGGCATATAACACACTACTTCTGATCCTCCTAGATTGTATCTACGGGATGCAAAGAACAGGCTGAGAGTAGCTGTACTAATATCTCTGTACCTCTAAACAGAGCTCTTACTGTTACATTGTAATAGTAAGTTTCTTGTTTGTTTGATTTTTAACTGAAAGGTAATATATCATTTCCATTTTCCTTTCCTCATTCTAATCACTCTTATGTATCCAACTTGTCCTCTCTTGAAAACACGGCCTCTTTTTCTTTAGTTCTTATTGTTTTACACACACACACACTACATACACACACAAACACACACACTCACACATACACTCATACACACACACTCACACATATGCACACATACACACACATATGCACACATACACATATACACACACTCAAACACAACACACACACTATACAGTTTGTTTAGTGAAATCATATGTGTATGATTTCGGGGACACCCACATGAAACTTGAGAACTAATGAAGAACACATCTCAGGGAGGACTATTTATTCTATTCTGAGTGTTTTCTTCTTGCATGGTGCTCTTTGTTTTAAAGATGATCTCACCCATGGGATACTCCTTTGTTTACCTAAATCAAGACCTGAAGAAGAACAACACCAATACCTAAAAATATTGACTGGGTACATCTACATTGCACTTCTTTTATTATTCCCTTTCTATTAGAAAAAATATAATGAAAGTTCATATGGATTATTTGAGACATCTTGTTATCTGTAATTTCATTTCATAATATGCTTTTAAAGGGAACAAGATTTTGGCTGTGGGGAGTGAATCTGTCTTCTTTATTGATCAGTCAGCCCTGCAGTCATGTGATTACAAGTGGTTGTCCCTAAGAACATGTAAGACTAACACTAAATGATACAGGAGCTCATGTGTGTGTGTGTGTGTGTATGTGTGTGTGTGTGTATTTGTGTGTGTGTATGTGTATGTATATATACACATAAATGTGTGTATACATATACATATATGTCTATGTAATATATACATATAAGTATATATAATTGATATATGCATATATTATATATAATCACCTACTGTGTTAAATACAATAAACTAAATAAAATCACATGTGTGCTAAATAAAACAAATGTAAGAGAAGATGTCATGATCATGAAAGGATGGACAGGAGTCCACAGGAGGAGTTGAAGTGGAGAAGGAGGGATGGAGATGACACAAATATAATACTTAAAAGACAAACTTAAAAAGACATTATAGAACAGTTGAGAAAGGCAGTTTTGCATTTTGTACTATAAATTTCTTAATTTTAAAGAGTGGTTGAAATAGGGAGAGTGTAAGTGGTAATCACGAGGGAAAACACTTAAACACTACTATGTAGTTTTGATTTAATAAGTTGTATGGAAAAGCAAGGCATATGCATTATAAAATACTTTCTTCATATGGCTTGGAATGTGCTCCTGTCCTAGAGATGCTAAATGTACTCAAAGTCTAGAGATCTCCAGCTCTGTTGGGAGGAAAAAGCTCAAGCATTCTTGCTTTGCCGAATAGTGCCCAGTTCCTTATCTTTATAAACACATTGCTCAAATAAGACGATTCATGTTGAGTTTTTTTTTAAATGAATGGCATTTAATATATTGGGAGATGTGTGGAAAAAGGACATATTTCAGGCCTATAATAACGTATGGCTATCCTGGGTTGAAAATGATTGCTTGATACCCTTTAAAAGCCAGGATATGAAACATGGAGAAATGTTCAAGTGAGTTTCTAAAGAATCATGCCTGAAAATATACAAAATATAATTTTCTCTATCACAGATATTTTCTCAAGCTTATGTAACATTTGTTTATAGGACAGGAAGGTACTACAATTTTGACATGGTCTGTTGCCTACAGCACATCAATTACATAAAACGTTTGCTATTTAAGGAGATATCAACGGGGTGTTTATTAAATAACTACTGTTTTATTTATTTATTTATTTATTTATTTATTTATTTATTTATTTATTTTAGTATTATAACAAAAGTATGCTACTATCTCATGAACTTAGTAGAAAGATTAAAAAAACTTAAGTCTTTTTAGCTACATAGTACAAACATTAAATTATGGTTTTGTAGAGTCCCATGGGGAAGTTTGCAGACTATGTATTAATGCCTGCAGTTGAAATCTCCTTGGGGTTGTCTCCTGAGTGTTCTTAAAGCCCTGGGGATACAATCATGTCATTTCTATTTCTAGTTAAATGGAAACTCTTATAGGAAAATATCTCTCTGTATTGCCAGCATTGAAGATACAGTTGTTGCACAGATAGCTGTTTTTTTCCTTGTTTTGTTTTGTTTTTGTTCATTTTTTGCAAAAAGCAAACACATAGAATTTTTCTAGTGTATACGTTTTAAACAAAAGTAGTATATGTGAAATCTTAAGTCAGATACCTTTACAAAGTCTATAACTGTTTTCTATGACTTATTTCTATATTCAATCAGAAATTATAGTTGGGATAGTTAAAATTCTATACCGTATATAGCTGCACATGGATGTCTACATGTATAGTTAATATGCACAAATATATGTATGCATCATTATATACATAATTGCATATACTCCATAAGTAGTTAAATTGTATTTTATAAAAGAAATAATAAAGGTAAATTTGATTGTCTTACAAGTAAATGTTGACATGAAAATAAAAATTTAAATGAGAGATCTTGTATCTTTCTGTTTTATTTTGTTTTGTTTTCACCAAGAATTACCTCCATACTAACTAGCCAGTAACATGGATGGCTTCTTCATCCACAGACAAAAACCATTTCAACAAAAAGAATGACAAGAATTTTAAAAAGAAAACTGAGATGCTAACTGTTGTCTTTTAAACTGATTTAAAATTTTAGCCATGTATCACTTTTGTTACCAGTTATATATATATTCAAGGCCAAAACCATGAAAAGATGTAATTGCAAATTGAAATGTTCATTTTGGTCAGCCATGAGACTAGCCAAAATGCTCTTTTTCATTCCTTTGGACAAAAGAATATAAGTTTTGAAGAAACCTCTTTAGAATGCCGTGATAGATCACTGGCCTAAGATTTTTTTTTCCATATTCAGAGTAGTTCTTCCTTCCTTAGGGTTGCAAAGTACAAAACTTAATAAGGAATTTGTAGTTCATAGCAGCCTTATTTATAATGGCCAGAAGCTGGAAAGAACCCAGATGCCCCTCAACAGAAGAATGGATACAAAAAATGTGGTACATTTACACAATGGAGTACTACTCAGCTATTAAAAAGAATGAATTTATGAAATTCCTAGGCAAATGGTTGGACCTGGAGGGCATTATCCTGAGTGAGGTAACCCAAACACAAAAGAACTCAAATGATATGTACTCGCTGAGAAGTGGTTATTAGCCCAGAAACTTAGGATACCCAAAATATAAGTTACATTTTGCAAAACACATGAAACTCAAGAAGAACAAAGTCCAAAGTGTGGACACATTGCCCCTTCATAGAATTGGGAACAAAACACCCATGGAAGGAGTTACAGAGACAAGTTTGGAGCTGAGACATAAGGATGGACCATCTAGAGACTGCCATATCCAGGGATCCATCCCATCCATAATCAGCCTCCAAACGCTGACACCATTGCATACACTAGCAAGATTGTGTTGAAAGGACCCTGATATAGCAGTCTCTAGTGAGACTACGCCGAGGCCTACCAAACACATAAGTGGATGCTCACAGTCAGCTATTGGATGGATCACAGGGCCCCCAGTGGAGGAGCTAGAGAAAATACCCATGGAGCTAAAGGGATCTGCAACCCTATAGGTGGTGGAACAACATTATGAACTAACCAGTACCCCAGAGTACTCTTGACTCTAGCTGCATATGTATCAAAAGATGGCCTACTCGGCCATCACTGGAAAGACAGGCCCATTGGACTTGCAAACTTTATATGTCCCAGTACAGGGGAACGCCAGGGCCAAAAAGTGGGAATGGGTGGGTAGGGGAGTGGGGGGGGGAGGGTATGGGGGACTTTTGGGATAGCATTGGAAATGTAATTGAGGAAAATACATAATAAACTATATTACTATATTACAAGGCCACAGACTCTGAGAGGCCAGTAATGATTAACAACAGAACAGAAAAGGGAAGGAGGGAGGGAGGAAGGAAGGGAGGGAGGGAGGGAGGGAGGGAGGAAGGGAGGGAGGGAGAGAGGCAGGGAGGGAGGGAGGGAGGGAGGGAGGGAGGGAGGAAGGAAGGAAGGAAGGAAGGAAGGAAGGAAGGAAGGAAGGAAGGAAGGAAGGAAGGAAGGAAGGCTCTTATGTCACAAACCAAAGGGAGTAAGTGTTCCTTTCCATTGTATCCTTGCCTTTTATTGCTCCATTCATTATTTTTCCAGGAAGAACATACTCACATTACCCTGCAAAGTTCTCAATTGTATTTATGTGAACCATTCAATTAACTCTCACTCTTTAAAATGATGCTAAACAAACACATTTTCATTCAAGACAATTCTTCAAATACCAGGAAAGAGCTACTTTCTCCCATTAGTCTCAGCCCTAAATTTACCTTGCAGCTAAAATCCTCCATTCCTGTATGTTCATCTTTCAGATTGGCTATCACCTGCAAAATTTCCTGCTTTTGAATTTCTGGATACTATACATTTGATAGAGTCAGTCATAAAATCTGAGTCAACATTATTTAATCATCTCAAATCACAAAACTGGAGTTATTTCTTCTCGCATCATAATGCAAACTAAATAAACAGGGCAGAAATGGTCTGACAGCTGTTCACAATACCCCAACCCTTTTCACATACCCCCTACTCTGTTTCCATTGGATTATTTCATGACAGAAGACTGTCTTACAATTATTCCCAGGTTCATGTTATGTGTCCTCTGGTATTAAGTCTAGTAATTTTGACAAGAACAGAGTCGCCTTGCTTCATTTTCTTTTCTGTCGGATGTCAATTTTAGGTTACTGTCGGGGCTGTTAGCTACGCTCTGAAACTTCTACGAAGACACTACTTCTTTGCATTCATATTACGTTACTTAAGTTTCTCTTAAACAATCTGAACCTAATGTTTTAAGTAACTATGCATAATAGAATAATTTATACACACATAGATACATTAACATATATATGTGCATACATAAGCAATAATTCCTAAGTAGGAGAATTTGTTAATTAATCTCCCTTAACAGCAAAATAGCTTCCCATTAGTCAAATCTCGGGTTAATTAATTCACCAGATGAGGAGTGATATAAGTCTTGGTGTGTCCCCCTAACTACTTACTATTCCTTCCAGGAGACATGCTCAATATATTCTCAAAGAGCAGCCTGGTATCTGCTTCCATGGAAGCTGAATATTATTAGCACTAGGCCTGATGTACACTTTTAGAATATATATATATATATATTAAATGTAACTTTTCTTTGACACAGACCCATCTAATGAGCAGTAGAATGGTGGGAATCATTGAGAATGGGTGTGGGGATTGATGATGTAAGAAGCAGGAACTCTCTCAGACTATTGTTGAGGTTTGAAAAGATTTCTGGGTTTTTTTTCCCTTTTATTGATGAAATGTTGAGGCTTTTACTTTAAAGAAACATACAGTAATTGTACACTTCAAGATGGCAGATCAAACTTTGCTGTGACAGAACTTGCAAAATCGAATTCATCCCCTTATAAAAGAATACCTTTTATAAAGACAAGTTACCTTTTCCCTTCCTTTCACGTAAGAGTGTGTATGTAGAAATATGTGCTACCCTGTGGGCTCTGGAGATCCAATTCAGGTCATCAGGCTTATCAGAAAGCATGTTTACCTCCTTAAGGTATCTCAGCCATACATACTCCTCTCCCCCCACCTTGATTATGGATTTCTTGTGAATATTGACAGTCAAAGATGCTAGGAAAAATGTCTGATCCTCTGCAAGCTGGTGATTCCCCTTGGACCCATCTGGTTCGGTGACTCACTCAGATGCTTCTCTTAGGTAATTTACATGATCTAAACGTCTGACCTTGTGGCAGTGGCTCCATCTGTGCCCGTCTGAGTCTCGCTTAACAAGTCCCAGCTGCTTCACGTGGATGTACAGAAGGCAGATTTTAAGACTATACATGGATACCTATTTCAAGCTGATATATATCCATGTATGGACTTCCATTCAACATTTGCACATGGATATAAAGACAGTGACCTGACTTTCATCTTGCCATCCTCTACCAATCACGATGTACTTCTGTTATTATCTTACCCTATGCTACATAAAGAAGCTCATTGGGGTGAAACTATCCTTGGCATGTTATTTCTGTAAAAGCAGAGTTTTCACAGACTGGCAGCAAAAGAGAGACATGGAGAGTCAGAGACTGAATGGCATCTGATGGAATGTAACTCTCTCTGAGACTGGAAAGAGAGTGGAGAATGATCAGCAGCTGTTACCTCTATTAAAAGCCACAGGGAAAAATCAAAACAAAACAACAACAATCTCAGTGCATATCCAAGTGAATCTGCACTGCCAACAAACTAAATGTCTCTGGAAATAGATTCTTTCCCTTAAGCTATAGACAGGAAGCCACGTCCCATGAGGACTTCCTTCATTAGTGTCACTGTGAAACACTCAGGTGAAAGCCCAGTAGCCCACATGAACTTCTGACATGAAGAGCTATGAGCAACAGTGCTGGAAGCAATCTGTCATGTAGGACAACTTAAAAAATAGCTAACAGGAATGGTCTGTCCTTCTATCCACTAATGTCTTTACAGACATTTCTTTTTATTTAAAAACAATATCATCTATCTAGTTACTCAAACAAAAAAATTAGAATAATTTTATGTCCTTTCAAGTATGCAGGTAAGGTCTATCTGAAAGCCATATTAACCTTTCTTCTGTAACACATGTGATATCTATTTGATTCTTTTTTCATCCATTACTCCCATCCTGATCTGAGTCACTAACATCTCTCAGCATCAAATATGAGCACAGCTGACAGATCTCCCTTCTAGGCCACCTATTTTAATAGTACAGTAGGTAAAGTGTTTTAGAAAGTTCAGTTTATACTATGTTTTTTTTTTTTCCAAAATAATGAATCACTTCCAATTGTAACTCAAAAAGAAGAACTCTGGTCCATCACATGGAAGGCTTTCTCTGGTCTGACTTTGCTACTCTGTAATTTCTATTTGTGCCTTGCTTACTAGCTGCCTTCATATAACAATGACTTAAATGCCTAACAGCTTTCAAAAGCCTTAGCTGTGACTTTGACCTTAGAGTTTGTAGTTTTCACCTTACAAATGAAACCTACCACCATTGCCACATTAACTAGTCCTGTGCCACATTGAGACTTCCTATTCCCCACTACCCTTATCTTGCCCAGATTTCTTTTGTTATTTTTTCCTACGCTACCTGTTCATTTTAATCTATTAAAAAAAAACTGTATTATTGTGTGGATTCCATATGTTTCTAATTTCTTCTTCAATTGAAAGATAGCTCCTTACTAACTGGGGTTTTGTTAGTTTGGCTTACTCAAGATTGTTATTAAAAGGTCGTTGGCATTTGTGTAGAAGGAACTTGGTAAATGGTGTTTAACATATAAGTGAAAATAAGTAAAAGGTTCTTCTTTTATTAAGTCTTAAGTTATAATTTTATTTATTTATTTCTCATTATTTTTGCTATAGTATATATATATATATAATATATATATTAAGGTTTCCAGCTTTTATGGGATTTCTGAGTGTGCAAATGAATGAATCTCTGCTTCAATGTTTGTTTCTTTTGATGTGCCTTTTCTTGAGCTGTTTTCCTTCTATGTGTTTGTTTTGCTCTATTTCATTGTGTTTCTTTTTTTTCTCATTTTATTTTATTATATCTTAGAAACCTGTTTGTTTGCTAATGAGAGCCAGAAAGAGGGTGAATTCCAGATCAGAGAGGAAGTAGAGAGGAGATGGGAGTAATATAAAGAGCAGAACCTATAATCAGAATATATTATCTGAGAAAGAAATTTATTCTAAAAAAAATCAAAATAAATAAATATTTTTAAGTGAATGAAATATAGGCACAGGAACATTGGTCTTCAGAGAAAACAACACAAGAATGAATGCCATAGGTTACACTGAAGAGGCAGATTAAAGATTAAATTAAAGAGAAAGACGAACTAATAAGTTGGGGGCAGTCACAAATCCATCCCCCAGAAACCCTGAGTTAACAGGATGATGACAGTGAAGACTGACAGTCTCTCCCTCTCTGAGAATCTTCATAGCACACATGGAAAGAATCTGGAATCCTAACTCTTCTGGTAGGATCCAAGTGTGATATCTGAAACTATTTAGTCAGCCTCATTTTCAGGATGGGGATAGGAGTATGTTATACCATTGAAAGGATCTCTGAGATGAGCTGAAATAACAGCTTAAAAGTATGCAGGAAATCCTAATGGCCGGCAGTATAAGACTCCTAGGTTCCTCTGCTCCTGAGTGTTCTTTGTGTTCTGGTAACAGAAAAGATAGTAAGGGATTACGGTTACAGGTAATTTTCTCTGATATTGGGCATTCATCGCCTATCCTTAAGGAACTTTTCCCAATGGTCTCCCTTATCATCTTGATCCCAGAATCAGACATAGAATTAGGCTTTCGATATATAATCTCACTTATAACCCTCAGCTTCCCTTCCCTTCTTCCTCCTTCCTACCTTCCCTCTTTCCCCTTTCTCTATTTCTTTACATTTTCCCTTCCTCTTCCCTGCCTCACCTTCTTCCCTCCCCCAAGCTTTTCTTTCTCTCAGGGTCTCCCTGTGTAGTCAGTCTTGTTCTTGATGCTGTAATCCTCTTTGATCCTCTTGCAACTGTATCAATATTCATGTTATAAGAAGACCTGTCAGTTTAGCTGAGACAATTCTTTTAGTGTGAAAGTTTAAGGACCCTGTTCTGTATCAGGTCGAACCACAAAGCTCGTGCTCTATTTGATCTCCATTGACTTCTTTTCCCCTCCAGTTTTCTTCCTACTTCCCACTGGTATGACCCCAATATAACCCATCCTTCAGAAGTACAAAAATTAGCACAGAAAATTGTTCACTACGGCTTGAAAAGCAGTCAAGGAGCTTAGGAAGTAACTCCAAGTCCATTGCTCTTCTGTGATGGTACACATTAGAAACAACCCTATTATTATAAGGATCATGTTTTGTGTTTTAGAATTGTGGCTGATTAATATTTTCCTAGAATGATCTAAATTCTCTGACAGTATCCATCAAAGGGTAGCATTTCAATACATGCCATATAGCATCTCAGCATCTCCTCTGTGTCAACGAATCATTGCATCTTTTTCCCTGCTCTGTGTTGATGACTTTGATTCTTTTTAAAAAAATAAGTTACCTCACTCTGAAAGAAAGCCTGTTTAAAACACCCCTTCTCCATTAAACATATGCCTTCGCTTATTTATGATTTTCTCAGAAGATTCCCCAGGGTACTAATCTATTTTAATGTTTGTTTGAAGTGAGTTATTTTTTAAAAAGAAAAACAATAAGCTGTCTTCTCTTGCAAGAACTTTGATCTTAATTTTTTTCTCTAGATACAGTTCCTAAAGCTGCAAACTATAAACATCATTTTTCTGCCCTGAAAAAGATAATTAGTCATCAGTTAAAAAAATGTATTTAAGCAAAAACATACAGGAAGCATATCCTAGAACATGAGTATTTCTACATGTGAGAAGCTTGACTGAAGGAAAGAAGTAAAATGAAGAAATTCTTCCTGATGATAATAACCATCTGGGCAGTTCAGAAATGTCTGACTCCTGACTCCTGAAATGAGGAAGGTACTTGGTATTCCTAACACACCTTGCAGGAATAAGAAGCAACAAGAGGCATTGCTGAAGCAGGACTCTGGATGGACAGACTCTTCACATACATCCATTAATGATGCCTTTCATAGAGCATGAACTATATAGTTTCAGACAAACTATCTGCAGGCCTAAACTCATGGCATATATGTTGCTTCATAGTTGCATGAAACTTTGAGTGTATCCATTTTAGCATTAGCAAGCATGGGGCAATGGTGAGCACATTACCCAACCTCATGTAATACAAAACTACTACAAGACTGGGTGTTTCCTTATTGCACTGACTGGAGAACAGCGGTACGATACCTTGAGTGATATCTCAGATTCTGTCTGCTAAGACGTATATATCCCTTCTTCTTTGATATCCTCCTTTTGTGAAGCATTGCTATATGGATAAATAACAATGGGGATTTGTTTTCTGAGATGTCTGTTAATTCATGAGGCATTGACATTCATTGTTGCATTAAGCTACATTTTGTTGGAGAATTGTCATGATAGGAATTAACTGGAGCCTCGTGTAGATCACTAAAATGTTCTACTGACTGATATATTCTCTATCCGTTAAAATTATCTTAAGCCTTTCCTCTCTCCTATACCATATATTCTGGATAGTGATATGCCCACTAGCTTTGGAAGCCAAATTAATAAATGGGCTTCTATCTGGACATTAGGGAAAACCATCAAATGTAATTTCTCAGTGAAGAGAGACTATTCCAGTGTCAGTTGAGCATGGAAGCATTCTGGCATTCCTTCAAGGGAAACACCTATGCAACTCTAACTCCCCTCTAAATCAACAACAACAACAACACTCCAAAACAAATTGAAGAAGCAAGTGGTGGAGTATCAGAGGTGGTTCAAAACTCAACAAACAAAATACGCAAGGGAGAGGACAAGAAATTCGACAGGTAGTTCTGAGACTGTGGGGGTTCTAACACATTTATTGGTGACCCTGATGCAAGTGCTCTGGGAGAGTAGAGTTTTTATTTGTATCAGTAGGAGAAAAGGAGAGGAAAGGCCTGAGGGAAACCAGAGATGTGGTATATTAGGTCCATTGGCTGATAGAACCACAGAAACAAACTTAGAGCTCTCAAATCACCCAGTGAATTTTCTCACAGTGTGGAAGCCAGAAGCCTGATGTATAGGGCACAATAGGTCAGGACAGGCTCCTTCTGGAGACTCCAGGGAAAAATCCTCGGCCTCTTCCAGCTTCTGTGGTTGTCAGTATGGCTTGGCTTCATAAGCCTCCAAAACACACTGATTGTTGCATCGTTTTGTATAGTGTGAGTCTTTCTCTCTCAGAATGTCTCCTAGGACAACATTAGTTGTTAGATTTAGAGTCTGCATGGTAAGTGTGGATGGTCTCATTTCAACAGCTCCAAAGTATAGTTGTGGGATATTAAGCAGCATTCAGATTCCTGAAAGTTGAGGAGATTACTTTTGGGGAAGATTAAGGTTTAAGGTTATATATTTGTACTATGATTGTCTATGGTACTCTGTATGTGTGTGTGTGTGTGTGTGTGTGTGTGTGTGTGTGTGTATGTGTGTGTGAATGAAAAAGGAATATGGGCATTAAGTAATACATTTAAACACATTCATATACATACATACATACACACACACACACACACACACACACACACACACATATATATATATATATGTTGTTTTGTGTGCTGTTATGGTGTATGTATTTGAACATATAAGTGCCACAACACACATGGGGAACTCAGATGACATCTAGGTGTTGGTTTTCTCACTTCAATGTGAGCCTAGAAGATCAAAATTAGGTTGGCAGGCTCAGTGGCAGGCACCTTTTCTTGCTGAGCTATCATCTCCCACCCCTAGGATTCATTTTTCTAAGTCCTACATAGCTTATGACAATTTCTGTTTTTCACTTTGATCTTCTTTGAAAATCACTAATTTTACTAATGACGAGATTCTGTTGTTACATAATCTCAACAGTGATGTTTTCTTTCCTATCATTACCAATGATAATTGCCTCAAAGATACATTAGCAGTGAAGGTCATAGAGCAGGATAGGAAGTCAGAGTCCAGATAAAAACAGTCTATCAGCTGTATGGTCCATTTCTATTCTCTAAAGTTGTTTAAAACACACACACACACACACACACGCACACACACACACACACGAAACTCTCCCTCTTCCCCTTCCCCTCTCCTCTCCCTACCTTCCCCTGACATTATAAGCACAGAATTGTAGTATAATAATGGAAATGAATATCATCCATAGAACATTACAAGTTTACCTATAATGAATAATATTTTATAATTTCACTGAACAAGACAGTTTCTTTAAGTATGAGGAAAAGATATGCATATCTTCCAGACCACCTAGAACAAGCATCTATCTGTAAGCGATAGTGTCTATACACTTCCTTCTGACTTTCTTCTGAGACATGAGAAAATCTTCAGGGAAGGGTACACATTGTACAGATAATATTTTGTGTTCTCCATATCAAATTCCACCCTAAGGGTCTTTCCATACAGACACCCATGGAAAGTCTGCTGGAAACATTTTGATCAGAACAAGAAGAATCAGCGTACAGTTTAAGAATGTTGCTGATGCTATTGACTGCAGTGGTCAAGGTCAATGAATTTCTCTTGGAGATTTTTACATACAAGTCCCCTTCTTAAGCATTTTTTACTGAAGGTACTTTTGACCTTAGTGACAGAACATCATTTTACATGGTGCAAAAGAATGTAAATTCTGGACTAGGGGCTTCCCTGTAGAACGCTGAACTCAAAGAAGAGGTTCTGAGACATCTTAGCTGTCTCTTGTATGACAACGAGCATTAGGGACCCATTGCTCATTTGAGGAATATGTTCTTCCATGACGGTGTTGACTTTATGTTATTCCTTATTGAAATGCCTAATTTTTAATTGATATTCAATGTTTTGTCTAGATTCATTGAACATTGGCTTTAGTCTGTAGTGATAACACCAGGTAAATGGAAATTTTAAGACATATATATAATGATATAATATATATGAAATTTTAATATATATAAAATATACATATACATATTGGGTGGAAGTGTCAACCATACTGAATCAGTGAGTGATTGTTGGAAACACAGCCATCTTTTCACCTGTTCAAACCTTTCACATACACCTTAAGCCAAGAGAGCCAAGTTTTGTTTAACTCATGGCTACTGTGACATTTTTTTTCCACAAAACTACCTGAGTACAAAAGGGGAAATAACAGGCAGTCCATACAAAGAAAAAAGTCAAACTGTGGCAATACACAAAATATTGACTCGAAAGAAAAGGTGTGTGTCTATAATTCATATCCAAGGGGATTCTGAGCCCACCCAAAAAAAAAAAAAAAAAGAAAAAAGAAAATCCTAGCCAGAGGCCAATATATTTTTCTTCCATTGCTGTTTAAAAAGCCCATTCCATCCACACAATATGAATGGCCCCGAAGTGCACAAAACAACAGCTACTGAGTGGTCCCCTTCAGAATCAATGTGGATCAATGTGCAGAGCAGCTGCCTGCTGCGTGGCTCTCCTTGTCCCTGTCTGAGCTGAACAAGCTTTTTGGCTTCTGCTCATCTTTTGGGGATCAAGACCTTTCCCTGTACAGTAACTCAAATTGTTTTCTCTGTTTCCACTTGCACCAAGAGCCCCTTCTGACTCACCTCAGAGCATCTGGACCTGCAGAGACCGTGGTGTTACCTGGCCCCTCTGGCGTCCACTGTTACTTTTCCTATAAAGGGAGGGGCTCTTTGCCTGTGATTTTCAGTCATTTGAGGGATTGGGTTCAGTTTCTGGATGAAACATTTTATTTTTCTGAACATTTATTTTGCCCTTTAAAAGGGCACCCTTTCTAATTCCCACAAGAACACAGGCTAGTGGACAAGAAGCCTGCCTGACTGCAGAGACCTTCTGGCTCTCAGTACATTCATGATTGTCCCTTATTGCTATTTTTGACTCTGCAGCTTAATACCTTTGTAAAATCTCCCCTTTCTCTGTGAGAAAAAAAATGTAATAGATCAAGTTCCTTTTTCCTCAATTTTAAAAACTAAATTGTGAAACCTAAGGATGTTTTATGCTTCTTTTTCACAACAAAGAAAACAAAAAATACTATCTTAAAATTACTGTATTTTCTCAAATTTGACATGCAAAAACAATTTTCAAAACTATTATTATTACCTTGGTTATATGTAACAGGTTGGACTAATCAAATCATTGTAAAGATATATTGAATGAATATATGATAATAATGTTGGCTTAAATATTAAAGATATAAACCTGTTGAATTATAGTCACTGTTTTTCTTTAATTCATGATGACATTTCTTTATCTAGTTATAATTTCTCTAAATTCTGTGAGCAATTTTTATTTAAAATATAAGATGGTTAGGTTGAAGAACATAGCTCAGTGGGTGAGCTCTTTCTTAGCATATGCAAATCGAAAAATGAAAATAATGAGAGAGGAAATGAAAAATATGAGTTACCCCTCATCTTTCAATACTTTCCTTGGTGGCCAGTGACAGACATCATAGGTCTTTATCATGCTACACCCGAGAGAGGGGCTTAATTATGCCGAGTACATTTGTTTATTGCCAATATTGAGAGAGAGAGAAAAAAAACTCATGCCACTATAGCCTGCTACTAAGCACTTAATTGTTCTCCTATGTTGAATAATGAAATGTGGATTCTTTAAGATTGATAGAGAGATCAGGCAGGTGGTAGGGGCTGCATCTTCCCGGCTTCTACTGTATGATGATGACAATGTTACCTTCACCAACCTGCTTGCTTCCCAATCACGTTAATTACAATGTGTAAACTGGACTGTTGTTTTTAGAGAATGGCAATTAAACTATTTGTGCAGTAATTTTGATATTTTTTTAAATTTGGATAATGAAGAAAGATTAAAAAGAATAAAGAAATTTCTCTCCTGAAGTTTTGCAATTTTTAAGCAAATGATTACTTTTTAAAGCAGGGTAACTATTATTAAATATTAGCATGTAACTCTTGAATGGCTTCAGTATGACAGAAACCACTGCATTTTTATTTATTAACTCACACTCAACAAGGTAAATGCTATAGTGTCTCCATTTTATATGGTTAGACAGGCAGGGTATTTGCCTAAAGAGCAGTGCATGGAACTTCACTCTCACTGGTATGGATTTGGTTTCCTGAGAAACTGTGCATGCAGCACAAGTCAATGCACTTGTAACACTTGTGGTTGAAATTAGTGTTCAGTGCAGAGAGGGAAGCAGACCTGTTCTAGATGAAACACAGCTTTGTAGACAGTTGTGGTCAGTCTTTAGGATAGGGAAGAAATTGAGAACACAGCCTCTATCAACAGAAAGTAAGATCTGGGAATAATGTAGAATGAATTAAAATATTCTGAAAGTGCATTACAACAGATTAGCTCTTGTTTCCATGTCATTTGGTAATTCGATCGCCTGCCCTGTCTACAATCAAATTTCATTTTCAAAAAAAATCATTTAGTCTCGGAAGATGTCTTCCACAAAGCATGAAGATACATTATAGGTGCCAATTCACCAAGTTCAAAGGGTCTTGAAAAATAGCTTTGTGAGGGAACCCCTGGTAACAAATAATAAGCACATTTCTTGAAAAGAAAAGTCTGAGAATCAATTCCCTTATATGTTCTTCTGGTTCAGTGGAAAGTGAATGCCCTCACATACATGGCATGCTTTCTGAAATATTCTGAAATATTCTATTTGAATATCAACATGTTAAGGATACTACTGCAAAGTACTTAATCTGAGTGAAATAGTTTTCTGTGGGCAATGAGCATTCTGATGGGCTTTAGGGTCACATGAATCATGTGGCGTATAATACCTGGCCAACTTTACTTAACAGATAAAGCTGAAGTATAAGTAAGTGGATGTTGTCAAGATAAAATTCAGACACAGGCAATGTGGTTTTACCTTTAAACATTTGGCCATGCAAACTTTCAACAGTGGCTAACAATCACAACAACAAAGAAAGAATAATGAATTGATCAGGAAAGGAAACTTTCACATGGAACTGAGATCTGTGAATCTGCTATGGGCAACACTTTAAATACAAGAGCAACCTCAACTCATATCTTTTATGAGTAATATATTGGATTAATTTAACTATGCTATACTCTACTCATGCAAAGCACATGTAATATCAGTATTAATCCATGAAGTTGTAGAAGTACATTTTCTTATAAATTGAAAAATGAAGAAGATATTTCATAGTAGAAACTTTAAAAAAAATTCTGTACCATATCTAGTTCTGACTTCAATGGATAGTTGGTTGTCATATACTTTTACGTACTTAATGAAATTTATATCCTGATAGTAGTTTTCTTTCCTTACCCTCCTTCCACTACTCCCTCCTCTGCTTCCCTACCATCTACTCTTCTCCCCTGTTCTTCAGAAAAGGGGAGGCCTCCCATGGATATCAAACAGTCTTGAAATATCAAGTTGAGGTAAGACTAAGCACACCCTCTCCTACTGAGGCCAGAAGAGGCAGTAGAGTAGACACAAATAGTCAGGCAACAGAGTTAGATAGTCCATGCTCCCACTGTGAGGAGTTCCAAGCGGCACAGCTGTAACATATGTGCAGAGACCAGGTCAGTACCATGCAGGTTCCCTGTTGGCAGTCCAGTCTCTGTGGGATTCCATGAAGTCACATTAGTTGACTATGTAGGCTTTTTTGTCTGTCCATGACCCCTCTGCTTCCTACAAGCCTTTCTTCACTCTTCCATGGGATTTATCAATTTCTGCCTACATTTGGCTGTGGCTCTCTGCATCTGTTTCCATCAATTGCTGGGTGAACTGTCTCTGAGGACAGCTATACTAGACTCCGGTCTGGAAGTATAGCAGAATATCATTAACATTGTCAGATGTATATTCCCTCTCCTGACTTGACTCTCAAACTGGACCAGTCATCGGTTGGCCCATGACTCCTTTACCCCTGCACATCTTATAGGAAGGACAAATTGTGGATGTATGACTAGGTTGGTGTCTCAATTCCTCTCTTGTCTGGATGAAGGAGATGACCAGACCAGGCTCCATACCCTCCATTGCTAGTAGTATTAGCTAGGATCACCCTCATAGATTCCTGGGAGTTTCCATTGTCCTAAGTTTCTAGCTCACCCTGTGGATACCTTTTCCCCATTTCCATTTGTCTTGCCCAGTACTCTCTCGCTCTATCCTCCCCACCTAATCCCTCCATTCCCATTCTCATCTTCACTCTTACCCGGTCCTCTCCCTTCCCCCGTTTACCCAGGATGTCTGTTGTATTTCCCTTTCTCAGTGAGATTCAATGGAAAGTCAGATACACTAAGTCTGATAGAAGATAAACTGGAGCATAGCCTTGCACTCATTGACACAGATGACAACTTCCTAAATATAACACTAACAAGTCAGGTACTAAGATCAACAATTAATAAACAAGGCCTCATGAAACTGATAAGCTTCTATAAGACAAAGGACACCACCAAAAGGACAAAATGGTAGCCTACCAAATGCAAAAATATCTTTCCCAACCCTACATTCAACAGAGCCCTGATATCCAAAATATATAAAGATCTCGAGAAAAATAGATATCAACAAAGTAATTTTATTAAAAATGTGATACAGATATAAACAGAGAATTTTCAACAGAGGGCTCTCTAATGGTCAGGAAGCACTTAAGAAATGTTCAACATTCTTAGTCATCAGGGAAATGCAAATCAAAACAACTCTGAGATTCCAACTTAACACCTGTCAAAATGGCTAAGATCAAACACTCAATCAACAGCTCATGCTGGCAAGGTTGTGGAACAAGGGGAATGCTCCTCTTAATTCCTATTTATAGCATGTTCAAACTTGAGTTTGATCTGCTTAATGGTACACATGTCTACATCAGACAGGCTAGCTTAAGGTAAGTCAATGCCTAAGGAGAAGAAAGATATTGGTTACATAGTAATTTTTTGTTTTGCACTTGGTTTCATAAAATCCAGGCTATCCTGAAACTCACTATGTATCTATGCCGCGGTATTCCAGCAAGTACCAACATGTCTGCCTTCACAGAGTTTTTTTTTTTTTTCCATGTCCACTTGAGTTAGGAGTCTGTATTATTAGAATAATATTTCTGCATCAGGTACAGTTTCAGTAAAGAAAAAAATCATGAGCCAAAGGCTTTCAATGCTTTCTCAGTACACAGATAAAACTCTTCTTGTTGTTTTTATAACCAAAGGAATTTACATGGCCACATACCATCAGATAGCTTTCAGGTTTATAGAGAGAAGAGAAATGTATTTACTGAGAAATAATATATCCAACTCCAAACTAACTCATCATCTAACCTTATCCTTACAAGCTGAAAATTTGAGATGATTCTTAAACTATGTTTTGAATAGTCTTCCCACAAAGACCACTTACAAAATAAATTGATGACCACGTCTTTCCACTCCCCACTGTTATACTTTCTATTTTCAGAGTATTTCCTTGAGTTGCCTTTCTATCAGATGGTTCATATTTTGTTTAGCCTCATCCCATTTTGATAAACATACATCCCAGTAAGGCTAGATTATACAGTTGTTACAAAAATGATTAAACTGTCTATTTTGCTTTTAAAAATCTTTCTAACTTTGAACAATTCTAGGATGAATCCCAAGACTGTACATATACAAAGTACCCACTCTAGTATTGAGCTATATCCCAAGTCCCCCATAAGACCACAGTTCTACCATTCTATCAGTCTGGACTAGACCCTAATAGCCCTATAAACTCAATGTGCAAGATAATTGTGATCTGCAGCTATTCTGTTCTGTGCCAACAAAGCAGCAAAAATTTATTTTGATCAGCAAAATTCTTGTGATAAGCTTACACTCGCTTTCTGACAGTTGTTTCAAGTTCCACACTTTGGTATACTTTGACTGAAAATCATATTAATTTTGTACATATTTTGCTATTTATTGACATAATCTCTGTCTCCCTCCCCCCCTCTTTCCATGCTTATAGCTCCTATTAGCTGAGATCCAAGGGAAGTATTTATTAGTCATTTTATTGCTGTTGTTTATAGCACCTCAGTGCTTAGCTTATAACAGATCCTTAGTAAATTTAATGTAATTCTGGGGACCTAATCAAACAGTTCTAGAACAGAACTGAGTGTCTATACAAATAACAATTAAACCAGAGCCCAGTAGACTCAAGCACAGGGAACACATGACAGAAAAAAAGCTTAGTAAATCAGGGAGTAAGATAATAGAAATAATTTGTTTATGATATGGAATAATGAATATGAGAAAATATTTGAGAAAAGAGTGACATGTTTGAATAGACATTCAATTGTGAGTCACCAGGCATATATTCCAGTGTGAACTTTCTTATATATTGTGACTTAAAGAAAAAGGGAATTTAATGTTTTTTTAATGTTTTCATAGTATTTCCTCTCAAAATGAAATCTGTCTAACAGAAAATGGGGTTTGCTTTAAAAGGAAACTATTTTTTTTTTTTTTGGTTTTTTTGAGACAGGTTTTCTCTGTGTAGCCCTAAAGGAAACTATTATGAGTCTCTAAAATGGCAGTTTTTCCTTTCTGAAGATTTATAAAATAAATGCTTGCTTAACGATAAAAATTATATTTTTGAGACTTGACTGTCTAACATGTATAATAGAAATATAAAAAATTCAGGTGTAGACAGTTTTTCACAATTGAATAATTGTAAATAATTTTCAGACCTACTCCACTGTGTGTATACACACACACACACACACACACACACATATATATATATATACACACACACATAGATATTTTCCTTGTCTACCACAATTTCTGTTTTGCTGTGTTTTCTGTACACGAATCTTATAGAAAAATTTAAGGAGTCTATTACTGGATAAAATCTGTGTACATATACAAATGTGTTCATGAGTGCGTATACTAAATAAAATATGCTTACATATTATACATGTATATATGTATAAATATTGAAAATATATGAATATAGAATTTATAACAATAAGAAGCAATCAACATAGGTGTTATAGGAGGAGTTTGAAGGACAGTACTTAAGATGGGCTATTGGAAGAAAGGGAAAGGGAAAAGTGGTATAACTCCATTTCATTTTTTAAAAATTACATATAAATATTCATCATTTTTAACTTTAAGTGTGGTAGGTATATCAGTACCCTAATAAAGGTGAAATTGTTTAATCCATATTTTGTAATTTAAACAGATATTTTTTGTATTAAAATATGAACCATATGAGATGATTGGTCCCCTTTCAATCAGCAAATCTTTCTGGTATATTAGATACTCATAGCTTTTATACAGCAATAGTCTGCTTCAATTTCTCTATAGGATTCATGTACAGAAATCAAAGCAAAACATAAAATTGTGATAGACGAGGAGAATATTTCTTGTAACCCTGCAGTTTAGGGACCTCTTATTAAAGTTTGTTGGGCTTTTGTTTTGTGATTTTCCCTTTTCTCTGGACTCAAGTATTACTTTTCCAAGTATAATCATGCTGAAAGGATGATAGAATGGTTAGGCTGTAGAAGAAAAAGAAAAAGATTGGCTAAAAGCCTTTAAAGGAATCAAGAGGGGAAGAAAACCTTCACGGTTTCTGCAGTGAGATTGGATTGAGGTCTGATGTGGCTTGAAAGAGGATAAGTCCCTTAAAGAATACTTCAGTTATATTCCTGTAATATGCTTGTGACAGTGTGAAAATGTGCCAGTTGGGACAGGTTGTTCAGTGCATGATGAACTCAACTCAGCTAAAGAATTTGATCATGAGAGAGAGAGAGAGAGAGAGAGAGAGAGAGAGAGAGAGAGAGAGAGAGAGAGAGAGAGAGAGAGAGAGAGAGAGCTCAGTTCACTCAAGAAAATTAAATCTAGAAGCTAAATTTACAATGAGAAAGGTTTTTTTTTTTTGTTTGTTTGTTTTGTTTTGTTTTGTTTTTCCTGGATTTTCCCCTCTTATAGGCACTAATGAGCAAATGTGTGCAGGTGGAAAGGGGGTGGGGATAGGGGGTTTTCGGAAGGGAAACTAGGAAAGATGATAACATTTGAAATGTTGATAAAGGAAATATCAAATCGAGAGAGAGAGAGAGAGAGAGAGAGAGAGAGAGAGAGAGAGAGAGAGAGAGAGAGAGAGAGAGAGAGAGAGAGAGATGACCTATTAAAATATATTCTATATACATAAATATAAACTATTCAGTCTCCATTATACTCCTTATACTTATATTTTCAGGACTGATAATTTGGTGTTGGATAACCTATTGGTGTGCTCTTCTCTGGGTAAAACTATTTCTCCTAGAGGATACATCTACAAAACAAGTCCCACACTTTAAGCTTAGGGAGCACTGAAGAACATGGGGTGAAAAGATTATAAGACACAGAGGATCTGGGAGGTTGCCGTGAGATTTCCTATCTTAATAATGTCAGAAACTACACCCACAAAGTTTACCAACATGACTGCCTATATATGGGCTGAGCAATGATGAAGCCAATAGACATGCCAAAGGAGACAGGGAAAAGCCCCTGAGGGAATACTACACACTAATCAGGAATGGTTAAACCAAAGCTGCAGACAGTTGTTGCCTCCTCCAAAAGAGCTGCATCTTCTAAGTGAGAATCAACTATTCAAATAGTTGAGACTATGGGGGCTATTTGAATTTAAGCCCCAGAGGCAGGAGTAATATACAGTACAGGGAATGCCACAGCCTCCTAGGCAAAGTAAAAGTAAAAGAGGCAACTCATTCAATAGAAAGGAGTCTCTCATTCTAGAACTTGAATTATGAATTGGTGTCATGGCCAAGTTGGGGATTCTCAAAAGAATTCTAAATATTTTTATTTTTCTACGTGTATATACTAGTTTTCTCTAAAAGTAGTAATAGTATCTGGGATATGGAAGAAGGTGTTCAAGAATATCCATAGGTTTGTATTTTGAAAAGTAAGAAAATAGAAGAAAAAAAAATATTGTGAGCACTCTGTGTGACACAATTGTATGACACACATACAATTACAATGGTCAGACCTTTTACATAATTTGAGCCTCTTTCATGACAGGACCAAAACTGCAAACTCAGGGTCCATAAAAATATGGCTGGACTACTACTCAAAGTGTCTGATTCTAAACACAATATTTATAAGATTTATATGAAGTAGATTCTACGTAATAAGTTGTTTTCCAACATCACTGGGATTAAGGTGATCTACTGAAATAAGAATTTCCTAATTTAAAATAATCCTGTGTGCATGCTGATGGTGTCAGAGACATTTCTCATGCTGTTGCCCCCACTAAGAGTACATTGTAGTACTCTGATTTTGGGGGTTCTCAAAAAAGGAGAGTGAATCCCATATACTTCAGCAACCGTGTCACAATGTTTTTTTTTTAATCCTTATTAAATTTTAATTGGAAATTAAGTGACAAAAAAATCACCAACTCACTCTTCTGGAAGAATCTCGAATGTACTTATTCTGTGTAGCCATTCTGCTGCATGAGGGAAGACTCATAGACATACCTTAATTCATGTTTTAAGAATAAGCTGATGTTTGAAAGCTGGTAAGTTTGACTTGAGCTTTTAAGATAGCAGTATCCAACCAGGACACAAGAGAAAATGAACTACTAAAGTAGGAATGTTTTCCTTAACGTTGAAAGAATAGGGAAACTATACATATGTACTTCCATATCATATACCATTAGATATGATGTTATTAGAATAAATGTTTTGTCTCATGTTAACTTTTTATATATTTAGACATTTTCTTTATTTACACCTTAAATGTTATCCCCTTTCCTGGTTTCCCTTCGCAAACCCCTATCCCCTCCAACCTTCCCCTGCTCACCAACCCATCCACTCTCACTTCCTGGCCCTCACATTCCCCTACACTGGGGCATAGAGCATTCACAGGACCAAGGGCCTCTCCTCCCATGATGACCAACAAGGGAATCCTCTGCTACATATGCAGCTGTAGCCATTAGTCCCTCCATGTGTACTCTTTGGTTGGTGGTTTAGTCCCTGGGAGCTCTGGGGTGTATGTAGTGGTTGGTTGATATTGTTGTTCCTCCTATGAAGCTTCAAGCTCCTTCAGCTTCTTGGGTCCTTTCTCTAGCTCCCCCTCATGTTAACTTTTAAATATTCAGGTAAAAGAATCCATTGGTTACCTTTTGTATCTCTTAGCCTATCTCCAAATAAAGTAGACTAAATTTGTCTGGCTAAATCATTGTAATTATTACCAACTCTCAACAAGTCTGCCTAGCTGTTGTTACATTTTTACAATCTATCTATTTATTCACTTTTTAATTAAAATGTTAAATTTTTTATACTTTACTAAGCCAATCTGACTGAGGTCTTATATTTTATAAACATGCTGTAATCAGTAACCCTATAAAAATTTTAAAAGTATAAAAACCTACCTGTGCCTTATTTTGCTTTTCCAGAAGGCTGACAAAAACATGGTACTGTAAATTATAGCATGCATGCTTTCCTTTCAAGGTTGCTGCAAAACACAGCAGCAACAGGCACTAGAGAAATGAAGTCATCTACAGTGTGAGTTTTTCCAGCTATTGATGTAAAGTTCAGAAACTAGATGCAAGATTTGAAACTCCACAAGACTCATCACTCACCAAGGCAGGCTCATAACCTGGTGTTAAATACAATGTTAAAAGTGTTTCTGATTTTCACTAAACAATGTTTCATATGCAAGTGTTAACACAACATAGGTATTATAGGGATTTAAAATCCTAATGGGTTAAATATGTAGAGAAATAACTACAAAAAGTCAATCAAATTCAAACCACTCACTTCTATTAACATTACTCATTTAGAGTAAGTAGTTGTTCTTTAATAAAGCCAGAGAATGCAGAGGTCTACAGCATCATGTCACTGAATTCATCCAGAAGCATCCTGGCAAGGTTGCTGTGAGTCTCAAGAGAATCAGTCACCAGCTTGACCTCTCTCAAAAGCTGAATATGATCATTTAACATTTCGGCGGTGTTCAGAATTGGCATGTTCAATGGAAAACCGATATTTCAAAGAGTTCAAATGCAACCCCATAGCTGTAACCATGAGTAGAAAGCACAGAGTAGGTTAGTTGCCCACTTGTGAATGAGCCCACAGGTAAGCAATAGTGCAGAGGCTTTTATGGTTCCTGTGCATGCAAATGATCTAATGGATGTGCCACAATTACTTTCAAAACAGTGATGGAGAACTGGTAAATCATTGATGAAGAATTTGTTCTTCTAATAAATTACATACAAAATGAGGACATAAAGGTGGCAGGACCATCTCCACAATTGTTCACTATATCATGTACCTTTACAGTTTGGCATGGAAGAGCTTTAATAACTGTCCATTTAATTAAATATTCATTGAGTATCCACGAGGGCTTTGGTCTTGGGTGAGCACTATACCAAAGGATATATAATTGTAGAACTATTGTATCAGCCTAAAAAACAATCTTTTTCTACTTACATTCTCATGCCCATCAAAAAAATTATAACCTCTTTGTTGTTAATAAATAATGTTTGGTACAAAAACAGAGTGCTTCTCAAAAATATACCATGAACACGAGAACTTTGTGAAATTTCTTTATGAAATTTCATTGTGAAAAAACAGAGACTATTATTTACATCTTAACCCTGGGTGATAAATATAAATACAGTTTAGAAAATCAGGAATTTTCTGTTTTTTCAGCAAAGAGAGTAATGTAAATAAAGTCACGACAGGAAATTTAAAATTCAGAGCAAACCTAGGAAACTTAGAGAAGGGTATTCTTACTCTACCACTAGTACATAAATCTGGGGTTATGTACTAAAACTATTAAAATTTTATTAAATAAAAAAGCAGTATTTCTAACTACAAAAATAAAATTTGAGCGGGTTTTTAGTTTACCCATAAAATGCGAAATATGCATGAAGACCCATTTTTTAACTATTACAATTATTCACTGTCATTGTCTTTTCCTGCTTAATTAAACCAGTAGAATCCTCCATAGATATTTCAACAATGTTTTGTAAGTTTTTAGTGAGTCTATGGTGTTTAAGTACCTGGAAAGCCATAGTTCATTTTAGGTGCACACACACACACACACACACACACACACACACACACACACACACACATACACACACATGTCTGTGCGTACACAAAGCTAGATATAACATACCTAAACATTCTTGCCTGAGAAATTTTGTTGATGTTCCTGATCATCTACATACCCCAAGCACATATATTATCAAAAGATGAAAGTGGCTTTAAAGATTCTGGTCAAGCATCTCTTTATAAAAGCTATTTTAGTATACCCTCATAGGCATTGAGTTTAAGAAAAGAGTCATATGGAGCTTAAACATGTCATGAAATACTTGTGCTAAATTTATGGAGGAAACTGACATCTTTTCAAATCAAGTACTTACTTGATTTATACGAGTTGTAACTAGGTGCTGAAGGGAAAAAACTGAAAGGGAATCTAAGTGCCAGGTGTTTTAGAAATAAGTTATGATTTTTGAGAAACAAATCTTTTATGGAAAAGGGAAGTGATGATTTAGAATGGGCCATCTTGCACCACCACAGGGAGCATTTTCTATTCAGAGTTAGGGCTTCAATTGAAAAGGGAATCCATTAGTCAGTTAGTCAGGACCCTTCCCTGGCTTGTGTGGAACTCACAAAAATCAGCTGCCCCTTCCCCTCTGTGTTCAAATTAAAAATAGGTGCCACCCAATCCTTCTCACTCATTAGATGTAGTCTTTCTTGTTTTGGAGAATTTCATACATGTCCTGAAATTTGAGAATATTTATCTATTTCTGTGCTAAAGTCACCTCAATCTCTCCAATGGGTTTCACTAGCAATCACTTTTTCCTCCATTTAAATTACCTGTTAAATCCAATTACTTCTGCCTATGTGAATATAGGTGTAGGGCCATCATCTAGAACATGGAAAACATACCAGAGTTCAGCAGAGAGCATACCCATTGAAACATTGATTTGTTTCTCTCCAATAGCCACCAATTGCTAATAGCTTGTCAGTACAGGTTGGCATCTGGGAAGAATCTTCTACATCTATACTGGAATTTCAGGTGGTTTGACCTTCTGTAAGCCTCCACAGTTTCTGTGAGTTCCTGAGTGCAACAGTCATGTCATGCGTTTCACAGAACACAAGCAGAGCCTTCAGCTCTTAGATTCTTTCTGTCTCTTCCCCTGTGTCATTTCCTGAGCCTTGAAATTGGAGAGGTGGTGGTAACAAAAATGTTCCCTTTAAGGCTTAAGACTGAGTCTTGTGACTTCACACTCAATTTGCTCTTAGAGAATCTATCTGCACATACAGTCACATGTCATTTAAGATGCATAGAAATCTGAGCAGCAGAGGAGAGAAATGCTTGCATGGTTGCTTGAAAGAACATCAAGGGTCAGATGTCATGATCAGCCCTCTTTAACCTGTTCTTTTCTTCTTGTACTTAATGTGAGCAAATATTTGTTCTTTCCCCAACAAAGTAGAAGAACTATGCTCTCAGGAAGCTTCAAAATCATTTTCAGCCAGGGAGCCCCATGGTCTGCTAAATCTCCAAAAAATTCAAGAAAATATATGCTCTGCGGCCTTTCACTAGGGTCAATTTAGTGCTAAACGCAAATGTTTTAAACTGAATGTTCTCAAAGCTGGAAAGATCTGCAGAGGGTGTTTGAATACCTCATTCCTGGCAATGAATTACATATCTCCTAACCACCACACACACTCAAATAATTTTAATTTGACCAATGCCCAATACTTATATAAATATATGATAGACACATCATATTATATATATGAAATAAAAGAAATGTCACCCATCTTCCTATTGCCATCCTCATTTGAATCTGTCCACCTAACTACCCTCCCTCCAACATACTTTTAAATAAAACTTTTCCTAGCAAGATTTCGCTGAAAGGACCCTGATATAGCTGTCTCATGTGAGGCTATGCCAGTGCCTGGCAGATACAGAAGTGGATGCTCACAGTCATCAGTTATCTATTGGATGGAACACAGGGCCCACAATGAAGAAGCTAGAGAAAGTACCCAAGGAGCTGAAGGGGTCTACAACCCTATAGGTGGAACAACAATATGAACTAACCAGTACCCCCAGAGATCGTGTCTCTAGCTGCATATGTAGCAGAAGATGGCCTAATCGGCCATCATTGGGAAGAGAGGCCCCTTGGTCTTACAATCTTTATATGCCCCAGTACAGGAGAATGCCAGCACCAAGAAGTGGGAGTGGGTGGGTAGGGGAGCAGGGCGGGGGAGAGTATGGGGGACTTTCAGGATAGCATTTGAAATGTAAATAAAGAAAATAGCCAGTAAAATAAAATAAAATAAAAATAAATAAAAAAAGAAAAAGTAATTGTGTTGGACAAGTGTATGTGAGTGTGCATATACATCTGTTTGTGTACATGTGTGTGTGTGTGTGAGAGAGAGAGAGACAGAGAGAGAGACAGAGATAGAGACAGACAGAGACAGACAGAGACAGACAGAGACAGACAGAGAGATAGACAGAGGGAGCTCATTAGCTAGTTTTGTAACTATGTGTGTACAAGAGGACTGGGTGGGAGGTGGCATTGACTCTCTCTTTAGGCTGTTCTGTGTACTCCAGTCTCTATGCATTCAACCAATTCTCAAGTCTTTGCATCCCATGTTATAGTAGAAAAACTGTGATTAAAGATAAACACCATCACATCTACCTTTTGGCTTCCAAGGGTTGAACTCAGGTCATCAGGTTTATTGTGATCAAGGTGATTTTATCTGTTATATCTCCAGCTTCATAGCACAGGCTATTCTTGAAGTTGTGTTAGTAGTTATGTGGACCAGTGACTTAGAGGTATTACATAACTAATGCACAACCAAGAATAACATATTAAAGTCTGGTGTCAATATGTCTGATAATACAACCATCAAATCTCAGGCTTCATAAAGAAGGTGGATCTCAAATTCAAACTGTGCTGAGTGACTTTTACTCTATTCTAGGAAACTCAATGAGATCCTATATCAAAACAACAAAAAGAGGATGACAGTTAGCTCAACGGTAGAGTGTCTATTTTGGACTTAAAACCCATGCTTTTATCTACAGTAGAAAACAAAGTTTGAGATTAAGCTTAAACCTTGCAGAGCTATCAAAATCAAATGATAAACAGATGTGCTTACAATGAATCCTGAGAACTGAAGGACACCTCATTGGTAAAACATTATACAAATGTGAGGACATAAAATTCCAGAGCCCACAAAAAATTGATCAAATGGTCCTTGATTCCAGTGCTGGTGAGACAGACTCTGGTAGACTCGATGGGCACCATGGACAGTTAGTCAAGCTGAGTGAGTGAATCCCATGTCAAAGACAGCCATTATCTCAGAATGTGAGGTAGAAGGTGTCCTGAGAAATATTATCCAATGTAAACCTACACACACACACACACACACACACACACACACACACACACACACACACACACAATCCTAAATTAGGATTTCATTTTGAGAATATCAGGATTTCAATTTGAGAATAGCATTTGGAGGCCATCTTTTGAATGTTTAACATAAATCACTGACAATTTCTAGACAAAGGAGCTTATAAAACCTTGTATCATTCCCTAAAGAGAAGGCTAGATGCCACAGTGTAGGGGAATGCCAGGAGAGGGAAGTGGGAGTGTGTGGGTTGGTGAGCAGGGGGAGGTAGGAGGGGATATGGGGTTTTTGGAAGGGAAACCAGGAAATGGGATAACATTTGGAATGTAAATAAAAAAGTATCTAATAAAAAAGAACATGATGAACACTCAAAAAAAAAAAAAAGGAAATTGTGGAAATTGTCATAGTTGGTTTTGTTTGCTTGTTTACACCTGTGTAAATAATTGCTTAACTTTTATATAGAAAGAAAACCGATCATGGATCCGGGACTCCACTGAACTTAGGAACTTAGTCTGCACAGGTGAGAGTGTGCACCACAGAGGCAGACAGCTTCTGGGGCAGGCGGGAGCCACAGAGCCGCTGAGGCAGCACCCTTTTGGGGCTGCAGACATCCGGCACCCTCCCAGCCAGAGGACAGTGGCCTGCCCTGCACGGGAGTGCCATCTTGGATCCGGGACTCCACCGAACTTAGGAACTTAGTCTGCACAGGTGAGAGTGTGCACCACAGAAGCTGACAGCTTCTGTGACCTGCCAAAGCAACACAGCATCTGGGAAAGGCCCTGTTTTGGGCCTTCTTCTTCGGCCAGGAGGAGGTTCAAACACCAGATATCTGTACACCTTCCCTTTAAGAGGAGAGCTTGTCAGCAGAGAGTGCTCTAACCACTGAAACTCAGAGGAGAGAGCCTGTCTCCCAGGTCTGCTGATAGACGGTAATCAGAATCACCAGACGAACAATCTCTAAACAGAGACAACTATAACAACTCCAGAGATTAACAGATGGCAAAAGGTAAACGTAAGAATCTTACTAACAGAAACCAAGACCACTCACCATCATCAGAACCCAGCACTCCCACTTCGCCCAGTCCAGGGCACCCCAACATACCTGAAAAGCTAGACCTGGATTTAAAAGCATATCTCATGATGATGGTAGAGGACATCAAGAAGGACTTTAATAACTCACTTAAAGAATTACAGGAGAACATTGCTAAAGAGTTACAAGTCCTTAAAGAAAAACAGGATAACACAATCAAACAGGTAGAAGTCCTTAAAGAAAAACAGGAAAATACATCCAAACAGATGATGGAAATGAACAAAACCATACTAGACCTAAAAAGGGAAGTAGACACAATAAAGAAAAGCCAAAATGAGGCAACACTGGAGATAGAAACCCTAGGAAAGAAATATGGAACCATAGATGTGAGCATCAGCAACAGAATACAAGAGATGGAAGAGAGAATCTCAGGTGCAGAAGATTGCATAGAGAACATCGGCACAACAATCAAGGAAAATGGAAAATGCAAAAAGATCCTAACTCAAAACATCCAGGAAATCCAGGACACAATGAGAAGACCAAACCTACGGATAATAAGAGTGGATGAGAATGAAGATTTTCAACTCAAAAGACCAGCAAACATCTTCAACAAAATTATAGAAGAAAACTTCCCAAATCTAAAGAAAGAGATGCCCATGAACATACAAGAAGCCTACAGAACTCCAAATAGACTGGACCAGAAAAGAAATACCTCCCGACACATAATAATCAGAACAACAAATGCACTAAATAAGGATAGAATACTAAAAGCAGTAAGAGAAAAAGGCCAAGTAACATATAAAGGCAAGCCTATCAGAATTACACCAGATTTTTCACCAGAGACTATGGAAAGCCAGAAGATCCTGGACAGATGTTATACAGACACTAAAAGAACACAAATTCCAGCCCAGGCTACTATACCCAGCCAAACTCTAAATTAACATAGATGGAGAAACCAAAGTATTCCACGACAAAACCAAATTCACACATTATCTCTCCAGGAATCCAGCCCTTCAAAGGATAATAACAGAAAAAAACCAATACAAGGACGGGAACCAAGCCCTAGAAACAACAAGAAGGTAATCCCTCAACAAACCTAAAAGAAGACAGCCACAAGAACAGAATGCCAACTTTAACAACAAAAATAACGGAAACAACAATTACTTTTCCTTAATATCTCAATATCAATGGACTCAACTCCCGATAAAATGACATAGACTAACAAACTGGCTACACAAACAAGACCCAACATTTTGCTGCTTACAGGAAACTCATCTCAGAGAAAAAGATAGACACTACCTCAGAATGAAAGGCTGGAAAACAATTTTCCAAGCAAATGGTATGAAGAAACAAGCTGGAGTAGCCATTGTAATATCTGATAAGATTGACTTCCAACCCAAAGTCATCAAAAAAGACAGGGAGGGGCAGTTCATACTCATCAAACGTAAAATCCTCCAAGAGGAACTATCAATCCTGAATATCTATGCTCCAAATACAAAGGCAGCCACATTCATTAAAGAAACTTTAGTAAATCTCAAAGCACACATTGCACCTCATACAATAATAGTGGGAGACTCAACACACCACTTTCACCAATGGACAGATCATGGAAACAGAAACTAAACAGGGACACAGTGAAACTAACAGAAATTATGAATCAAATGGATCTGGCAGATATCTACAGAACATTCTATCCTAAAACAAAAGGATATACCTTCTTCTCAGCACCTCATGGTACCTTCTCAAAAATTGACCACATAATTGGTCACAAAACAGGCCTCAACAGATACAAAAATATTGAAATTGTCCCATGCATCCTATCAGATCACCATGGACTAAGGCTGATCTTCAATAACAAAATAAATAATAGAAAGCCAACCTTCACGTGGAAACTGAACAACACTCTTCTCAATGATACCTTGGTCAAGGAAGGAATAAAGAAAGAAATTAAGGACTTTTTAGAGTTCAATGAAAATGAAGCCACACATACCCAAACTTATGGGACCCAATGAAAGCATTTCTAAGAGGAAAACTCATCGCTCTGAGTGCCTCCAAAAAGAAACTAGAGATAGCACACATTAGCAGCTTGACAACACACCTAAAAGCACTAGAACAAAAGGAAGCAAATTCACCCAAGAGGAGTAGACTGCAGGAAATAATCAAACTCAGGGGCGAAATCAACCAAGTGGAAACAAGAAGAACTATTCAAAGAATCAACCAATCAAGGAGCTGGTTCTTTGAGAAAATCAACAAGATAGATAAACCCTTAGCCAGACTCACTAGAGGGCACAGGGAAAGCATCCTAATTAATAAAATCAGAAATGAAAAAGGAGACATAACAACAGATCCTGAAGACATCCAAAACACCATCAGATCCTTCTACCAAAGGCTATACTCAACAAAACTGGAGAACCTGGATGAAATGGAGAAGTTCCTAGACAGATACCAGGTACCAAAGTTGAATCAAGATCAGGTTAATGATCTAAACAGCCCTATATCCCTCAAAGAAATACAAGCAGTCATTAATAGTTTCCCAACCAAAAAAAGCCCAGGACCGGATGGGTTTAGTGCAGAGTTCTATCAGACCTAAAGCAGATCTAATCCCAGTTCTTCACAAACTATTCCACAAAATAGAAACAGAGGGTACTCTACCCAACTTATTCTATGAAGCCACAATTACTCTGATACCTAAACCACAAAAAGACCCAACAAAGATAGAATACTTCAGACCAATATCCCTTATGAATATTGATGCAAAAATCCTCAATAAAGTTCTTGCTAACTGAATCCAAGAACACATCAAAACAATCATCCATCCTGACCAAGTAGGTTTCATCCAAGGGATGGAGGAATGGTTCAATATACGGAAATCCATCAACATAATCCAGTATATAAACAAACTCAAAGACAAAAACCACATGATCATCTTGTTAGATGCGGAAAAAGCATTTGTCAAGATCCAACACCCATTCATGATAAAAGTCTTGGAAAGATCAGGAATTCAAGGCCCATACCTATACATGATAAAAACAATCTACAGCAAACCAGTAGCCAACATCAAAGTAAATGGTGAGAAACTTGAAGCAATCCCTGTAAAATCAGGGACTAGACAAGGCTGTCCACTTTCTCCATACCTATTCAACATAGTACTTGAAGTCTTAGCCAGAGTAATTCGACAACAAAAGGAGATCAAAGGGATACAAATTGGAAAAGATGAAGTCAAAATATCACTTTTTGCAGATGATATGATAGTATATATAAGTGACCCTAAAAATTCCACCAGAGAACTCCTAAACCTGATAAACAGCTTTGGTGAAGTAGCTGGATATAAAATTAACTCAAACAAATCAATGGCCTTTCTCTACACAAAGAATAAACAGGCTGAGAAAGAAATTAGGGAAACAACACCCTTCTCAATAGTCACAAATAATATAAAATATCTTGGCGTGACTCTAACTAAGGAAGTAAAAGATCTGTATAATAAAAACTTCAAGTCTCTGAAGAAAGAAATTATAGAAGATCTCAGAAGATGGAAAGATCTCCCATGCTCATGGATTGGCAGGATCAACATTGTAAAAATGGCTATCTTGCCAAAAGCAATCTACAGATTCAATGCAATCCCCATCAAAATTCCAAATCAATTCTTCAACGAATTAGAAAGTGCAATCTGCAAATTCATCTGGAATAACAAAAAACCTAGGATAGCAAAAACTCTTCTCAAGGATAAAAGAACCTCTGATGGAATCACCATGCTGGACCTAAAGCTTTATTACAGAGCAATTGTGATAACAACTGCATGGTACTGGTATAGTGACAGACAAGTAGACCAATGGAATAGAATTGAAGACCCAGAAATGAACCCACACACCTACAGTCACTTGATTTTCGACAAGGGAGCTAAAACCATCCAGTGGAAGAAAGACAGCATTTTCAACAAATGGTGCTGGCACAACTGGTTGTTAACATGTAGAAGAATGTGAATCGATTCATTCCTATCTTCTTGTACTAAGGTCAAGTCTAAGTGGATCAAGGAACTTCACATAAAACCAGAGACACTGAAACTTATAGAGGAGAAAGTGGGGAAAAGCCTTAAAGATATGGGCACAGGGGAAAAAATCTTGAATAGAACAGCAATGGCTTGTGCTGTAAGATGGAGATTTGACAAGTGTGACCTCATGAAAAAGCTTCTGCAAGGCAAAAGACACCATCAAAAGACAAAAAAACCACAAACAGATTGGGAAAGAATCTTTACCTATCCTAAATTAGAAAAGGGACTAATATCCAATATATATATAAAGAACTCAAGAAGGTGGAGTCCAGAAAATCAAATAACCCCATGAAAAAATGGGGCTCAGAACTGAACAAAGAATTCTCACCTGAGGAATACCGAATGGCAGAGAAGCACCTGAAAAAATGTTCAACATCCTTAATCATCAGAGAAATGCAAATCAAAACAACCCTGAGATTCCACCTCACACCAGTCAGAATGGCTAAGATCAAAAATTCAGGTGACAGCAGATGCTGGTGAGGATGTGGAGAAAGAGGAACACTCCTCTATTGTTTGTGGGATTGCAAGCTGGTACAACCACTCTGGAAATCAGTCTGGCGGTTCCTCAGAAAATTGGACATAGTACTACCGGAGGATCCAGCAATACCTCTCCTGGGCATATATCCAGAAGATGTCCCAACAGGTAAGAAGGACACATTCTCCACTATGTTCATAGCAGCCTTATTTATCATAGCCAGAAGCTGAAAAGAACCCAGATGCCCCTCAACAGAGGAATGGATACAGAAATGTAATTGAGGAAAATATGTAATAAAAATATAGCTGTCTCTTGTGAGACGATGCCGGGGCCTAGCAAACACAGGAGTGGATGCTCACAGTCAGCTATTGGATGGATCACAGGGCTCCCAATGTAGTAGCTAGAGAAAGTACCCAAGGAGCTAAAGGTATCTGCAACCCTATAGTTGGAACAACATGATGAACTAACCAGTACCCCGGAGCTCTTGTCTCTAGATGCATATGTATCGAAAGATGGCCTAGTCGGCCATCACTGGAAAGAGAGGCCCATTGGACTTGCAAACTTTATATGCCCCAATATAGGGGAATGCCAGGGCCAAAAGAATGGGAATGTGTGGGTAGGGAAGTTGGGGGGGTTATGGGGGGCTTTTGGGATAGCATTGGAAATGTAACTGAGGAAAATATGTAATAAAAAATATTAAAAATTAAAAAAAAAGAAAGAAAACCTTCCTGCCCTCACAAGTACAGAAGTTCAAACCTGGTATGTTACAGACAGCTTTAATAGTAAAGTGGAAAAATTCTTAAAGTTGGCTTATTGTTCTTGTTTACTTGAGCTGAATGCTGATTGTAGGGCACTGATACGCATAATACTTTCCTTTTGCTTTTTTTGTTTGTTTGTTTGTTGTTTCAATGCATAAAGCAAAAGGATATATTCAAAGAAAGTTCTTATTTTCAATAAAAAATAGGTTTCAGTATAAATAGATGCATAACATTTTTTCCCTTTGAGTAAAGTTCATTGAACAGAAACCACGGAAGTGATTTGTCTATGCCAATTATCAGCTTGTCTGCATTGCAGGTCAACCTGAGGCTCAATAACCAATTTGGTTAGATTTTATCTTATTCTTTTCACTTTCCATCGTGTGGGAAGTTGAATTTTCATGAAAACTAGAGACCCATTGCAATAACAAAGTTTGAGTAAAAGATGTTGCTATGTAGAAACATTTGAAGATATGCTTCAGAAATCTGATCCAAGAAGTGAATGCTTGAAATAAATATCAAATCTATATTTGGGTAGGAGACCTACCCAAGTTCAGTGTCTTCTGAAATCTTTCCTTATGTTAATCACAGTGAGTACTCTAAGGATACTTTTGTGTGTGTCCTTGTCCCTCTGCCTCTGTCTAACTTAGGTATAATTATATATATACCTATATATATACCTATGTATATATATGCATATGTTCTAAAATATTCATATTTGTATTCCAGAGAAAAAATAGATTCAATAATATTAATAAAAATTAGAAAAACGTTTGTGTCTTAAGTAACCTCAGAACTCAAGGATAACTCACAATATCACCCAAGAATACCCCACATTACACAATATATCCTACAATATCACCCAAAGATATCCTACAATATCACCATCGCCTCCAACCTGTGTATAGAAGTGGGGTAGTACCTTAGAGTAAAGATTCTAAAGTTGGCAGCTTGGTCAATTTGTCCATAAGATGACTGTAAGTCTCATTCTTTCCCTCCTATTTCTCAAAAGCCTCACATCTCTGTCTGTTGCCCTGCCTGTTATCTGATGGTGGTTAAATTGTGAGTGCAGAGTTATGTCTGTTTCTGACAAATGTGTGTGTCTGCTTGTTTAGAATCATCAGCTCAGAATGACAGTTTCCAGAGGCTTTCTAACTTCTAATTCAGAGCAAATCTTTCCAAAATGAACACTGGAACACCAAGACTTTTCTCCTTCTTTTCTGTTTCTTCATAGGCAGGGCAGGCACGGCTGACTTTCCCAACAGCTTTGTCCACCCTGGTCAACTGACTGAATAGTATAAAATGAAATATACTATTTTAAGAGGAGCTAAGAATATTGATTTGAGTGGAAAATTTATTGAATCCTTTTCATAAGTAATTATATATATGTAATAATTGAAGACATTGATAAAACAGAAAAAAATGTATCTGTGTTTATCAAGTTCATTGTTTTAAAATGAAATTATCCAAGATGTGAACAAGGGTATGAATGCTGCTCCAGAACTCCTAGAAAGTTCCTTCTTTTTTTTTTTTGATTTTTAATATTTTTATTACATATTTTCCTCAATTACATTTCCAATGCTATCCCAAAAGTCCCCCATAGCGCCCCCCCACTTCCCTACCCACCCATTCCCATTCTTTTGGCCCTGGCATTCCCCTATATTGGGGCATATAAAGTTTGCAAGTCCAATGGGCCTCTCTTTCCATTGATGGCCGACTAGGCCATCTTTTGATACATATGCACCTAGAGACAAGAGCTCCAGGGTTCTGGTTAGTACATCATGTTGTTCCAACAATAGGGTTGCAGATCCCTTTAGCTCCTTGGGTACTTTCTCTAGCTACTCCATTGGGAGCCCTGTGATCCATCCAATAGCTGACTGTGAACATCCACTCCTGTGTTTGCTAGGCCCCGGCATCGTCTCACAAGAGACAGCTATATTTGGGTCCTTTCAGCAAAATCTTGCTAGTGTATGCAATGGTGTCAGAGTTTAGAAGCTGATTATGGGATGGATCCCTGGATACGGCAGTCTCTAAATGGTCCATCCTTTCATCACAGCTACAAACTTTGTAACTCCTTCCCTGGGTGTTTTGTTCCCAATTCTAAGAAGGTGCACAGTGTCCACACTTTGGTCTTCATTCTTCTTGAGTTTCATGCGTTTAGCAAATTGTATCTTATATCTTGGGTATCCTAAGTTTTGGGCTAATATCCACTTATCAGTGAATATATATTGTGTGAGTTCTTTTGTGATTGTGTTACTTCACTCAAGATGATGCCCTCCAGGTCCATCCATTTGGCTAGGAATTTCATAAATTCATTCTTTTTAATAGCTGAGTAGTACTCCATTGTGTAAATGTACCATAATTTCTGTATCCAGTTCCTTCTTACAAATGACACTCTTAGTACTTAAACTTTAGATGTTTCTCAAGCAAAAAATATGTCCCTCATTTTTAAGTTCAACTCTAATTTATTTCAGTTTCTATTTTCCTTATTCAATTATATTCTCTCTGTGACACATTTCATTAAACCATAAAAATTTAACTTTACTATTAATTACAATGAAATTTTTTGATTGTATTACATTTTTATTTTACCTCTTAATGATAAGAATAGCTATATTTTGATCCAATAGCCACCATTATTCAGCATAAAGAAATGTCTGCATAAAACCATGTCATTGATTGTCAATCACTACCAATAATAACATTTTATATTGATGAGGTTAAGGTTATTGGACATTCACTAGACAAAGTATGGTGTTAGCAGTACTTATAAAGCTATTAGTTTATATATATATGTATATATATATATATATATGTATATATATATACAGATTGCAAAATAAAATCTCTTATTCTATCTTCTCTTAGGCCTTTGCTTTTATTATTTACTATACAATTTTCATATTTTAGTGTAAAGGATGGTATACAAACCAATAAGACCATTATTTCTAAAGATTTTCTTAATTGATTGCACATATTTTTGTTCTTAGCAAAGACACTATGCTCTCTATTATTATTTTTTTTTACTAAGTGACTGTAATCCCTACCTACTTCTTTCATTTCATCTAGGCTTTTGTTTTCATGTATAATTGAGAAATGTTTATAATCCAAACTTAGTGGATAATAGTAACATCAGTAATCACATGGAGTTGTATGGTTTTAATTCTGTCAAGAGGAAAGTACAACCTTGCAGATGTTTCTTCAAGGTCTTCAACCAGCACCTTACCTACACCAGCTACTCACACATACATGTATGCTTAAATATGCAAAAGCACACATGGCTGTTAAACACCTTCACCTCACATATTCATTATTTCTGTATGAATTGCTTCGGAGAATGTTCTATCCTTTTAATTTGGTGTCCTCACCTTGTGTCATGTGAATAAACCATGAACATTAATAAATCACTCCATTATTCATTTCTCTCTAGAAGTCTTCTGTGACACATTTAAAGACTGAGTTAACTGTTTCTGTATTTGCCAAATACTTTCTACAGAATTTTGATGTGGACATTTTCCAGACAATGTTGTGACTTTTTTTCCTTTTGTCTGATGCCCCCAAGCAGAAAGATCATTCTGAAGAAAACATTATACTACTGTACCCTGTCACATGTCAGGTACAGTTTCTATCAATTGATGTGTGTACAATAGATACTATTGAGAAAATAGACAAATGAATGTCTGCTGATTCTAACTTTATAAATCCATTTTTAGTATCGTAGAGCTAAGAGTCACAGTTATTCATTGGGCCCTTGAAATAGGATACAAAGAGATTCCAGTATATACAAGTGTAAAATACACACTGTATACCTTCTTAACTATTCATGAAAACAGCCAAAATATTGTGATAATTGTAAATGATGTATATTTTGAAATTTTATTTTTTTGATAAACTGTACTGGGTGATAGGTGCTACTAAAATGAATCTTATTAATCTTAGTGCTATTTTAATATAGAGACTTGAAATTTTTAATGAAATGTGTGGCATCCATTCACGTTCATGCCTTACTTAGTGAACAGGAATTATATAAGTTCTGTGGATTACAGAGAAAATACCATCATCAAAACAGCACTGGCATCCTCTGAAAGATTAAATAACAGTCATGTCTTAATTGTCACTAGCATGCCTTCTTTTTTAAATTCCCTCCTTTAAATTCCCTTACAACCAATGGACTTAATTGCTATAACTTGGGTGATTGATACAATCAAAACAATTTAGACATAGTGGTTTTAAACAAATCCACTAAGACTGTAGTTCTTTCCACATGCAAATCAAAAGAAAATACTCCTGTATAATATGACAGACAAAAATAATAAGACAGACAAAAATAATAAGGCTTGCATAGCCTTTTGGGACATTCTGAAAGGATCGACCATCAACAGGGTTTCTACCAACCTCAACCATACCTGTGGTTATTTGTGTACTTGAAATATATTTACTATGACCAATAAAGTGAACCTTCAGTTTTAATTGGTTTAAATAGACATAAGCACATGAGGCAAAATCTAACCTACTGAAAATTACAGTTCTAAATGAGGTAATCTCTGCCCCATAGCTAGAAAGATGTACTTTCTAGTATGCTTACTTTGCAACACCACACTGAGAATATCTATAATCTTCCTGGAACGCCAACAACATAAATACAAGGTTGTGGAAGTAAGGTCAGGAAGATTTTAAAAGACAGAAGAAGATAAGGGAAATTCATGTAAGACAATGCACCAAAAACAACACTGAAAAACCAGCATGACTGCCCAAATGTCAGCTGAGCAAGGCTGATACTAATCAGTGTGCCAGACTGGGTAGAGAACTCAACCCTACAAAGAACTGTAGGCAACTGAGAACATTTGGGAGTATGATGGCTGGTCTTTCACAGGGAAGAGCATACAAATTGGTTCTCCATGACCCAAATAGGTCAAACATACATACAGGTAGCTTTCAATAGACTGAGCCAGTCATATTTCTTAATATATAGGCATATAGACATATGCATGCAATAACAATTAGTGAAAAAAAAGAGCCTTAACTCTGAAGGAGAGTGGTGAGGGGTATATAGGAGAGTGTGGGGGGAGCAATGGAAGAAATGTTGTAATCACATAATGATCTCAAAAAATATTGAACAAGTTTAGAGATTCCAAAACTTTAGAGAAACCTTGACTTTTGTGTTTCTAAGTGATTTTTTCTTTTTTCTTCTTATGAAATAAAAATATGCCTACTTAATTAAGTTCTCACCAAGATCTATCCATATGTTGATTATGTGATACTAGTGTCCCTTTCATGTTAGCTAAATTATGTTTGATTTTTTAATTAAAATGGGGACATCCACATAAGAACAATTAAACACTTTGTCCCCCAATTTCTTTTCTGTTTTATGTTTTACAAGCACAGGCTGCTTTTGATATTCTATTTGAATGATTAATTCAGGATAACTGAAACCTCTAGAAGCTGTTTGCAGGAGGCCTTTCTTGTGTGAAAGCAATTTCTGATATGGGAATATGCAAAGTTTATTGTGTATTTAAAATGCTAAATCTCAATTTTTTAATCTCCTGCTGAATGTCCAGAAAATAGGCCTTTAAAGAACACGGGATAATTAACATTCAGTTTAATGGGCTCTAATTGTGAGCTAATATCTGATTGAATGGATAACATTTCTGCATGTGGTTTTCTTCCAGGGAAGTATTAGAATAATGGACCATCAGAGTGGCTCAGATTCTTGCCAAAGTTTCCTCCCTGTAAGGAAGAAATATTAGTCCCAGAGCACATAATTTTGAAATCATCATTAATGCAGAAGGAGACAGACATGTTGAATGTCTGATTTTGAAGAAGGGGTTAGAAGAGCTGCTGTCCTTTCTTTGATATACTTTTTCTTGGAGTCTATGTAACACGCCTGCATTCATTTTCCCAGGAATGACTCCTCACACTTTGACCATCTATGTTGAGAACCTGCATTGTGCAAGGCAGCACATCCATGTTTGCAAGGGTTCCACTATTCCCCCGAGTCCTAGTTCTCCTCCAGGGTATACAAGGATCCAGGCACTGTTATCAGTGAAGGCAACATGTTTCTGACAAGTGATGAGGGCAGAGTGAGAGACTTGGGAGGACAGGGCAGGCATCCCATTGCTCTGTTCCAGGAACTGATATATCTCCTGTCACACTGGTCCTTTTTATAGACATGTGCTTGTTGTGAATGTTTGATTTTATTCTGAATGAGACAAGTATGACTTCTGTACAGAAAAATGATTGAAAATCATTTGCTCTAAATACACAAAATCCGATTCATATTTTTTAATTTCATACTTCTAGTCTATACAAAATGGAAAGCTTGTGTATGAATGAATGTGATGAAACGCTTTCTGAACATTTTGATAAACAAAACAAATAAGATTTTGGCTTCTTTTTGTTCACTGCTTAAATATTGAGTACAAATCATTTTGTTACTGTGTAAGTGAGATTTAGTTGAATGCATCACATTCTTATATATCTGGTGAAGCTTTGCTCTATTCAAGTAATGTTCTAATATATAATACACCTTCCAATATTTAAGTGTAGTTTTTACACAGTTACTTTTGGAATAAGCATGATGTTTAAATAATTAGATATTTGTGTTGTTTGAGAGGCAGAAAGCAATTAGCAGAAATAAGCAAATGAAGCATGTAGGCAAAAAAACTAAAGGTTATGAGTGTTCATATAAATCTTCCAGAAATAACATATATGAAAGTCAATCATTACTTAAAAATTAACATTCATGGCTTTGTGATTTCTCCACCACAGGCTTTAACTGTGTCTAGAGGTTTTCTTTTGCTTGTTTCCTTCTTTTGTTCCAATATGAAATGTGAGGAGTATTAACATTCATTGCAATATAAGTATGCTACTTAGAATAGAAATGCTACATTCACATAAAGCTTGCTCAATCGAAGCCATGGTTGTTGCTGTATCTATTATTATACAAGTACTGTTGCCATTTAAAATTAAGAAAATCACAGCCAGGATTTTGGTCAGTAAGGAAGTAGAAAGAATCTGGGAGGAGCTGGGGAGTGGAAACTGCAATGAGAATATATTGTATGAAAAATATCTATGTTTAATTATTAAAAAAAGATAAAAATAAAGAAATCCTGACACGTTTGTGTACAGAGCTGGATCTATGCCAAGCAAGTTAGTTTAGTCAGAAGTCTGTTAAAAGTTAATATGTCTTAGGTTTGATTGTATCACTAAATGCAAAGAAGGAGTAGTTAATTACTGAGAAATGAAGTCTTGAGTCCGACTGAGCTCCTACTTGCTATTTTTTCATACTACAGTATCAAAAGAAATAATGCAAGTACATCCCTTATAATCGCCCAAATCACCCATACTCAGCTTTGCCTCCTCTTTTATTCAAATGATTGTCTCTTTCCTATACCAATGTAGCCTCCTATACCAACATAATCATAGGTAAGCTTACTTTAGATACTGTAGATCACCTTCACTCAGCCTGATGATTGACCTGCCATTTGCTGTGACTGTTCAAAATAAATGATAAACAAGAAACATGCCCAACACTTATAATAGGTACAAATCTGCTCAGTATGTAGAACTCCATCCTCACCTCAGAACCAACAAAAGCTCTTGGGAGTGGACATATGTGTTCCTAACATTTCTATTTCCCTGCTTCAAAACAGGAGCTTCCAGCTATAAATGTAAAGAAAAATGTTTCACTGAATGAGGTCTTCATTCAACTATTATGTCTGAGGCTCGAACCTAAGAAGTTAAATGTAAATTTAGCCTCCTTCAAGTAGTCTATTTTATCTATAGAAACTACCAAACCATTAGTTTATGCTATTATTCTATCTCTGTCCCTGCCTTCTTTCACCTTGCCCTTCCTTCCTTCTTGCCACCCTGTTCTTGCTTTTCTTATACTGAAGGATAAGGATGATTTAAGCTGTTCATTTTCAACATTTATTACATGCTACTGTTTTTAAATGCACCTAAGTAAACACTAGATATAATAGATTCCCAAGCTTTGTCCAGAACAATGAATAGAAATTCTTATAATTAAACATAGGAAGAAGCTGACATACGTATTCCAGTGAGAGTAAGGCCTCCTTGCTCCATCACAGTACATTATGAGTTCATGCTCACTTAACTGCAGGATGGGGAATTGTTCAAAACTGAAGGTCATAATTTATCTTTGCTACAGTATATAAATGAGGGTATTCCAGGGGAATATGTCATGCATCTGAACAGTATCTATTATACTCCTGATAACGAGGTAAAAGTGATGAGAAATAACAGTTACACAGAGAGAAGAAACACCTATTGATAGGAAGGTCTTTCTAAATCTTCCCATTAATAGCCAGCTGTTGTGAAGCCAATACATGATACAAAAGTTCCCTTTAGCCAGGACATCTGTCATTCTACAAGTCAAGTTTAAATGACCTATAATCATCGGGACACATCTCAGCTTCGAGAAGCAATATTCTCCAACAATGGTTCCTAACCATCCTAATGCTGTAACTTTTTAATACAGTTGTATGCCCCTCATGTTTGGTGACCCCTAATCATAAACTCATTTTGCTGCTACTTCATGATTGTAATTCTGCTCCCATTATGAATTGTAATATAAATATGTGATATGAAGGATATCTGATATGCAACCCCCTTAGAGGTGTTGTAACCCACAGGCTGAGGACCACTATTCTAATCTCCATCAACATTTTGTCAGTAAATTCCAAATTTTTCACCACATCACCTATAAGATATTTATAAGATGTTTATATGGCCAAGTAGTAGCTTTTCTCATTGCCATAGAATGAAGTCACTGGAAGGTCCCTAAGATGCTCTCTTATCACGTAACTTCACTCAGCCTCTGGTTGGTTTTCTTTGAGTGTGTGTGAGTAGAAGCTAGATGATCAGTAATGTATTATGGAAGCTAACATTTTTGTTAACGTTTTGAATTGGAAGCTAACATTTGGTTAATATTCTGAATTGCTTTTCAAATACAGGAAGAACATGTGAGTGACTATTGCTTTTGGTAGTTTGACTACATACAAAGTATAAATAGATACCAATAAATAGATATGGCTACTTCATGAATACTCACTAGATTCAGTTAAGTACTGCTTATATTAGTTAGGTATGTGAAATATAAATGATCTGGTTATAATCATGATTCCATTAATTTATATACTAAGTTGACTGTGTAGTTGTTTTTCAACCAAGTTCATAATTGAAAAGATAATTTCCTTGAAATTTTTTTTTTTGGGTTTTTTTTTTGTTTCATTTTGTTTTGTTTTTCAAAACCTAATGAATTCTCTGTTGAAGACAGGATAAAATGATCCTAAACACAGTATTGCACTGTATGTTATGCACCGGTCTATGCAAACCCCAATGCCATATGTTTTAGTCTTAGACCCAGTGTGACTGTATTTCAGGATTGGGTGGTTAATGGTGTAATTACATTTAAATGAAGTCATAAGAGACCACTGTCCTGTGAAGAAGAGCTTAGAAGTATTCACACTATGAGCAAGCCCAAGAATGGCTTGGGGATAAAACTCCTGCAGACTAGGCAGATCTCCAGTAAGCAGAACTGTAAGTAAAGGGCCAAAGAGATAACAAAGGGAAACATTTGAAGCTTTTTCCTTTATCCTCCTGCAAGGGCCTGGGAGGGCTTCTGTTCCAGCAGCCTCACAATCTCTGCTCCTTTACCCAAGCTTATCATTTAAGTGGGAGGCTATTCTTGACTCTTTACCAAAAGCTGGGGGCCCGCCACCCCCTTTCTCATTGGCTCAGCTGTAAAATGGAAACTTAGGGAATGAAGACAAGTCCTACATTACTATAAACAGACGTTTACCTGTTATTTTGTTAAAGATAAAATTAGAAGAAGAGGATCCATACACCATGTCACCCCAACACTTAAAACCCCAGCCACCAAGAAGAAAAACGAATTTTGATCTCCTCTCTGCTCTACAGAATGTCTTTCAGTGTGAGGTGTGTGTGTGTGTGTGTGTGTGTGTGTGTGTGTGTGTGTGTGTGTGTGTGTGTGTGTGTGTGTGTGGTGTGTATGTGTATGTGTATGTGTGTGTGTGTGTGTGTGTGTGTGTGTGTGTGTGTGTGTGTATGAGTGTGTGTGTGTTCCTTCAATTATAACAAGTTTGTTTTTTATTTATGCCTTGCTTTTCCTGAGACACTTCTTGCCTTTTAATTTTGTACTTGGCAGAAAAATGAACTTGATCAACTCTTACAGAGGCTATCTAAGAGTCAAGAAGAGAGGCGTTGGCCAACCCTCACTCTGAGGAACATGGAATTTAGTTTTTCAAACTCGAAAACTGTTGCAGTAAAGCTCCAACCCAAATAAGCCCAGACAATGAAAGCACAACGCAATTAATATGAATACATGTTGTGCGCCTAGATTGGGCAGATCTACCACTACACTACCATCTTTTCCGTGTAAGAGACCCCTTATAACTTGCAGTTTCTCCAGGCCAGGTGCTTCTACTCCACATTCCTTCTCCCTCCTCCTCCATCATCCTCTCTCTCTCTTTCTCTTTCTCTCCCAAAATCTTCAGCTCCACCTTCCCCTCTTTCTCTGCCCAATCTAGCCTTTATTTATAAATTAAGGTGGGAGAGGGTTTACAGGAAATCACCCAAGTGCTGACTCATTCCTTGTTCGCAGCCCCTCACAGAAGAACAGAATTAACATCAAATACAATTAGCCCCAGGGCTATCCGCATCACAAAACTACCTAAATCCCTAAATCATACTAGTTTTAAGCTATACAGCCAATATTTGCAAACAGATAACACGATTAAAATAGGCTCTCCTAAGAAAATGCAAGTAATTCACGGCATTATTATGTGATGGAGGGTCATTTTTATCTCTCCCTGGACTAGAGCTCTTTACATAGCCTAGCTGGCCCGCAGCTTGTGAAGCTTCTCCTTTGAAGTGCTAGGATTACAGACTAACAGACCTGTACATACACATCAGGAGGCTTACGGGGCTTCCTGTAGTACAATCAGCATGAATTGAACCATTGTTGAACTTCTGTTCCTAGAGCTCTGTGATTATGATTTTATTGAATTTTCAGACTAGACTGAGGATAATAGAGTTTCCGTGATACATAAGGAACAGAGGTCAGTGAGTAAACTGATATTATCGTGGTAAAGAGTTTAGAATAAGCATCACTAATATAGCCACTCTGTTAGATACCAAGTCCACATTTGCTTAATCATTACAAATCAATAAATCATTTTGACATTGTAATATGAACCCATTTTTAGCCTATGAAGACACTGGAAATTGCTAATCAAATTGAATTAAATACAACTTTTGGCCAAAGTGAATTCACAAAGTTTATTACTTGCTGGTACAGTTTCTATGCCTGAAAAGACATTATAAGAGAAACAAGACAAAGACTATTTCAATCATAAGTGATAAATTTAATGTTTGATAGAATAATCAAGTTGTCAAAAGCTTGGTCACTGCTTAAAGGGCTAATTATATGAACCCAGCACTAAAATTTAAAACCTACCACATCCCAAATAGACTTGCTAGTGATAAAGAAAGGATCCCTGAACAAAAAGGCCTAAATTGTAATAAGGATCCAAATGAGTTAGTGATAGCTATCATAAAAATCTGGCAGGCATTCTATTTACAATTTGTAATAAAACTGTCACATATTAAATTTATAAAAGCATTTATCTTGGAAAAATAAATATATTTGCCAAGGGCAAGTTAATAACCTCTACACTTCATTTGAATATATGGACAGAAAGACAGCTTGACTAACAAAGCATGTAAAAAAATTATTGAGGAATGTATAAGATGCTGGGACAATCACTCAGAAGGGTCCTATGCTATGAAGGAACAGCAGGGATACTTTCTACATCATCTGAAGTATAAATCAATACTGTGAACAGTTCACCCAAGGGTTGTGCACACAGAGAAAATGATATTCAAGTGCTTCCATTTTCAGAAACAATTAAAAATGTTCCCATTTAAGTACTAAAGGAACATGTGGGTTTTTAAAAGCACGTAATTGAATGCATGGCTATTTCCTATGATTGGAGATGATTTACTTACGTGAATAATCTAAAGGAAGAAAATGTTCTTTAATAGGGGGTATAGGGGGTAAGGGGTGTCTACAGAACAGAAACCTGTATAATCAGTATTCTCATCAAATGAGCTTAGAGATACTCAGAAAGCACCAGCTTCACACTGTTTAAAACAATCATAATGATGGTGTGAAGGCGTGTTACATACTCCTGCTGTCATAATGAGGTTAAACTACTCACCTTGGAAATGTTTCCCAGTACATTCATAAATATTTACAGTATTCACCTAAATAAGATAGAATAATCCTATATGCTTAGAGTCAAATGGATTTGTATAGTTTTAGCAAATATAAATCTGTATGGCAGGAGAAAGCAAGACCATTATTAAACTTCTTCAAGCAGTAACTCGACCAGTTAGAGTGAAGGCCATATGTGAATGACGAGACTAGGGTGTGGTCTAGTGCTTCAACCACAGAGAGTAAGAAAGGAAGGGTATGATCAAAGTACTTAGTGTGCATGTATGAAAATGTGTGGGAGTATGCTGCTATTAGGGTCAAAAGTCACAGTCCACCATGTTCAGATAGCTTTATGAGCTTGGCGCAAAATGGATGACTTCCTTTTTCTGTCTAACATTACTTGGGAACTGTCTTTCAGACCACAGACATAAAGAATGACCCCGTGGAGAGCTCTGTGTAAGTCCTACATGACTCAGCACAGAGGTGATATTCTGCCTTCCTGCTCATATAATAATTGGGTGCTGTGTTATGTCCAATCAGACCTTTCCACCTGTGACTCTAAGATCCCCTATATACCCTATCCCTGGACCAATAATGTAGTGCTGTCTCTCTGAAGCTAACTCTTGGAAGTTGTCTCTGTCTTCTCATGGCTGACCAAATACTGCTTGTTGTTTCTGCTCCTTTTGTCCTGTTCCCTTTGTCCTCACAAGAAAGCAGCCAATGTCCCCCAAGAAAAAAAAAAGAGACAAAATGATACAATGAAACATTATTTTGTATACTAGATATATGCTGAAATGAGAAATGTAGATGCAAAGGGAAAAAGGAAAAGACACATTTTTACAAATGGTAAAGGGATTCTGTCAGCAAGTATGACATGATGTATTACCATATTTAGCTCACATTCTTGTTTAAAATGATGGACTTCATTTTGATATTCTCATACACGTCTCTAATGTACTCCATCATGTTTTGTGTTACATTCCATTGTCTTCTTGAGTCACCAGTGTCCTTTCCTATTACTCTCCTTTCTTTGTCCAGATAGTTTTCCTTTCATTTCATAACATTTGCTCTAGAGGAAAAGCATTGCTCTATTTTCAAAAAGAAAAAAAAAACCAACCTTTAAAATATTTGCTTTAAAATCAGTATTTTTAACATTTTAAAATACCTTCTAGTTATTAAAAAATGTAATTATGCTCTTTAAAATTTTTCCTTTGAACAGTTTACTTCCCCTTACTTTAACCATTCCATTAATTCATATACCCATTCTAACTTTATTAAAATTATATTTCACACAGATACAGGAACCATTCGATGCTTATTTTGAATGTACAAATCTGCACACTGATTAACTGATTCCATTAAGAATAAATTGTGTCTTTTTATGCAATGAATAATATTTATTTCAGCAATGCCCAACTCAAATTCTGGATTTGACTTGATTTTGTGCTTAACTATTGACGATTTACATTCATGTTCTGTCTTGGGAAATTATGTTTATACTAATATCTACTTCATTACTTTGCTGTGAAGCTGGAATAAGTGAGTATTCCAAATATGAAAACTGTATAATGAAAACTAGTTGTTATTGTCACCTTTCCACTCATTAAAATAATAAATACCTCTGAACTTCGAGGAAGTTGACTTCACTCAAAAATGAGGAGCAAGTAGGAGGATATTACACAACCCAAAGCAGAATTAAAACAAAATTGTACAAAAAGGAACTACTCAGAGCCATGCAGTTGATTAACTAGGTAAGCTTATGGAATTGAAAATGATGATGATTATTGTCCATTGGACCAAAATGATGGTGAGCATCTTCTATTGTCCCCAGAAGATGTGCTTCCACTTATACAATGCAGATGATGGAGGTTATGGATGAAGTAAAGCATCTAAAGCCAAATGAAACAAAAGCAAACCAAACAAACCACAAGCAAACAAAACCCATGGGACCTGCTTTATCAGACCTCCTTTTAAGTGTAATATATTGTTATAGAATAAACAGACATAGATAGTGATAGCAATAAAGTGATTAAAATAGTAATCTAAATGGCTCACCAGAGTATGCATCTTTTTTTTGGTGGTGTAGATCAAAGTATAGGCCTGCCATTAAGGACCAGGGATTGACTCTAGCACTATGCACAATATTTTTAAACATATAACTTCATTACATATGTGCCTAGTATCTCATCCTAAGAAGACATTTGTTGCAGCAATCCAGTTCTACCAGGCACACTTTGCCTCCAACTATTAAAATAGTGAGTGAAGAAATCAGACTATTTTTCTGGTAATATTGTCATTACAAACCTCTGAGTGCTTCATGTAGTCATCCAAATGGAAGAAACAGAAGAAAATTTGACACCCAAATTCAAACTGTGTTCATTCCATAGGAGAGGAATGTCAAATTGTAAAACTTAACTAATTTTATTTCACAATAAAATAGAGAATAAAATATAGTGTATTTGCTCCAAACAGTTTTTTTTTTGAACAAATAAATATACCAGGAGGTCAAAACTAGATGACAGAGAAAAGAGACAGGTGTTATGTTAGTTAGAAATTAGAAAACAACAACAAATAGACATTTCGTAAGAATTTTAAGTTCATGTTGCAATGTCATTCAACCACCAATGTGGCATTAGAATTTGGATATTATAGTTCATTCTAATTTATAAAAAATATATTATGTTATCCTGTTTTTCATCAAGTAATGTGTAAGGCAAAATGACAATCATATAATATTTGCTGCTTTTCAGATCCACATACCCTAGAGTTTCCAAGTTCTGGTCTTTAGCTCTGCCTAACACAAGCCTGTACCTGCCTGAGTTTGAGAAATACTGTCCTACTATGATGCAGGATATATTGTTCATTCCTACAATGTGAAGTTTTCTTTAATAGGAGAGGAGAGCTGAGTTAATGGCTTAGTCTAAATGAAGACCTCAGAAGTGCAGTTTGTAGTTCTCTGTATTTTTTTTATCCATTTTTTTTAGATGACATGTAGCCTACTATGCATCTCTCCATAGAAAAGGAATCGAAGTCATTATAGACAGAGAGGAAGGAAGAGAGGGCAAATAACACTAAGAGTGTTTAATAAAGCCTTAAAAATATAGTTTTATATTTATCTACAATTATTCATAGCACATGTAGACAGAGTTATATCACTTGGGTCGACAATGATTCCCACAGGCCATCGGATATCTAACAAAGAATACTGTACCAACATAAGAACCCATATTAGAGCTGTCAGTTATAGTATTCCAAGTGATGGCCCAAATAATCCTTGCTATTGTGTTGTTGTCCTTGACTGCCTCTAAGAGGTTAACCAGTAGTCCTTATTGCAGAAGACTTTACATACTTATGACAAAGGACTTGGAAGATTTGAGCTGGATCTAACCTGAAATCTCCCTTCCTGCAGTTTAGACTTTATACTAACAGAGTATCCTATTCAAGCTGCCAATGGAGAGAAATAACCAATAAAAATATTCAGATGTCAGACCTGTGAATTGACAGTATGACATGATATCATTAAGGGTGGCAATAGGCAGTAACTAACAGTGGTCTAATTGGGCTTTTGAGATAATTTAGCAGGAAAAACACCATACTAAACACCTACCTAACTATCTGAAAATGATGAAATCATAGATCTTAAAAAAGAAAACATCCATCACAACTTTACTAGTCTACTATAATAACTGCATTTTATATATTTCTCCTGATAACTGCAGATAAGTGAACCTCTCACCCCATATCAAAGAATCTTCTTTGCAGCAGATGGAGACCACAATGAGGGGTCAACTGGTCTTGTGGTGCACACTCCCAAGGGATATATCCAATGCACCCAAGAATCGGGGAAAAACCCAGATGATAGGGCAGAAAGATTGACGTCTGCTGTCAGATTGTGTCTCAAAAAAAAAAAAAATGATGAAAGGAGCTACATTCATGATATCTCAACAATATGGCTGCCTAAACAAGACCATAACAATGATACTAACAATAGATATGCTAACAGAGAAGGATGACTCTCATAGGATCCCACTCTGAGAAAAAGAACATCAAGTTACTGACGAGAGAGGGAGAAGTAATTTCTCTCATAGAAGAGCTTCTAAGAGGTTATCCCATACAAAGTTGTCAAATTCTGTACACACAAGTCACAGTAAGTGGATATCTATATCTATATCTATATCTATATCTATATCTATATCTATATCTATATCTATCTCTATCTCTATCTCTATCTCTATCTCTATCTCTATCTCTATCTCTA